>NW_019394277.1:0-336215 GCF_000612105.2 Orussus abietinus | reverse complement strand
ACGTATATTACGTATATTACGTATATTACGTATATTACGTATATTACGTATATTACGTATATTACGTATATTACGTATATTACGTATATTACGTAAATTAAGTAGTTTACCGGAGAAAACGTATCAAATATGGCAGACAAGACAGACGTAGGGCATGCGGTATCCGCTAGGTTATAAACATCCATTTTGTCGATTTGTTTCATCCCATAATTTACTTTTTGGTCTTCCACCTTTATACATTTTGATACAAATATTGGTTAAGAATCTTACGACATTAAATAGCCGTTATCAGCCGTTATCAACAAAGGTCAAATGCACGTATATGCATACATTTCAAATGTCCAAGGCTGATTGCAAATGTGCGCGGATTTGTGGATGCACAAAGCGCAATCCCTTTCAAATCAGTCGATTCGGATACAACACTTTTTTTTAAGGGTATTGGACCAAACTGTCTGAAACTTTGACACATGACTCGTGATCATCTAACAGTTGTCCTGACACATTCAAAATTTGGGTTTCTGAAAAAAATTATTCAACTTGGTCCAGACCAGAACCAAAATGGCATCGAGCTCTCATATTTCGATCGACATACAATCATTGAAGGCTCTGATATGATAAACGAAAGGGTCAGGACAATTGTACAACAATTTAGAACACTCTGATAATCGATAAACTCGCATTTGAACGGGATAAAGGCAAAAAAAGTGTTCTATGCGCTTCTATGCCAAAACGATGGGAATACTAGGTCTCGGAGTGAAGATTTAATTGACCTGGAAATCACAGATGGCGCAGGGGGTCCCTCTGCAGTCAATTAGGGCCCCAAAAAGCACGAATCCAAAGGATTTCTGGAGTTTTACTTCGATTTCTTTATAATTATTGTACGAAAACGACAGGTGGAGTATGCCATTTAGTACAATACCCAATATAATTCGACACAACTGTCGATGTAAAAACAATACCTGTTTCTACGAGCACCCGTCAAATTGATGCGTAAACGAAAACCCGCATTTTCTTTAAAAAATCGATTTATTCAAATTAAGTCTGTATTAAACAACCCTAGGCTTTACGTTTAAATAAATGATTAATAAGTAAAAAGTCCTTTTTTAAAAATTATCACGGAAATGATTGGAATGCTCGTCCTCTCATCCTCGGAGTCAGAACTAGAAAGAATGCGCATCCTTTTCTTGCTACGACATCCTTTCAAGAAGTTTTCCTCTTCACTATCCGAAGTTCCTTCCATTTCTCCACTTTCAATGCAAACTTTCACTCTCATCTTTGCCTTACACTCACTGCAACGAAGCAAATATATATGGATTGTTTATGAGATTCGCTAGTCCGTCAATTTGACGGGTTTCGTAGAGATAGGTATACTACATACAGATTTTAATAATTAGAAGGCTTAGGAAAAAATAATTGCGTGTACAAATTCTTTGGATGAAATTATTAATTTACGATACAAAAATGGTTAAAATTAATGCTATGGTTTTTTCGGTATATCTTTTCGAAGTTTGAATTCCGTCAAATTGACGGGTCCCGTAAACCTAGTGTTAATAGCCAATCTCTCTTAGAGGTAAATAGGTGGACTCTCATTGACTATTGACGATATTCCGCATGCGTTTTGCATATTTAGTTTGGGGTAATATACTTCGTGCCTGCGTAGAAGACTAGGGACGTATTATACGTTGTAATATACGTGTAGAAAACCACGTATATTACTTGACGTATTATACTTACCCAACCCTGCCTTAGCGCCTGATAGATGCGCCTCCGATAGATGGCGTGCCGTGCTATTGCTGCGTTTGGCGCGCCAACTCTCGCGAGCGAGATAGAGGGCGCCACGACTTGTCTTCCGGAGGACAATGGGGGCGCTTGCCCCGTGTCCCCTTATCAAATCGGTAAGACTGCTCCTTTACTTGAGGGAGCCACGCGAAGGTAAGTGGCGGTTTTGCGATTCCGATTTTATTTCTAATATAACGGATATAGGTGACTTTATATCCCGTAAGTTTGATGACTCTGTTACGAAGAAAGTAATCGGCTTTATGGTTGGCAGGTGTTGTAGCCCGGTCGAACATTTTTATCTCGTATAAGGCTCTCGAACGCACGTGAGGATATTAAGTATAGTATAAACATTTAAGGGGATGTGAAAGTGGCACCCGAAAGGTCAATCGTTCGTGAAACTTTTCTGTGAACTGGATGGTACCGAATCGTTTAACACTTTACAACGTGAACATGGAAGCTATAAGGAAGGTCCTGACCCTCGTGAAATTTCATTTTTTATCAAATAATTCTTCAATGCTTGTAAAGAAATTTTATTTCAATTGAAATTTTATGGGGGCCAGGACCTTCTTTATAGCCTCCGTATTCACATTGTCAAGTTTGAAATGATTCGGCGCATCCAGTTCGGAGAATAGTTTCGTAAACGAGGCCTCTTTGACGTCACTTCACGTCACCTTAAGATACACCGCGCGAAAGAATCACTTTTTGGAAACAGTGACGTTTTTGTGTCAAGTAGATTTCGCGATATTCAAATTCACAATTTGCCCCTGTCGGCGACGACAAAACCTTCGAAATTACCAACGACACATTGTAATACATATACTGTACACGCTGTATACGGTTTTCTCTCTTAGCGCCTTACATTTGTCTGGTAACAATCGTCCTAAGATTACGAGTTGATTGATAACCGTGATTCTATATTCTATATTCTATATTCTATATTCTATATTCTATATTCTATATTCACGCCCTACAATAAATAGGATTCTATTATTTCTTTAATCCTCCCTGCATCTCTTATAATGTTTGCATTAAAATGCGTTACACGCTAAAATCATACTTTACGGTTTAACGTTTAATTTGTACATTGCGTCGTTGTTCTAATTATCCATGTTCTCCATCTTCGGTCTTTCTGATAATGACACGTAGTCCATTTCTCAAGGACAAAAAGGCCCCGCGATCCGACTGATATTGAAATGAGAAAAGCCAGACACCTTGAAATATCACGTAACCTGCATTAGGTCGTTACGATAGGATTATCGACCGCGTTTCAGTTTGCGGCTCGGGGAAAAAGGATATGTTTTAGCCGAGCCTGCGGTCTCGATAAAAGGATAATGGAACATCCTTCTACGTTTCTTGCCCTGACGACTTTCACGAGGTCGGCCGCCGCTCGCTATCCCGGTAGCGGAAAGAGTCAGCCGATAGGTGGTTATTTCATTTCCTCGAGAGACCGTCCATTCTGGCCGAGAGCGTAACTTTTTACACCCACGCGTGTTACCGCCGCGACCCTGCAAGCAGTGCTCCAGTAAACATGCCGGAGGCATTACAAGTAAACGGTATATCCACTTTTCATAAAAAATATCGATCTACTGAGATTAGTTAAGAGCCTACTGTACAATTTTTAAATTGTTAAAAATCCTGCCGAAACGGAGGGTCTAATTTACTAACCAGGTATAGCGGATTAGTAGTAGGACCACGAAAAGTCAGAATAAAATGGCGTAACTGTGTTATCAAATTGAAAGATACGTTTTTCTCGAAACATGTTTTTTTCCTTTTTTTAAACAGTGTGCCCACTTTCTTGAGCTGTAAATAATCTATAGTTGTCATCGTTGCGACATCAATTCAGCACTGGCTGATTCTACTCTAAATACCATTATTATTTTGTAAAGTATAACAAAGTTTTGTATATGAAAACAACCGACTTCAGGAAAGACACAACCAAGTAAAATATGTTTGTATACAAACTACTTATCTACTAATTACTGTAGATTTCTAAGTACTTATTGCCTGGAAAGCTTGAAGTCGACATAAAAAAGAAACGAGGGGTATCAGTGTCTTAAATTTTATATTCCGCTATCTTTTGTTTCTTTTTTTTTTTGTGCCGACTTCAGACTTTTCAAGCAATAAATACGACTTATATCGCACGACAGATACAATAATTATATTTGCATTATTATACCATATTCTGAAGTTTAATAATATGCTTTGAAAGAGATGCCGAACGGCAAAGTAATCATTTTTACTTTCCTGTAAATCTGCGACTAAAGAACGCTTATTTTTGTGACACGTCACTGTAAGTTAATCCCTTAGCTTCATTGCACCGACCTTTGTCTGTTTGTTTAAATATAAAAATCTTTAATTTAGTCTATCTTGGCGATGGGCACAGCTTTTTACTGCCACGTGTATTATCGCGTACGTTATGATCATGCAAACAAGGCTTTGACGAGCGTGTTTATGGCACAATAAATGGTAGTTATGCTTTTCTTTGAAAATATCGATTCAATGAGTTTAATTAACTCCGTTTAATCGATTTGGCTTCCTGTAAATGTTCTCATTCTGTTATTTGACTTTGTTAGGTTTTACGTATGAAAATGTTTACACTGGAACGTGCCTCCGGGCGATAATTACATTAGCTAAAGGAAATGACGTAAGAAATCTGTCGCGCATAATGATATCGTTATAGGAAAGTTTCTATTCGCTTGATCGACGGGAACATGAAGTATACGATAAGGAATCACCCAAATGATCGATCATCGCAAATGTTTAATCTAATGATATTAATTATGCAACGTACTAGACTGAAATCATATTAAACGTGGAAACAACTTTTGAGACGATGGTTAAATGTCTACGAATATTGTAATATCGTATGAGAACATCACTGAAACTCATAAGACACCGTCAACATTTTTTTTTTTAATTTTCTTTCAGACGGATGTAGTTTGTACGCTTCGACTTTTCAGTTGACAATACTTTAATTACAGTCGCGTAATTCGATGAAAGATCTACGCGTTATGAAATTTTAGATATTTTTTTCTTGCCGTCTCATATTGCATTCAATGCATAATCTATGCATACATCCGCCATTATCGCAGGACACTTTCTTTTCCTCCTATCCTTAGGTTGTTTCGCTCGAGGAGATAGATGATATCGGGAACATGCGTTGAGATCCTCCACTGCAGAAGCCACGATATCGGTAGAACGACCCCTCGCATCTCCCCGATTTCCTTCATTGTCTCGAACTGTTTTAACGGTTCGAGAAGCGAGCCTCTTGGCTTCTTGCTAATTATTCACGCTTTGCGAGTTACGTGGCGGGGTAGGAATTGTTTCCCTTTGTTACTCCTTCCCTCCCGCTCGATGTGAAATTACAGCTTAGCTCGTTAGTAGTGGATATTACGGGAACTGTGAACGCAAACCAAGGAACCCAGAGCGTGACGATGTAAATCTTAGGTTGTCCATTTTTAAGCCAATTAGAATTATTCTTACGATTACAGGAGCTTGCGATGGACTGATCATTTAGAGTGGAGGGTAACACTCCAGTGCTCGAAAAGGAAGTTTCGACGAAATTGAATTTCCTTTAATCAACTCGATCCTTGTAGATTTGAGGTTTTAAATTCCCATTTCAAGCGACATAAGAACTGAAATATGGTTATGAGAATTTTTTTTTCGATTAATTTACCACGCGACGTAAGAATTATGAGCAATACAATGTACAGCAGAGTATTTATTACATACATTATTAGAGCCAAAGACAAGTTTATTGCCATTATTAGAAGTTCATTTAATTTTACCGCAGCAAAGTGTTTTATCAGATCAATTTATTATTATCCAGTGCGTAGATAATTGTTTCCGCCAAAAGATTGCTTGAGGTCACTTCTGACGAAGGTATTAATTTTTGACGTAGTTTTAGTATCCTGCACGTTTTATTAGGAGACAAAGCCTTTGCTTATCACTTTAACGGCGTTTGATAAGATTGTACGTGTTCAATGTTCCGGATTTTTCTACATTTACTAGCTACTTAAGAACCGATACGTCTAGCTTTTATTTGTCAATTGATCACACAACAGTCAGTTATTAATTGACGTCATTGAAGTAACGTCGAAACAAACGATGTAGTTTGAACAACCGGAATACTAGAGCGAACCGGAATTTGTACCGGTCTGATACGGTATAATGCGTTTCGATAATACGTGCCCATTGTACGAATTCGTTCCGAAGTTTGATTGCTTTACCAATACGTACGGATTAGAAATGTAAACGCCATGGGAAACAGTGACGCGGGAACGGGCGTTAATAATTTTTTATTTGTTCGTCACTTTCGGGGTATTTTTTTTTTTTCGGGTATACACGCGTCGTGACGCTAATCGGATGATAATACGTAGCTTCCTGCTTTGCATTGGCCTAGGCAAACGATTTCACTATCGACGTCGGATGCTGCCTCGTGGCTGTGCAAACGATGGCACAATTTATGGGTCTCTGCCGAAGAAACGCGGGAAAGACCCTATGCCGTCATGACAGGATGCAAGCACATAAAGGAGTTGGACTTCTCCTTTGTCGATCGCACAAATGTCGTATGCTCCTTAATGTCCGGTGTCACGACAACCTAACAAAACGGGAGCCATGACTACCGCAAGCCTCATCCGCCTCGCTTTTACTTAGGAAACGCTTACGGAATCTCTCGCCTAATTGCTTAACAATTCCACGACTTGGCCCTGAGATCATTTTTACAAGTAGCCGTATTTAGACGAGTTAAGGTGATGTGAAAGTGGCGTCGACGAGGTTTTGTTTATAAAACTTTTCTTCCAACTCGGTTTGCCAATTAGTTTGAAACTTTACAACGTGAATAGGGAGACTATAAGGAAGGTCCTGAAACTCATGGAATTTCAATTCTTTCCAAATTTGTTTATAGGCATTTTAAAAGTAGTTTATAAAAAATGAAACTTCGCGAGTTTCAGGACGTACCTTAGGGCCTCTATATTCACGTTTTAAAGTATGAAACGATTTGAGACATCCAGTCCGTAGAAAAGTTTTATGAACGATTGAGCTTTCGGATACCACTTTCACATCCCCTTAACGGAGAATTTAGGAGATTATGCCGGAATTTGCACCAAAAAGAGATCATTTTTACAAGTAGCCGTATTTAGCCGAGTTAACGGAGAATTTAAGAGATTATGCCAAAATTAGCACCAAAAAGCATCATTTCGTGCACATTATTCATATAAAATACTGTAAGGGATAATGCAACATGCATTGATAAAAGTCGATGGGAATTTACATACGTTTTTGCACACTTCATAACTTAAGTTGTACCAGGAAAAATGTTAAATGGAAGGATTACAAACTAGAAGATGTATAAATGCACCTAACACTGTATATCTACTGTTTTGTCGCACTTCTACTTGAATTTAATATGTAATATTACATTATACTTTTCTATAATTCAACTCGGATGCTGGATGTGATATTACAGAGACTATGTAATTTCCCTGCAATTTATCGTGGCTCAAAATGATTCAGTATGTAAATTTACATGGGCGTTTTTATTTGAGTACTGCAGACAATGTGTACAATATATTGGAATATCCTACATGTACATAAGTACCGTTTTCTAACAGTATATATTAATATCGTTGCTATGGTTCAGTTCTGCCTCAAGTTGGACATATTTCTAAGCATCAAGGAGTGTCGCCTTATAAACATGTACTGCAAGTAATAATCCTAGTAAAATTCCACACCAAGTGTATCGGTAAAACTAACAAAATGACAGTATGTACGATTACCACAAGTCAGATATGTGCCCATAATTATGAAAGTGGTCTAAGTCAAAATTGAAAAAAAATGAGTTTATCAGTTATTTCACGCTACATTATTTCAAACGAAATTAATTCAATGTAATTTCGAAACAAAAAATATGACTTAGACCACTTTCATAATTATGGGCACATATGACGATTCCACCCTAAAGGATAAATCGGAACCCCCTATCTTTTCTTTTTGGTATAACGGAATCAAGCAGCGAAAGTATGATCGATTCGTTATTCAAATGACCCGCCGCGATTCTCGCGGCACGTACCGCACTTTCGCGGAGAAATGAACCAAGAGAGGAGACCTCTGCACGGAAAACGTTGCCCGTCCGCTGCGTCCGCAAGCCTGATAACAGGCAAGCCAACGCTGCACGATACTTTTAATATCTAGGGATATTTTTTTTTCTTTTTTTTAGCCGCACGAAACCCTGGGAGATACATGCGAAGTAGGCGAGTACTTATTTATGTACTTGCTCGGTGCAAGTGCGGGTACGCCCGGCGCAGAAGCGGTCGTATGCACACCGGCTAAATTACAGGTACATGTACGTACAGGAGTCATTAGTTCCTCGGATATGAATATATATATATACGTATATATACATGCATATGTCTGTATAGGTGTGCGTGTACATAACTGCTGCACGAAGGGTAGCTTGAAGATAAAAGGTGGGAGGGCGCCATACTCGAATAGCTTATTAACGCGCTTCTAGGCTCCCCCTTTACCCCTCGCTGGGTCTTTCGCTTTAATTTATGCTGTTTGTGTTTTCTTATTATAATCATAGTGTTCTCGTTTAGCTGCTTGTCCTGGATTATCCGATTCACGACTTCGCCTCGCTCAGGTCGGCGGATTTACATATTGCATTATTAGTATATCCGGTGTTAAATATATACTTGAGTAGGAAAGTATGTGCTGTAGAGTTTGTTCTTTTTTTTTCTTTTTTTCTTTTTTTCTTTTTTTCTTTAACCTTTTCAGCTTCCATTTTGCATTCATCAAGGCGGGTCGACCGTAAAGGTTAGGTCGACTTTTATGCGTTCTTGTTATCGTTAGTGTGCAATATGTTAAGTATCGAGTGAGATACGAATGGAACCGAAATGTTATTCTCGATGCTGCTTTGTGCCGGTCGTTCATACTTTTATGACCATCTGCAATATTGACCGTTAATAGATGGGTTCTGTCACACAGAAATGTGTTTAATTGCAAGAATTCGTATCTTCGGTCGAACCGTTTCGATAGACCTATCCTTTTAAAAGAAATGTAATTTTATATCATTTTTGTACATATTTTACATAGATGAGAAATTCAGTACATGTTTATTCAGTCTTCTGGACAAATTCAGAAGATTATAATTTGATATTATAAAATTAGAGATTTGTAATAAATGTATACTAATTCAATTTTAAGGGAATATGAAAGTGGTATCCGTGAGGTTAATGAAACTTTTCTTCGAATTGGGTGCACCGAATCGCTTCAAACTTTACAACGTAAATATGGAGGCTATGAAGAAGGTCCTGACGCCCATAAAATTTCATTCACTATACAAAATATTAAACATAAGTATAGACAAACTAAAAAAAAAAATGAAATTTCATGGATATTAAAAGCTTTCTTACAACTTCCATGTTCACATGGTAAAGTGCGAACCGATTCGGTACATTCAATTCGGAGAAAAGTTTCTGAAAGGAAACCTCTTCGACGCCATTTTAACATCCCCTTAAGACGTCAAATTTCTAACATCACTGTAATTATTATATACTAAAAGTGTATAAATTACAGGAACGTCTTTAACCCCGTATAACTAAATAACGGTTATCAATCCCTGGAATAAAAAAAGAAACGAAACACAAGTGAAAATTTTTTAAACGCTGTATAACTTAATAACGATTATCAATCCCTGGAATAAAAAAAAAACGAAACACAAGTGAAATTTTTTTAAACGCTAAAACTCTCTAAATGCATAAACGGGTACAGGATTCACCACGTATACGGAACACCTACGTCCACATACAATTTACGGTTTCCCTCCAATTCGTGCAAACCTTAGGGGCTGCCATTCCCTAATTGCTCTTCGATACAGCGTCAATTATCGCCTCTCCGTTTAGCCGAAAGCACTTCGACCGTAGTCAACGAAATTTCTGCGAGTCGAGCAAAAACTCCTGCCGATATTCTCGGGGGGTCGCATTCCAACTCCTCGGCGGAGTTATGGTGAAGTGAAACACGTCGAGGAACTTGATCAACATCGATAAACAAGATTTTTCTAAATGCCTACGTTGCCGACGTTCATTTTTATATTGACAGCCGTGTCGAATTACATTGAATATTGTACCAAATGGCATACTCCACCTGTGGTTTTCGTACAATAAATATCAAGAAATCGAAGTAAAACTCCAGAAATCCTCTGGATTCAAGCTTTCTAGGGCCCCAATTGACTGCAGAGGGACCCCCTGCGCCATCTGTGATTTCCAGGTCAATTAAATTTTCACTCCGAGACCCCGTATTCCCATCGTTTTAGCATAGAAGCGCATACAACACTTTTCTTGCCCTTATCCTGTTCAAATGCGAGTTTATCGATTACCAGAGTGTTCTAAATTGTCGTAAAATTGTCCTGACCCTTTCGATTCTCATATCGGAGCCTTCGATCATTGTATATTCATCGAAATATGAGAGCTCGACGCTATTTTGCTTCTTGTCTGGGCTGAGTTAAACAATTTTTTTCAAAAATCCAAATTTTGAATGTGTCAGGACAATTCTTAGATGATCAGGAGTGATGTGTCAAAGTTTCGGACAGTTTGGTCTAATACCCTTAAAAAAAAGTGTTGTATTCGAATCGATTGATTTGAAGGGTGTTTCACTTCACCTTAATCATTTTCCGCGGGTCGATGCCCATCGGAATGGCGTAATCGTCGCACGAATACACGACCGCCGCGGTTTCCTCGCTATCATTAAGGTCGGCCTCAAGGCTGCGCCTCGAAGTGGTCTCTCACGCATCGAGGCGGCGATTCATCAACACGCGAGTCCATTCCGACCTCGTTCGCTCTCTTGGCTGGAGGTCAAATCAATTTGGTCGTCCCCGTGCAGGTATATCGGGACTCCCCCCAAGGAGTCCGCGAAGTACGAAGTGCTCGTGCACATCCGAGGGAGCACCCTACTTAGGTAAGTCGGCTGACCCGAGCCATATTCCGGAGGCTCCTTCCTCTCTGCGCCAGGCTAAATGCAGAAGGCGAACGCTCCTCCGGTAATTGTTTCGCTCACTTGGTTTTTCGTCCCTTCTGGCTGCTCCTTCTGCGCTTCCTCCCTTTCTTGCCAAGGCGAGCTCCTCTTCCTTCCTCTCCGACCCCGACTCCGGAGAATTAAGGTGAAGTGAAACACGTCGAGGAACTTGATCGACGTCGATAAAGATTTTTCTAAATGCCTACGTTGCCGACGTTCGTTTTTATATTGACAGCTGGGTCGAATTATATTGGGTATTGTACCAAATGGTATACTCCACCTGTCGTTTTCGTACAATAATTATGAAGAATTCTAAGTAAAACTCCAGAAATCCTCTGGATTCGTGCTTTCTGGGGCCCTAAGTGACTGCAGAGGGATCCCCTGCGACATCTGTGATTTCCAGGTGAATTAAATTTTCACTCCGAGACCTCGTATTCCCATCGTTTTAGCGTAGAAGCGCATACAACACTCTTTTTGCCCTTATCCCGTTCAAATGCGAGTTTATCGATTACCAGAGTGTTCTAAATTGTCGTAAAATTGTCCTGACCCTTTCGATTCTCATATCGGAGCCTTCAATNCACAACAACTTTTTGCAATATCTTCGTTTGGCTACTTCATTGGGGTAGCAAAACATGTGATGTTAATTTTAAACATTTTTGAAACGTTTATAATGTATTCGGCAGATAATATTTAAAAAATACTTATATTAAAATGAAACGAAATGTTTTGTATATCAATAAGGAAAACATTACGAAAAGACGTGGCGCTAGTATTATACAAATATTATAAAAATAGTACTCTAAAGTAAATGTTTTGCAAATATTTCAAATGTCTGCTAAATATTTACAAAACGTTCGATATTTCTTAAATATATATGAAATATAAGACAAATATTTTGTGCTACTAGGGAGTTAACGTTTAGGTTTACGGAATTCATATATCCTGCGTCCATAGTCTTAACATACTTTCTTTTTCTCATTTCGTTTATATTACCTTTATCGTTAGATTGAAGAACTTTTGTGGGCGTAGTATGTGTATTTTTAGTTATTTTAAAAAGGATTTCTGAATGACTTTAGCGGATAAAGATTGTGTGCTTACTTCGCTGACAGCCAGATGTTGGCGACAGGATGAGTGCCCTGGACTAGACTTACAGAATCATAAATAAGAAGAAGGATAATTTGTTGATTTTCTCGATTAACATTTACTTGGAGCGGACATGTCTCGTTTGACGTTTCCTGCGGTCGCTTATTTTTTGCACTGAAATTATGACCTTCCAACAGGGGCACGCATCGCCTGACGTGACATTTTTCAACCACGGGATACTTATCCTAAATCCTGACATACGGCACAGGCAATTCGCGTTCATTGAATTTCTCTGCATTTACAATGTAATTAGTGCCGCGCGAAAGCTCCGCGTATAAAAATCAGCTGTATTTATATTTCGCCCGCAAATCTGAATTACCGTATCACTTAAGCCTAAAAATTTAATTCCAGTTCCAATTCTAAGCTCCGTCAAAGTCGTTGAAACGAAATCTACAGTCTCTAAAGATGAGGCACATTTCTTCTGATACGTAATTCCAAAAGGGGTCCATCATATTTGTAGGTGAAAAGTAAAATACCATCACTACCAGAGCAGGGAGTCAGTTAGTAACGTCAGTCAGGGTACAGTAATCATTGAGTCGGTCAGTCGGTATTATAAATAATGAAACTAAAGGGAGTAAAACTTTAAAACAAGGTTTCCAAAAAGCGACGACACTTCAAAATGGCCCAATACATCTACCTAGTTATTCTAAATGTGTTACAGTACCTAATCAAGAATCTGCCAATCCGTTCCTCTTTATCAGTCAATTTATTTGATTAATTCCAAGCACCTCAGCCTCCTTAGCACTAGGTTTACGGGCGTTTTTTATATACCTGTTTCCACGAGCACCCGTCAAATTGACGGGTAAACGAAAACACGCATTTTCTTTAAAAAATCGATTTATTCAAATTAAGTCTGAATTAAACAACACTAGGCTTTACGTTTAAATAAATTATTAATAAGTAAAAAGTCCTTTTTTAAAAATTATCACGGAAGTGATTGGAATGCTCGTCCTCTCATCCTCGGAGTCAGAAATAGAAAGAATGCGCATCCTTTTCTTGCTACGACACCCTTTCAAGAAGTTTTCCTCTTCACTATCCGATGATCCTTCTATCTCTCCATTTTCAATGCAAACTTTCACGCTCATCTTCGCCTTACACCCACTGCAACGAAGCAAATATGTATGGATTGTTTATGAAATTAGCTAGTCCGTCAATTTGACGGGTTTCGTAGAGATAGGTATACTACATACAGATTTTAATAATTAGAAGGCTTAGGAAAAAATAATTGCGTGTACAAATTCCTTGGATGAAATCATTAATTTACGATACAAAAATGGTTAAAATTAATGCTATGGTTTTTTCGGTATTTCTTTTCGAAGTTTGAATTCCGTCAAATTGACGGGTCCCGTAAACCTAGTGTTAAATATTTGTCGTCACTTAAAACCCCCGTCAGCGAAGCCTTGGAAACGCTTAAAAAAGGCAACGAAAAAAAAAATGGTACCATTCCGTAAAGTGTCAAGTGCTCGATCGCTCGTCGCCATTCCACGTGGCTTGGCGCGATTCGCGAGGTACGATTTCTCGGCGATTTCAGGGGAAAACTTATCCGAGCTTCCACGCGCTTTTATGAGCTTCCACTGTTTCGCAGGGTTTCCTCGAGGATTTTGTATCGCGTGGCGGCGTCGGTCTCCTCTATATGCGACTCGGTACGCATCGTATTCGCACTTTACCCAGGTGCTTGCGGTAAAAGCTCGAAGCACCCGCGGTGCGTACTTACGGACGCCTACGTGCTCGGGTACTTAGGTAGGCGCTATCGATCTCCTTCTCACGGTTTCTCCCGCGGCGACAGGAACAGAGAGAGGTGTGTATACATATGTATGTATGTATAAGCGGAGAAAGAGGAGGATAGACGGAGAGAGAGAGAGAGAGGACAAGGAGAATCGAAAGAAGTTATGAAAATAAGGCGAAGCCGGAAGGGGGCGGACGATATGCGCATGCGACGATCGACACGCAAGACAGGCGCTCTAATTTTAGATCTTGTCACTCCGACGCCAGGTGGTGCCCCTCCCTGGCTATTACACGCGTTTGCACGGGCACGCACACGTGCACTCGGATCTGGGACCACTTACCTGCCCATTACCGATACCGCCGACTCCCAATGCAACGGGATGCACCCGGGGCTCCGGTAACTCCTGCTCTAGGAGAATCGCGATTCCGTGCCAATTATCGGGAGCCTTCGTGCTCGCGACATCCGCGGGAACTCGCTCGTCCTAGCGCCTACTCGCGCGACTTCGCCTAACCTAACCTAACCTAACCTAACCTACGCCACAAGCGGCGCGAGTGGATCCTTGGATCCCGAGATGCTGGACTCTAACGTGGAGATGCCCACTCGGGGTCGCTTCTTCTAAGGCCATTTGCATACGTACCGGCGAAACCGGCGCCGGCACCGACTTTTCTGCCAAAAATAATGTAACTTTCATCTATTTACAGTATTACTATCGAAAAATAAAAAATAAACACGGTGCCGGCACCGGTTTTGCCGGTCGGGTGCAAACGGCGTAACCCGTTGGACTCGGTTAAAGATGCATAGCCATTTATCGCGTGATTTGCGGATTCTTCGAACCAGTCGGAAATGGGGTGATAAGGAAAACGTTGAAATTGGCTTCAATAAGGAGGATCAAGAACCTCGCGAAAGGGACGTTGAAGCGCAGGTTGGAGATTTGTATCCTAGGTTTTGTTGGCTCGTCGATGACTGGATTGGAGGCTTTTGGGAGGATGGAGTCTGGATTGAAGTGCATTAAGGTGATATTAAAGTGTGATATATACGTACCAAAATGTCAAAATATTTATAAAACTTATCTCCAAATGGGGTGCACCGAATCATTTGAAACTTCATCACGAGATTATGGAGGCCCTGGGGAAGAACGCGATTCTCGTGAAATTTCATTTTTCGAACAAAAATATCTTTTTTTGCTTCTTGTCCGAGATAGATACACATTTTTCTTCAGAAAATGAAATTTCACGAGCATCGCGTTCTTCCTTAGGGCCTCCATAACCTCGTGATGAAGTTTCAAATGATTCGGTGCGCCCCATTTGGAGAAAAGTTTTATAAATATTATTATGTTTTTTATACATAGAATGACCCTTTCATATCACCTTAAATGCATAGCACTGGGTCGTAAGTATAGATAGGTATAGTTATTATAGTTAGTATAGGTAAAATTAAGGTGATACGAAAGCGATATCCGAGGAATCGATAATTTGGGAAACTTTTCTGAAAATTGCGGGCGTCGCGTCGTTTGAAATCTCATCACGTCAACACGAAGACCATAAAGAAGATCCTGACGCCCATGAAATATTATGTCCTGTAATAAATTGATGACGTGTTTATAAACAGATTTAGAAAACCTGAAATTTCATAAAAGGTAGGGTGTTTCTTAGGCCTCCACATTTAGGCGGCAAATTTTCAAACGATCTCGCACACCCGTTTCAAAGAAACGTTTTAGAAACAAGGTCCTTCATATCACCTTAAGAGTCATCCCTAAAACGGAAAATCTATCGTTAGCTGCCACTTCTTCTGTAAACAGGGGAGAAGGCGTCGTAGGATGTTTTCCCTCCGACTTTACCATTACTTCATTTACGTATCAAAGATAGATAGCAGATCACTCCTCCGGTCCGATTCCCATTTTGATTTATCCCTTCGTCCAGGGTTCCCGAACCTCCCTCGAACCGACAACCTCGACGTTTCTCAGCAACTGTCTAGTTCACTTGACGGCGTTACACGCGTGAGAAGTTCCCGCGAGGTCCCGGTGAAAAAGCACGTCCAGGATGCGACTGGAACTTCCGGGATCTGAGAGATAGCTACCGGGGGAGGGGCCGATAAGGAGAGATAATTTCCCGCGGGCGCCATTGGGGAGCGAGATCGGCGCCGTTTACGGGGTTCCAGGAGTTTGCATATACATCGGTGCCAATAACGGGGAGAACGCCGGAACAAGTGGATGGTAACGGGCCCGGGAGACGCCGAAAGAGGGGACTATCTCCCGGAGGAGTTCCATCGGCGGAATCGAGACGGGAAGAGGAGGACGAGAGAGGCGCTAGGCGCGCTCGCCGGACCTTCACTTCCTCTCATTGTTGCCCAGCTCATTTTTGCCCGGCTTAATTCCCCCGTTGTCTATACTTAGGCGGGGGAACGCCGCCGCCCCGTATAATACGTCCGATTAGCTGATTATATACGGAGATCCATTGATAAATTTAGCGCTCGCCCCGGGGTGGGGGTCCGGACCCAGGAGGAGGCCCCGGGAGCAGCTGGTCGCTCGGCTTCCTCCTTAATGTACGACCGGGCCCAGAGCCGACATCTGGCCCCGCGGTTTCGGCATTTAGCGATGACGGACCGCAGAGAGAGAAGGAGGACCGTATCGCCGACGAACGCGGCCTCGGGGTGAAAGCGTGAAAAAGCCGCCCGATCGTTTCGCCCCGTCGTAAAGTTCGGCCCGTTTTCGTCGGGACCGGAAGCCCCGACCAATCTTTCGCGATTCCCCCGCTTCCTGATGCTCTCCACGAGCCCGCGCGCCTTCCTGGCAGGTTGCCCGATTATTGAGCCCGGTAATTAGGAGCGTGTCGAGAGAGCGCCGCTCGACCGACACCTGGAATGAGAATTGATTTTCGGTCTCGGGTTATTTTATGATGAAGGTAAATTACTGCACGATGGAAGTCGGGACTTGGGCGTGCGCGGGATTTATTCCGAGGCGGGGATATTGGGCGGCGGTTTTTATACGCGCGAAAGTATGGTTTAATCGATGAAACGCGTTTGTTGGCTCAAACCTGGAATATAATTGTTATATGGTCAATCAATATTTTGTTGACGCGACACAATTCCTTGATTAACCCCTTGCGCTGCAATGACGAGCTAGAGTCGTTAAGCTGGAATGATTTATAATTAAATCGTGGAGGGAGGGGTTAATAATTTTTGCTTGATTAATCAATTATTGCGATGGGTCGTGGCATGTATTAAAGTAATCTGGTACATTTATTCGAAATATTTGGTTTATTCGTTAGAATATTTTCCGCAATTAACGAAACGATCTAACCGAAACAATTTGGTTGATTGAAGCAAACGAGATTGGTCAAATGAATTGAAATTTGGTTCACTCGACCAGAATGTTTTTGTTTTTTTTAAATGGACGAAAATGTTTTCTAAAATGAACGAAATGCCATCAATCAAACGATTTCGTTTGATGAACTCGAATTTTATTTTCGCCCGGAGAGATCAAAGAATGCAGGGGTTTGCATTGACCTCCGACGTACCCTATTTTTAAGTCAGAATTTAATATTCAATATTGCGCTACCTTTTTCACGTTTATATTGCATTATCTTCAATTTCATTTCGGTGAACCTCTACCGCTGAACATAAAATTCTCCCAGCAAACGTTAAATCCTCCAGAGGTAATGGATTAATTAACCAATTCAGAAACTTATCGTTCCTTTCTCGAGATCGACGTACACGATTATCGTCACGAAACGGCGCTAATAGCTCTTCAATAACCTTGATCCGCGTAATCGTAGTCGATAAAAGTACGAGGACGGAGAGTACTTAATGATCGAGGCGTGTCGCAATAACCGACAGGGAGGAAAAAGTACCTACGAGTTCCTCGGCGAGACCCCTCGGGCAGAATCACGCACTCGTCAGTCGCCGGAAGGACGTCCCTCGGTCCCCCGGGACATCCTTCCGGATGGTCGCGATTAATTCGCGCACGGTGGCCGGTGCGCCTGGTGTCTCTTCTTTGGGGCACGCGTGCAAGGGGGCGAAAGGGGGCGACAGAGGAACGCCGCACCGGGGCCTCGGCGAATTAAGTCAAACCGATGCAAGAATCCCGAGTTGGCCAGGGCACACCTGTTTTCGTCCACCCGTTCGCTCGGCGCTGGTCCGCGGCTCCGATGCGCCCCAGTTGGCACAGGTGTTTCTCGGCTCGACTTCCCCCTATTCATTACGGAGAGCGCCACCGGGACGCCGCGGCCGGAGGCCGAGAGTGGATGCCCGGGAGACCGGTCTCTCGCCGGACGCGGGCCCGCGGCGAATGAGGCACTCGTACCGCCCTGCTCGAAGGCGTAAGTATGCAGACAAATGAGCCGCTCAGTGCACACATCGACTAACTCCACTTTTTGAAAAATCTTAAATTTAGGTGTCAAAGCACTTGGTATAGTCATAACTTTTTATATTTATAATATCTTTCCTGATTAATAGAGATTAACACCATTAAACGGCAACATTTTTTTGGGCATTGAATAATAAGTCATTTATTTCAGAAGCCATTTTGATTAACTCCATACTCTAATGTAAATCGTAGACGAATACCTGGCAGTGTAGTATTATTGGATTATCTGTTGCGCCCGTACATCGACGCTTTTTTTTTTAAACAGCCGAAGATGCTTTCTCTCTTTCAACGATATGAGTAATAAAATCGCATCAGCAAACAGATAGAAAGAAGCGCAATGCAGACGGTAGTTAGTATAACAGTGAACTCTCACGCTGAATGTTACTGTATACTTCACCAATATTACACGGACTACATATTTTTTGGTCTTTTCAACATTACTCCCTGATTGTTTTTAAAGAACTAAATATTATACCGTTATAATCAAGATGAGTGAAACTAATAACAATGTGGATGTGGAAAGCAGGAATGATTCTTCAATACGATTTATCAGCAGAAAGTCTGGGGCAAGAAGACGTGTATCGGGTTTCTCGGATTCATCTGATTGCAACGGTACAAATTCCCCAACAAACACATCGATTGGGAGGAAAAGAAGTCGTAATCCTGATAAATGGGCACGAAATTTACAAAAGCATAACGGAACAAAAGATTTGGCATACAGGAATAGGGGAGGAAATTTAATACCTGCAAACACATTTGTCGATATAAAATGCAGACGATTATTTTTTGGCCATTCTCTCTTATTCATTTTATATACCGTTAGATGAAAACTATAACTGTATTTATGTATTCTACATTATATATTTGAAGTTATATTATAATAGGAATTTTAAAAAAGAATCTACATTACTTCATCGCATTTCTCAACTTTTTGTTTTATGGAGTTAATCAATGTGTGCACTGAGCGGCTCAAATATTGGAACGAATCAAGTCAATTTTTGGTTAGACCGTAGAGGATGGATATTATACGGTTATCAAATGGTCGATTGACCCGACGAAATTTTTTAATTAATAACTTAGTTGACTTAACCATATTTTGGCGAAACGTACATGGAGAGAAAAAAGTTGTTATAATTACTACAATTGGGATAGATATAACAGCAATCGCTGGTATGTATAAGGACAGCAGTTCTACAAAGTAATGATTACTCTGCTATAAATGTCAAATGTTCAATTTCATTGTAGTACACATTATTACAAAGAATGATTACAGTTACAATGATACGACACTTATATTTGCAATCGCGATAGCATTAACTCGTCAACTGAAGCAATAGTTACCACATAACATGTGTATACGATAACGTTCGCTAGTGTACCCTTTACTGTTGATACATATTGAAAGTAACGCATTTATTATCGTCGGGGTACCTAGAAAATACAATAGCGACATGTGTATGTCACAGTCAGCTCATGAAAAAACTACCATTGACAAACGTACATATATGTTGCCGTTGCTGCATGTAAAATGTATAATTGTAAACGGTATCCTTGCCTGTCGGGAACTCGGGAAATCACTACGGATATAATACATTGAACACGGTAAATATTTGTTTTATGTAAAGCTTACCGTGGAACGATTGTTGTAGGTTTTCTAACCTCTACTCCTGAAGTTCATTTTTTACAAAGTCATCCGTGTAGTCAACTTAATCAAACTATTACAATGAATTGAAAAAGTAAACCTCGATCTTAAATTACCTCGAAAACCGGATTTCGAAGAGAACTTCTCGCGCTGTGTCTTAAACGCACAATAGGAACAATAAGATTTCACGCTTGTAAAAATTACTAGTGCTACGGTATATTATACGGTTTTCAATAGAATTCTTGTTTTTCAATTTTACAATTTTGATGGTCATTTTTACCCGTGCCTTTATACGTGTAATTTTTACTTTCTAATGATATATATGTAACGCTGTCAGATGCAAATATAACAACAATTTATTTACAAGAATTCTGCAGTTGGTGCTACAGCCGCAATGGTTAAAAGGACGAAAAATTGTAATTACATCTACAATAATTGTTGTTAAGGTTACAACGATACTTTGACCCGCGAGCATATGTAATGTTTGCAATATTATTTTTCTGCGTGTAGTAAATGAATGGTGAAATAAAAAACTATTTTAATATTTGCCGAAATCTACCACAACGTGGCCGAAATCTTTTCTAAATAACCAAAACGATTTAACCGACATGCTTTGGATGTTTGAAGCAAGCGAATTTGGTCAGGTGAACTGCAGGTCGGTACACTTAACTAACAGCTCGTGTTCACGTGCAAATAACTTGCGACATTTCTTGCCAGAGCGACTTGCACCCGTGGGTACGCTACCAATAAAATTGCAGCCAATTTCTTGCCGCAAGTCGGTCTAGTAAGTTTTTGCAAGAGTGACTTGCATTGGCGGGTACACGGTGGTCACGAACTTGCTGCAATTATACGTGAGTGGGGGATATTGGGTATTGTCGGTGTCATACGAGGAAACATCCAAAACGCATACGAATCCGCTCGCAACTTGCAGCAAGAATTTCGGGACCGATTCGAAATCGACTTGCGCAAATTCAATTTCTGCAAGCAGACGTGTACACGACGTGCGCAAGTTCTCGCGCAAGTTCACTTGCAAAACCGCGTACACGATGGCAAGGACTCTCTAAAATCAGCTCTTACAAGTTTCGCTTGCACGTCGATACGAGCCATTTGCCTCTATCTATCCGATGAACCCACGAAAACTACGTTTTTGGATGAAATGTCTCATTCTCATCGCCTGTCATGGTCTTACCCTAGGAGAAAATGTTTCGTTAGCAGCGCGAAAGAGCAGAAATATACTTCGATACAGGTGATACATGTGACCAGGGCGATCATCGCAACGAACACCCGATACTTATTCCTCTTCGAGAATATGTTTAGTTATGGTAAGTTCGGGATATATGGACCACCGGTATAGACGGACTAGTCGAATATTTGGCTGAGGTGTCACAGCAGCGCTGCAGTCGTTGTCTGAAGTTGTTCTTCTTGAGTAGACGGAACCATGCTTAGTTTTGCTCATGAGTTTCATGCGTATTTTAGAAGAAAATTTTGTTTATTTCTTTTGGTGAGTTGAAAAATATTTTATACTGGATTTACTTGACATGTGGTTAAGTTAGTTTAAATGATTTCGACGTAAGATCAATCCTATAACTCAAGTGTATACTTGAGTACAATCTTGACCTAAAATAGCATGCCGGTAGCGTTGTTTGTCTGGACGGGAAACTGGTCCATCTATCCCCGACAATTGGGATAGATGGACTACTTGAAAAAACCTGGGATAGGCGGACCATATCTCCTATTAGGGCTTTACTTTCTATATAAATGGATATATAGATGAATGGATGAATGGATGTGATTATAAATCAGACTACCTATATTTTCTAAGTATATTGACTATCAAATTTACTTATCCTTCTTCAAATAGTTTATAACTCTATACTAATCACTTTTAAAGCAGTTTATATCTTTATACTTTGAAATAAACAACGTTTATACCTTTGATAACATGTATTTCTTGTGTTACACCCTGATTTAGTAACGTATACCAGAGGTCCGTCAATCCCTAGGAGGTGGTCCATCTAACCCGAGTACCCCCGGGATAGATGGACTACCGAGTAAAAAAAAAAAAGAAAAAATCATAACTTCAAGTGTGATTAGTCTAACAGCTGGAGAAGTGCTTACAATTGTTCAAGGTCATATATACATATTATAAAAAAATATACCAAATCGTAGACATTGCGAAGTTTCAGAAAAAATGACTTTAAAAAAACATGGTCCAACTATCCCGGACTTACCCTACCCTAGGAGAAAATGTTTCGTTAGCAGCGTGAAAGAGCAGAAATATACTTCGATACAGGTGGTACACGTGACCAGGGCGATCATGCCAATGAACACTCGATACTTATTCCTCTTCGAGAATATGTTTAGTTATTACCACCGAGGTAACAATTACGGACACATTGGCATTAGGAATAAAACGATTATTCCCAGCCGCAATCAACCTCGAGGAAATCACCAGGACGTGAATTCCAAGTGCGTCGCAACTTTCCTGTTCTTCCCGGTAAATTAAGCTTTCCAGGAAAGTAGAAACTCACGGAACACCCTTTCCTCCCGTGACGGGTGTCCGGTCGAGACGGATGTTGGGGCATCTGTCTTCTTAAGTGCGAGAAAAGGACGAGGTCGAAAGGGGGGCCAGATATCGGGCCATCGGGAAACGCATCTGTCCTTTCTTATTCGTCTTCCATCGAGGATAGAGGAGACCGCCCTGGACATTAGTGCATCTAGTCCCATGACACAGCTTACGCACGAGGTCCGGCCCGGTGATACGTTATTACGTGCGTATCCAAAGGGTTGGCTCGGGGTATCGGCGGCTCGATAGAATTCCCGATAAGCGTGGGTCCGCCCGGCCAAATTCATATGCATGAGTCTTTATTATATGGCATTAGGTATGCGCACAGGTGGTTGCCTCCGCGTAGACGGAACGCGCGCGGATAATGCGTATCGTCTAGGACCAAGGGGAGGGCCGACCGAGATGGATGGACGTCAAGAGTCGAGGCCCGACGTGCGATAATACCTAACGACCGAATTCTGTACGCGGTTGGTCGACCGGGGAAAAGAAACCACCTTCCGAGACGCAACCTGCGTGTCTTCGAGGCGGGACCGCCGTATCTCGAGGACGATTCGCCTTTTAGGCTCTTGCAACCCCTTCGAATTTACTTCCGAGGAGATCAATCTTAATCACCGTCGTATTAAATGACATAGGGCCGTACGTAAGGAAAAAGTTCGAACAGGTGTTAGTTACGACCTTTCTTGATGAACCTCCGGGCTAGAGGAGAATATTGATAAGATACCCTGAGAACAAAGATTCGTTGACTGAAATATATATATATATATGTATATATATATTTTTTTTTTGCGTGAATCATGTATGAGGGCAAGAAACAATTATTTTGTTGAGAAGAAAAATTGATGTTGAGTTAAATTAATTGTCGATGTAAGATTTTCTTTCCTCGGATATTACTTTGGACGTATTTGATCGCAGGATTTTGTTGTTGCGATGCATATTTCTTTGTCAATCAGATTTTTTTTTCTCAGGGTATTGGGGAAGAATGTAACACTTGGAAGGACTAGGGTTCAATCAAGAAGATTGGTTGGTCTTCTAATTGCAGTTTTTGTTGGGTGTTTAATGGATCGTGTAGATTTATTTCAAGAATCGAAGGGATTTATCATTGTTATTGATTTAATGACGTAGCACCAACTGGTTGAAGCTTCTAGTGGAAAATATTTCATTAATGTTACTATTTTAGTATAAAAGTTTCAGAATTAGTTGATCTTCGGGCGAAGAAAGAACTTTCATATCTCTCGGCTTTTTTCTTGTGGGAAACGATGAGCCCCGAGTAATCTAAGCATTATAGTTTTTAGTCGGCGCTTCTTTTTACGTTTTCTAATTGAAAATCGGTCCTATATTACGATAGGTCTGTAGAATATTTTTCGTTTCTACAATTATCGATGTTCTGATTGAAAATCAGTCCTATATTACGATAGGTCTGTAGAGTATGCTTCGTCGATAGTTTCCTTCGGCATTAATCGTTGGTTATCCTCGGACGATTTTTCAATAAAGTAAATCCACGAAGTCGGTACTCCGATGCTTTTGCTTCCTCGTGATCGGATCACGACTTCTATAAATTACCCGAAGAGAAGACCAAAGTCTCTCCGACGTGACCATTTCGTGAAAGCAATGGCCAGGTTAAGCGAGGTTAAATAAGGTTAACTCGATGGCAGCAGATTATCCGTGTAATAACCAGGATCGGCAGTCGAGAGCAAACGTTCCTTTACTCACGAACAGCTGCGATCATGCGAAGATAAGTAGATACTCGAACTTGAGTGAATCACCAACAGCGAATCCGGAACCACCGCGAATGCACGTAGAAGCTTCGCCAGGACTTTTGAGCTTTTAATACACGTCTTACGAAGATACAGCTTGAAAACATATGTTATGGATTATCCAGAATACTTCGATGACGTCGAGGCAGAGGCGCAAATTGCTAGTCATTTCTAAACAAACGTGTATTCAATTTGGATAAGTATCAAGACTGACGCAAAATTTCTAATTCTTTAATTAACGTAGGCGTTTCTTCCAAAGTTGGTCTTATTTCTAATAAATGTTTGGGAAAATATCGTTACTAAAAATTGCTCACCATAGAGATCTGTAACGTATGAAACTTATAATATCTTTCAATATTCCCGTCAAGTACGTTTCGACTAGCATTGCGTCTCAATGGCTGGAAGACAATCGGACAATCAGACGGATTTACTGATTACATTACGGTTCAGGTTTGTACTCGTCGGGAGGTGTTCGTAAGCGGATTTTAACTCGCCTTTCTCGCTCCATACCGACCCGCTTCGAGAATCGATTCTCGAAGCCGTGAACGACCCACGGTTCCCGATGATCGACCCTCGCGGCGCTCGAAAGTGCGACTATCCGGTCAAATCCGAGAACCTAATTTCCCAAGAGCCAATAAGCAGCGATGAGTTTCGCGGGCACCGACGAGCATACTTGCACAACTTCCCCGAAAGGTCTTCACCCAGCGACCGCGGATCCATTTAGGTAAGCTCTAAACCAATTACGGGAACAACCAAGCTCAAAGTCGAACCGATCGACCGACACACGTGGCATGTAATCCTCCGGCTGGTCGTCTGCCGGCATTTTTCGTCCAGGAGGTGCCGGAAAGAAAAAAAGAAGAGAAAAATAAAACGTTAAAAATTGCGCCAGAGGAAAATTCAATACGAGAGCGTGGCTACCTACCCGAAGGCGTTCAAAGCCGCGCGATGGCGGAGGGTCGATACGGGAACGCGCCGGCCGACGCCTGCGGAGGTCGGACATTTTAGGGCGATCGAAGGCCCCGACGGGGAGGTGAGCCCTGCGGACCTTTAACCTCGAGCATGGGCGCCTCTGTTTAGGTGCTCCGGTACCCGGCCGGCATTAGCAGGTAATCGCGCCACGCGTGCCCGTTCCACGGGCGCTCGGCGACGCGCTTCCGCTGCCTCTGCGCCCCCCACCCCGGCTCGCGGCGTTTTATCCCCAGTCCCAAGCTTTCGCGGCACCGCGGTAGCCGGGGGCGCGGCGCGCCTGCGCCGGCCAATCGCGGGCGCCTCCCCTCCCCGGCGCGCCGAGGCCCCGCCCACCGGGGTCCCGGGGTTCCGCGGCAGTGCTGCCGCCGCGGCCGGCGCGTCTCCTCGAATCGATAGACCAATGGCTACCGGCGCGCGTGCGCGTTCTCGCGTGACGGACGTTGTCCCCACGCCCTCGCACCCTCCCGCGCCGTGGCGACCGCCCCGGCCCCCGCGCGGTCGGGAAGGGGCGTTCGAGGCGAGCACCCGCGGATACGTGCGAGCACCAATTTAGCCGATTCATTCGCGTCGCATGATTTATCGCCCGCGCCGCTTCGACTTCCCCCGCGACGGGCCTGACGTGCCGGCCGCGGAACACGCGAGCAGTCCTCGCGGGTCGGCGCCCACTCGCCCCCCTCCCCGGGAAAAATCACCCTCGGCCGCCATTTAACGCTGGCCAATGGCGAGCGCCGACGCCGCCGACCAATCGTGGGCACCCCCGCGACTACGACGTAAATACCTTCGACTAGATTATTATATATGTCGATAGGATGCCGCACGTGTACGTGGATTTTTGTTTCCCAAGGCTCGCCGATCCGCCCGACACTCGGTGAGAGTAATAAATAATTCATTGTTGGACTTAAGGTGATATTAAAGTGTGATATATGTACACAAAAAAATCCCGAAATATCGATAAAACTTTTCTCCAAACTGGGTGGACCGAATTATCTGAAACTTTAACACGTGATTATGGAGGCCCTAAGGGATAACTCGCTGCCCGTGAAATTTCAATTTTCGAAAAGAATGTCTTTTTTTGGTTCTTCTCTGATAAGTAGAACATTTTGTTTCGAAGAAAGAAATTTCACGGGCAGCGCGTTAATCCTTTGGGCCTTCATAATCACGTGTTGAAGTTTCATATAATTCGGTGCACCCACTTTGGGGAAAAGGTTTATACATATTTTCACTTTTTGTTATGTATATACCACACCTTTGTATCACCTTAATGGATCAACCACCTAGCCTTTGCCTCGTTCTAGCGATAGGTTGCGAGACGCTGATTGATGGCGGTATACCGTATTTAATGCATGGCTACGCGATGTTTCTTTTATGTAGATTTGGAATGTTAAATTCGATATTCACGGTAGGAGGTATTATATATATATATATATATGCTCAGTCTCGTAGATTAAACACGGGTGCACGTTACTTGTTCGGTATTTGTACGTTAGAGAATATTCTTGAGGTCGAGGATCGTGAATTCAAGGGTGACAATCACTCAGCTTTGAAGTGTACAAGACTAGTTTGTATGTTCCTATATTTGTAATAATATCCTTACATTTTCTTTTTTATGTTTATATGTCGCATAGCGAGAAAAGTTGAGATGTATGCAATATTTACTTTTTTAAGGGTTGCCGAACCCTTTGACGAGAACGCTCGAATTAACTCCATCGGACTACTGGTAGAAATGATTTATTAAAAAATAAAACGCGCTTTAAGGGGTTACGCAAAGTGATTACGAGATACTAATGATAAATATTACAGCTAATTTTTCGACGTAACCGTTGTATACGTTGTATTCGTATATTTCATATTTCAGCGCCCAAGAAATATTTTCTTTAAGGGGCTCGTACTATGTGACGGCCATTTTTTCTCGCTTTTTTCGGGATTCTTTTCGTTTGTGGGATCATTAAATTACACATACTTGAAATTTTTACTACGTATTTACTTGTATTTCAACAAACTATAGACATTTTTTTTAAGCAAAAATATTGTTTTCTTTTTTGTCGCGTGCAGAGCTCTTGAAAGAGACCGCTGTAAGAAAAAGTAGTGAAATGGCTGCCATGATTCCGGCTGTTCTCCTCATCTGAAATCAAAAGATTTAATTGATTATTAATCTATAGACCTGTGGCTGTAACTGGTACCAGAATTAGGTCAAAAATTTGAAAATTAAAAAAATTGAGCCAGTTTTTATAATTAATTCGAATATTTCGTATTTTTTTTCGATGAATTTAGCTTGAAGTAAAAAAAAACTATGATAAGTATCACTAAGATTCTAGTACCAGTTGTAACTATGTGTCTACTGAACATGTCATTCAAATTTGAGCGCAATCGGTTCAGTAGTTTTTTTTCTGAAACTTGGCAGCCAATTTGAAAAATGTAGTTTTGAGAAAAACGCGTTTGAAAGTTTATGTACGCATTACACAAAGATAATTTTGACTCACCTTAAACGGCTATTAGTTCTTAGCGACTTCGAATACGGGGAAATCTTTTTACAGATATATTGTAGGGATGATTTGGAAGTAATTTAGCCAAAAAACGATTTTTCGGACCCAAAACATAGTACGACCCCCTTAACAGTATTTGATTTTCTGCGTTTTATTTAAACAGCATAAACGACCGTTTATAAGGCCTCGGTTCTTGTAAGAACCTGGTAAATGGGAACATGAAAAATTTGACGCGCGTTTAGTCCGTCTTCCTAATTATGCATGCAACATTTTCCCTGCATAGATCGCGAAGTTAATGATTTCGAGCGTGTTCAGCGGAGCGGCCATTTTACCGTGGAAAGATTAGCGCCAAGTAGTTCGTGAAGCGGTTTCCTCATATTAATGAATATGAATGTAATTGCGACGCAGGAGCGAAGAAGTCTTTTTCTGTCGAAAATGGCGACGAAGAAACAGGATTTCCGGCCTCGTCCTCGCTTTCTAACGCTTAACGTGAAGTGAAACACGTCGAGGAACTTGATCGACGTCGATAAAGATTTTTCTAAATACCTACGTTGCCGAGGTTCGTTTTTATATCGACAGCTGGGTCGAATTATATTGGGTATTGTATTAAATGGCATATTCCACCTGTCGTTTTCGTACAATAATTATGAAGAAATCGAAGTAAAACTCCTAAAATCCTTTGGATTCGTGCTTTCTGGGGCCCTAATTGACTGCAGAAGGACCCCCTGCGCCATCTGTGATTTCCAGGTCAATTCAATTTTCACTCCGAGACCTCGTATTCCTATTGTTTTAGCATAGAAGCGCATACAACACTTTTTTTGCCCTTATCCCGTTCAAATGCGAGTTTATCGATTACCAGTGTTCTAAATTGTCGTAAAATTGTCCTGACCCTTTCGATTCTCATATCAGAGCCTTCGATAATTGTATATTGATCGAAATATGAGAGTTCGACGCCCTTTTGGTTCGTAGAAGAACTTTTTGGTTAGTAGAAGACAAAATTGTAATGCCGCAAAAATTCTCAAGGTTTAATGTAAGCAATATGATTTTTTTCTTTTTCCATTAAAACTCATTAGCGGTGTCAATTTTGAAAACCGTAGAATATAAAAATTTAAGACTGAATCAACTCATATTGTAATTTTAGCTACATTAGATGAAATTTCTAGATTGAGATATTCATTTCATATAACAATTTATTAGATCTTTCCAAAGGTTTTGTTGTTTCCTGACATTTTTTCTCGAAAAATCCAAGCTTTTCAGAAATGGTATCGATAAGCTTGTTTATAGATTGAAAATGGTTATAGACAATGACAGTGATTATGCTAGTGATTAACTTTCAATGCTCTCCTTGTGACGGTACTTCAACGTTGACCTATAAAAACACCTTTTGTTATGATTTATTAAAAAGGAGAACTCCTTCATTGAAATGGAATAACATCTTTTGACACAATGCTATTAATTATTTTTCGCATTTTGCAGTGCAGTAAAGTGTAGTTAACAATTATTTGAATTCCCCTTTTATTTATCTCAGACGCGAGCTGGTACGAATTCAAGGTAAGTACGTTCAATGAGTGCAATTGTTATGCGTGTCGAGCAATACATATTGCGCTTTTGTCAATGCATGCTTGTTTCGAAACAGACATCATTCCCATTTGCAGAGTTTTGAGAACGCTACGAGTTAATTATACACCTTCCTATTGAATGTTCATAATTAACTTGTACATGATGCATTTCTCGTTACCGTTTAATTATCGTAAAAATGATCATGACTTTTAGGTTGCATCTCCATCAAAATATGAACAGAATGGCAGATGAATGTGTTGCACTTCGTTATTAAAAGACCCTATATTTATAATAAAAGTAAATGGAAAATAAATTCCTTCGCTCGGCAATGATCTTAGCAACGGTTTAAATAACGGTAAAACAATATTTATTTGTAAAGTTCTTTAGATTATGTCTGCACTAATACAGAAAGTGATTGTTTCGTGTATAAGAAAATCACTTTAAATCACTTTATGATTAACTTTACGTTTTCTGCTCGTAATAGTTCCGTCGGCTTCGAAGTATGTCACCCGCAAGTAGTTGGATACTCAATTACGTGAATTACATATTTCCCCATTAGAACTTTGGCCAATAATATACTGCAAAACATCGCTATCAAATTCAACATTGGAAACTTTTATACATTGTCGATGGTGTCATTAAAATTATCTTGTTGAAAACGATTTGATGGGGAATAACAAGTACTCCGTTGAAGTGAACAATTTATAAACTCTGTTTGCAAACTGGTTTGTTGGTAAAAATTAAGGTTTCCACTATTTCTGGAATAAACTCGAATTAACCGGTAACTATTTGCTCCTTTTTGATATATCCCTTTCCTAGATATAGAAGTTTAAAAAAACGTAGGGACATAGGTAACTATTTTTATCTATTTTGAGACATTTTCTTTTTAATTTGCCGAATTCACGTTTACCAGCTTCAGTTCTTTTTATCACCTGTGTTGACGAAACATTACACGTGGAGTGTCAGGAAAGTGCCACGGAATGTCTTAATAGAATTATCACCACTTAATCAGCCGTTCTAAATTCGTATCAATAAAGCAGTAATTCTCTACTCTACGTTGAAGATTCATTTCCAGAGCTTATATTAATGTTCTGTCTGGAATAAAAAAGCAGGCTTAATTGGACTCCAAAGCGCCTTGGGTAACTATAACACTTCTTCGATTTAATTTCATGACGTAATATTTATCGTCACTAATAAGTGTAATTGGACTCCAAAGCGCCTTGGGTAACTATAACACTTCTTCGATTTAATTTCATGACGTAATATTTATCATCACTAAAAAGTGTGGCATTTATATCTTCAACACATAGAAATCAAAAAGCCGTCTTTCACCAATTCCCAACATCTTGCAATAACTTAAAACAGCAAATGATTCTTCATAGAGTTACTCTGCCACGTAACGTTTTAATTAGTTAATAAAATAATTACTTTTAATTAGTTATCCCCAAGAACAAAGATACTAAGTAAACTAAATTAATTTCGCTTACATAAAGATACATTGTTTCTTATCCAATACGGAGGAAAAAGTTTCATTAAAGGATAAAGATTAAAAAATGTCGGCTCAAAAAATGTTTCTGGGAAAAATCTTAAGGACAATTAAACTCGCAATTGCATACATACATTTGAAACATACTGCGACGAGGCTTTGAGAAATTAGTTCAATCAACCTCGTTGAGCAAATTACTTCGTAAAATGCACTTTACGTTATTATACACGTTCTGCCATTTGTATAAATCCTGATTCCTCGCTCCCATCCGTAGCCTCGATAATTATCATATCGCTTTAGTGAAAATAGGGTCCCCAAAGTGAAAGTGTATCCCTTGTAAGAGAGAGGTAAACCCATTTCGGTGGATTTATACAAACAATTCGCACGTTCGTAACCTCCAATGCGAAATAAGCCAAATCGACAGAACGAAAGCTCGCATGACTTCTGACACCCGATTCTCGACTGTTGGATTTACCGAATCATTTCAGACTTCACAACGTGAATATCGAGACTATAAGGAAGGTCTTGAAACTCATGAAATTTCAATTTTTTAACACTGTTTATAGGTATTTTTAAAATGTTGTATAAAAAATGCAATTTCACGAGGGTCAAGACCTTACTTATAGACTCCATGTTCATGTTGTAAAATTTCAAACGATTCGGTACCCCCAGTTCAGCGAAAACTTTCATGAACGATCGACCCCTCGGATGCCACTTTTACATCCCCTTAAGGTGAAGTGAAACACGTCGAGGAACTTGGTCGACGTAGATAAAGAAGATTTTTCTAAATGCTTACGTTGTCGACGTTCGTTTTTATATCGACAGCTGGGTCGAATTATATTGGGTATTGCACTAAATGGCATACTCCACCTGTCGTTTTCGTACAATAATTATAAAGAAATCGAAGTAAAACTCCAGAAATCCTCTGGATTCGTGCTTTCTGGGGCCCTAATTGACTGCAGAGGACCCCCTGCGCCATCTGTGATTTCCAGGCCAATTAAATCTTCACTCCGAGACCTCGTATTACCATCGTTTTGGCATACAAACGCATACAATACTTTTTTTGCCTTCATGCCGTTCAAATGCGAGTTTATCGACTACCAGAGTGTTCTAAATTGTCGTAAAATTGTCCTGACCCTTTCGATTCTCATATCAGAGCCTTCGATAATTGTATATTGATCGAAATATGAGAGCTCGACGCCATTTTAGTTCTGGTCTGGGCTGAATTAAAAAATTTCTTTTAAAATTTCAAATCTTGAATGTGTCAGGACAATTCTTAGATGATCAGGAGGGATGTGTCAGAGTTTCGGACAGTTTGGTCTAATACCCTTAAAAAAAAGTTGTATTCAAATCGACCGATTTGAAGGGTGTTTCACATCACCTTAACGAGCTGAAATACCCGACTTGTCGTATTCTTAGTTAATATTTTTTTTTTTTCCATTGCACCGTGGAGACGATCGTAGCCTTCGAGTTCTCGAATCCTTACGTCACGTTCCATTGCCGGGATCCGATCCTCGACTGTATACGACCAACTTTCTCATACGAAATTGACAGTTTCGTATACGACTTTCAACAGTTGGTATTCTTGAGTGATCACCGCGGTTTCGTATTAGAATGATACCACGCGAATTACATCGCATGGGTCATAGCATGCGAAAGAGATAATTCGTATATGAAAGTGACATAAAACTATCGGTTTTTATGAAGGGCTTGAAGATCAATACAACCACATAGGGAATGGCAGGAGAAAAAATAAACAATCGCTAAAGCGAACATTTCATTGCTTCGAGCATTTCACAGACAAGCGGCAATGTTGCTCCGTAGTCGCGTACGATTACCTACGAGTAATTCGCCCGAATCCAATTCGAAGGGTCCTCAAGAGTTGGTCTTACTCCTCGTATGCGAAATATTTCATGCGAAGTATTTCATGCGAAGTATTTCACGCGAAGTATTTCACGCGAAGTATTTCACGCAAAGTATTTCACGCAAAGTATTTCACGCGAAGTATTTCACGCGAAGTATTTCACGCGAAGTATTTCATGCGAAGTATTTCATGCGAAGTATTTCATGCGACATATTTCATGCGAATCTATTCTTACGGGAGAAAAATCTGTATAAACTCGAGAATCGGGCCCCTGGAAAATACTCCGAAGTGAAATCATCGGCGGGTGGAGGGAAGACGCATCTGCCAGGGCGAATTGAACGGAGAAAATGAGTGAGGCAGTTCGCGTAATCGTAATCATATTCCGAACGAGTCGTCTTATCCTCGGTACTCGGCGACACGATCTTCGTGACGTATCTCTCATATACACCATATTCGAGGCTCGACTCGTTACCGCAAATACGTGCGCAAACTCCGGTATCTACGTCAGGAAGATAAGGATTAGCCTAATAACATCAGGATTAATAAGCCGCTCTCGTTAGCTATCGGCTCAGACAGGTACCTCGCGAACGAGGTACTTAAACACCTGAATTAATTAACTCGTTGCCACTGGTCCCGCCGATGGCCGATCGCCGTTGTAAGGACGACATTGGCCAAGGCGGTTAGTACCAATCATTTGTTAAGGTGAAGTGAAACCCCCTTCAAATCATTCGATTCGAATACAACACTTTTTTTTAAGGGTATTAGACCAAACTGTCCGAAACTTTGACACATCGTTCCTAAGTTAGTATTTTTTACGTGATGTTTCATATAAAGTGATTGTTTATTGAAACTTTAGGAGTATCCAGGGAATTATTCAGGGTTCATGTTCGACTCGTTGTTTGTCATCGAGCCCGTTGCCGACGCGGTCGACAACCGTTTACATTACAATGGCTATAAATGTTGCAATGCTTGCGAAAACGCTGTCACGATATGAACTTGATGACACCTTTCCGTCCGTAAGTTGTCACAACTAGAGCTCACCGAGCGGACCTCTACGGCACGGAAACAATGCAAATTGAATAAGGTGAAACGTATTTCCAGCGAAATGCATCATTCTTCCTCTTTATTCCGTTTGAAATAATTACGTAAAACCGCGTTCCCGACTTCGTGCTCGATTTAAAAAGGAAAAGAAACATTTTCTTTCTACCATCTATGGATCTCGAAGACGGGACATATCCAAAGGAATCGATGCGTTATCGCCACGTAAAGTTTGAGCGAAACGAACATAACCTAATTTCCAGCCATCCTACATCCATAAAGAACTCCCGGCATGGGTGTTAAAACACAAGGTGTTTCCTCTGCTCCCAGGGAAGGTGAACATGTATCGGTCATTTTAAATTTCAACTTACCTTCCGATATTTCATTTCAACGTTCAAGCTTCGCGAGACCGCTGCTCTCTACAAAGGTACCGAGATCCTCCGGGTAATGTTTTCGCATACACTGAGAAAAATCGATGGAGATTTACATACATTTTTACGCCCTGTACAACTGAAGATTTGCATAAAAGATAGTAAAATGGAAAAATTACGAATCACAAAATGCATAAATGCCCGTGACATTGTATATTTACTGCATTACTGCATTTTAACTTGAATTAAATGTAACGTTACGTTGTAATTTCTCTCGTGGCATGTAAGATCTTTATCATATACGTACGTCTACAAGTTACCTTGTAAATTTATATATCGATGCCTATGAATACCCGGGGCCGGGTAAAAATACTTATTATTAGGTAAACTTAGCCAATCGGATCGCCTAAATTCAGTCACGTGATCCCCACGCGTCTTCTCGTATGAGAACAATAGAAAACGCGTCGAAATGTGTCGCATCTTTAATTGTTACGTGCGTTTTGCCATTCACTGGCCGAAGATTGACATTCTAAGGATCTGACCTGCCTCAACTAATGTATCATATTGACGCGAAAGAAGTAAGGACGTAACAGGCATCTTCTAATTATGGTTATGTTTCCATGCAGAATATCTTCTGGCAATTTTACGTCTCTATTAGCATACGAGGCCCATCGATATTATCGCCGTAATGTCCGCGGTATTAATTTTATATGTATACGACAAGATCGTGGCATAAAATTAAGAATACATTCAGCGTTGAAAAGTCACCTTTTAAGATGTCACAAAAATAAACAGTTCAGACCTAAACAATTTAATTGTTCGGCACGAGATTGGGGGTTTAGAAGTTAAAACCGAAAAATATTATCGAAGCATGTCTACAACCACATGAACCAAGGTACCGCTTCGAAATGTCCCTCGGTTGAACATTGGAAATTTAATCGTAAAGAGTTTAGCAACGTAAATATTACACGGCAGAATTACACTTTGTACGTAACATTACACTTCACGTTTACATATCGAGTGTACACTTAAAATACATTTTTCGTGTAAATTTAGATTCCGACCATGGACAATGTACTACGTTATTACCGTGGCATCGAAATAACCAACAATCCAGGGTGTAAACGCACATGGGAATTTTTTCTCAGGGTACGAAGGCTCACGAGCAGGATGGACGACGGACAAACTTTGCGTCATAATTTCCTCGACTAAGTAAATTATCCCCCGTAAACGTTTCCCTTATCCCGCCGCTTAGTGCTTCGTTCCATTTTCCCGGAAAAGCTCGACATCCATACTTAGGGTTCCGATGCGAAGTGTCAGACGGCACCAACAGGGATTTCGCATCGGCGGGCGCGAATCGATCCACAGAGGCGAAGGGACCGGTCGCCCGCCGCGTGGAGGACGATCGACGGCCGATTGCTGGATAGAGTTCTAAATCCAGTAAGTTACGTCAGAAACGAAGAGAAATTCCCGGTAACTTCTCCAAAGCCTTTTTTATCGAGAAATTATGAGAATTTGAATTTTTCAACAGAGCGAACGAGAGGTTTCGATTAGCCATAGAGAAACATCGTAGAGGGGAATTTCCGTTGTACGTTCTCCGTAGCCAATGAAAACCTCCCATTCGCTTCGTCGCAGAATGAAATATCAGTTCGTTTGAAACAAATCGCATGGAATTCTCCGTGAAGTTGTACATACGTGAATATTTTTAGCTGGAGGTAAATACGACCCTATAATAAATATTTTCTAATAGTAATTATTACTCTTTAGCTTGAACTTTGAAGTTGATTGAAAAAAAAAAAGTTATTTAAACGAAGAAACCTAAAGTATAAATAACAAAACTAACGTTCTCTTAAATTCTCAATGTTCCCGGTAACTTACGGTGTGTTTCACAGTTACCTTCTCCAATTTAATGTTACCGAGAATTTTCGAACTCTATTGCTGGATTAAGGTGAAGTGAAACACGTCGATTAACTTGATCAACGTCGATAAAGAAGATTTTTCTAAATGCCTACGTTGACGACGTTCGTTTTTATATTGACAGCTGGGTCGAATTATATTGGGTATTGTACCAAATAGTATATTCCATCTGTCGTTTTCGTACAATAATTATAAAGAAATCGAAGTAAATCTCCAGAAATCCTCTGGATTCGTGCTTTCTGGGGCCCTAATTGACTGCAGAGGGACCCCCTGCGCCATCTGTGATTTCCAGGTGAATTAAATTTTCACTCCGAGACCCCGTATTCCCATCGTTTTAGCATAGAAGCGTATACAACACTTTTTTTGCCCTTATCCCGTTCAAATATGAGTTTATCGACTATCAAAGTGTTCCAAATTGTCGTAAAATTGTCCTGACCCTTTCGATTCTCATATCAGAGCCTTCAATAATTGTACATTGATCGAAATATGAGAGCTCGACGCTATTTTGCTTCTTGTCTGGGCTGAGTTAAAAAATTTTTTCAAAAAATCCAAATTTTAAATGTGTCGGGACAATTCTTATATGGTGACGAGTCATGTGTCAAAGTTTCGGACAGTTTGGTCTAATACCCTTAAAAAAAAGTGTTGTATTCGAATCGACTGATTTGAAGGTGGTTTCACTTCACCTTAATTGTCGCCCGGGGAATCGCGGGGGGCGTCGGATCCATGGGCGGCGACGGGGTCATCCAATTGGTCGATCCGGCGGTAATGGTCGGTGGGCGGTGGTCGGATGCGCGGCGGGGGTGCGCAAGGTGGCCTTTACCTCGGTTCCCGCTCCCCCCCCTCCGCGAGAACGCCTCGCGCGCCGAGGCGCCTTAAATCTTGATCTCACCTTTAGAGCGAACAGGTGGGGGGAAGGCAGTCTGGGCGCGCTTCGAGCCGCCGAACGGAAGCCAATCTGCTCGAATCCGGCGGAGCGCGAGCAGTTACGAGCGGTTACGAGCGGGCCCGAGGAAACGTATAGGCGCCGCGCCGCGCCGCGCCGCGTACCTCGCCGCGACCGGACCGACCGAGGCGACGCCGCCGAGGGCGAGAGGGCGCTTGCGCCTGCGCCTGGATGGAAGTCCTCCCGCGGCCCGATAAGGTTCGACGCGTCGCGGGGGGATGCCGCGGAACGCCTGAGAGGGGAGGCCCGGCCGAGAGCGCGCGGTGATGATGATCGGCGGCGGGGTCGCGACACCTCCGGGAACTGCCAGGCCCGCTGCCGCGACGATCGATGACATGGTGGTCGACGGCATCGCCGGTGCCGGGTGTGTCAGTGTCAGTGGCAGTGCCAGTGCCAGTGGTAGCGGCAGCCCCGCGACCGGCTCGGCCCGCGCCGCCGGCAACGACGAGACGACCAGGCCCGCCGCCGCCGACCGCGACGACGACAGCCTCGTCGCCGCCACCGTGGCGCGCCCTTGGGAGCCGCCGATCCATCCCGCGAGGCTTCACTCGCACCCGACGCACCACCGGATCGACGCCCCGCCCGCGCCGCCCGCGCCCCTCGTAGACGGTCTGTTGCTCAGGGTTACTCTTTTTCTTGGGGCGGTTTCCGACTGCCCAGCGATCGGGCACCGCTTTTTCCCCGAGTCGGGGAAGGACGCGACGCGGGGCGGATAAGGGAGGAATGTGAATGACCGAGGTACCCGGGACGCGGGGTTAAATGTGGACGAGTTCCACCGGGGTATCGATATGCATGTTATTGGAATGGACAAAAGGGTGGACCTGCTCGAGGGAGGGAAATCGATCATTCGTAAACATTTTCCTTTTATTCGGACCGAATAGCGCATCGGATAGCTGATGGAGGAACGGTGTCAGGGGATGATAGGTACCCTGTTAAAAAAAAATTATCATAATTTTCTAACATTTTTTTTTTTAAGTTTTATTCAGACGTGGTGTACTAATTTTATAACATATTTTCAAATAAAATGTTTAACGTGTATTGTAAATTTAGTACATATGTGTGATAAATTTATAATATATGTTATCAATTTGGGTTGATCGGTACTTGATTTTAAACGGATTTTGCTGCAGACAATATAACTTGACGTGTGTTCCGGGCACGTTCGAGGACGATTTTAGAGACAGCCCTCCCTTAAACGCCGGAAAAATTTTTTTGCAATTGTCGTGGTATCGAACCCGGAAAAGCAGCAGGTGCGTTGTCCACGGTGCTTCCGGAGTTTTCTATCGATTGTAAGAATCTTTTAAAAATATTATTTAAATATTTCTCGGACTCGAGAATGCTTCTCCGCCAGTACCGCCGATACTCGTAATCTTTCGATTAAATTCCTTTAAATCTAAATTCCCGTAAACGGTCGTAAAATTAAAAGCTCATCTAAGAAATGTCCAATCAATGCGTACCAAATGACATCCGAATATCGAATTTATAATTTTTCCCCGTAATTTCGCAAAATTACGACACGACGTTATAAAACTATAAATTTACTTAGAATTTTAAAATAAATGTATATTAATTCACCATTAGGACATCAGATTTATAATTCCACTGCTGCCTTATGTACTATAATAGTGTATGAATTTTATGCATTTTTTTTTAACGGTATAACTTTAAGCTTGGAGCGAAGCCATTTTTTATTTCCTAAAAATAAAGCCTGAGTACGGTTTCGCGGCTTTTTTGGACCCACCTGATTTGCTTTCGTCGTACTTATTCCCATCGGTAGCATTTATGGTCGGATTTTGTTTAAATTTAATCCGGCGTGAACTTATGTAAGTTCGTCCCGGTTCTCGTTCTTAATCCGTAGATTAACGTTTCGGTATCAGGTCGTGGACGTTAAAACGTAAAAAAGGGTTGATAAAGGTAACGTGTTTCCTTCATATTCGGGGGAAATTTACGTTTATGCCCCTGAGTCGAAGTTCGCGTTTTGGAACCTTATTAGGAACTTTGTCGAGGGTACCCGGGTACCCGGACGGTCATTAATGCCTGCCATTTAGGATCGCCCACTTTGCCTTCAAGTACCATTCGCCCTATTTGGGGGGAAAGTGGGCGGTCTTAATTGAAAGGCGCCAGCCCTTTTTTTTCTTCTTTTCCCTTCGTGATTTATGACGCGTTATTTTTCTACTTGTTTCCAAGCCGTTATTTCACGCTCCAGTTCCAAGAATTTGCAAAAGTCCCTCGCGGTGTGTAATGATAATAATGGCTAGACCGATAATGTATTCACGGAAAGGCACTCTTCTGGCTTAAGTTTACGAGTACACGTTTCAAGCGACTCCGACATTTACGTTTCAATTGAATCGAGCCTGGGAAAAAAAAGAGCCAATGGGAGACCCTGGATCGGCCAGTCTGCGAGAAAATAACTTCCATTGTTTATAAGATGTAAATTACCGACATGTCCCATTTGAATCCGTTAGAGATCGCATTGAGAAAAATGAGGTACTTGAAATGAAATAAATGTGCCCGTTTAAAAATCGGATCGTTGACTCAAGGGACATTTTCAATGGTTGAAATAATTATTTCTTAACGGGAATTAAAAGTGAAATACTTAGTACTAAACGAAAAATGTAGAAATAAGTGAAAGTCTACTAGGTTTGTATGTGACTAAAATTTATTCGCCTCCAGTTGTACATTTTCCTCAGTGCGACAATTTACCGCCCGATGTTAGCCTTTTTAGAGAGAAGGTACTTCCGTTCCCTTCCGAAAGCTTGCTGCAGGGTAATAACGGCTAAATGACGTTTAATATGCATTAACTTGATATTATTTATTCATCATCGAAGTCAAAGTAATCTTGCTGTTTGGGGAAAACATAATTGGCGGTATTAAATACACGTTTCATGTAGGTAATGTACATAAACATTCGACAAGATAATCATAAAGTAATGTTAAATGTTGTGATGTAAATTGCATATACAATGTTTTTATATTACTACCTATTTAGTATGCGTATCAAATTCAATATCGACGACGTTATCTAACGTTCACATTAATGCTAGCTGATTTAATATAAAAAATTAACAAAATGATATGCACTTATTTGAATGATAAATATAACGGTAATTATGCATATGATGGTGATTCTCTCCGCTTTTCGTATAATTTTTACATATTGTAGCGAATACTATATATATATTTAAGGATCGGACTTGAATATTTTCGGAGTTACAATGAATAAAAGAAAACAGAAGATGTTAGTTGGCTACTTTCATAGTTCCATCGCTTTGTTTATATTCAGAACTCACATTCTTTCTTATATTTTGCCATGTTTATTATCACGTAGTCCATTGTTTAGTCCTCGGAGGCGTCGAAGATCGAAGATGAAATTAAGCGAATTTCTTACCATTTGCCAAGATCAATTTCTTGATTTTTTAATCTACCCTAAACTATTACTGAAATTGAATAGGTTAGGTTAGGTTATATTTTAAGGGAGCAACACGCTCCGCCATGCTGTATTATTGCTATTCTTCATGTGTTTAATAACTCCGAAAATATTCAGTTAAATATATGTATGAAAATGGTCGGGACGACGTCCTCTGCAATATATAAAGTTATACGAAAATCGGAGAGGATCACCCTTGTATGCATAATTACCAATAAGATATATATGCAAACGTTATCATATATTAATTAAAAGGATGAACAGAAACCAGTCAATGGGAACTAGTTCCAATTAAGCAATATCGACATTGTATACATTTTACAATTTTCTACATTATTCATTCTCATGTCTTCAATATTTATATTATTCGCTAGTGAATGATGTTACTGTCGCCATTAAGCAAGATATTCAAGGATCTTCGTTTTTTTCTACTCTTCGTTAACATTGTATTTATAATTTTTTTTATAAGTTTTTATAACCATGATTGTGGAATTCTGCGATACGCTTTTTAAGGGTTTAATCAAAGTGGAAGGGAAACTGGGGAGGTTTGATCAACTATTGTTCCAAAATGTGTCTTTTTTTATACTACTTGTTTCAATCTTCGCATGTTTAATTGAGGAGCCTGTACGCGTTGATTAGTAATTGCACCTGTCGCTCGTAGCTTTTAATCGTTCGCTTACGAGGCGTGCAAATCAATTTCCTTGTTCGTTTGAGCACACCCTTTGGTCCAGATTTCCTGATCTCGATTATTATGTTTCAAGTAACTGGCGTGAAATAGTTCGTTTAGATAAGCCCGAGAAGCACGCTACGAGGTGATAAAGATCGGCAAAATGCTCGGGGCGAAGACATTAAAACGACACGAAGCGCGTGAAACAACCGGAAATAACTATCTAAAATCGCCGTGCAGGTGCATTATTTGGGGACTCCCTAAAAAATGACTCTCTTACCTAAGTAGTATATATATTTTATAATCCGACCGGCCATGTGTGCTGAGAAGTCTCGTATGGGTGTTGAACCAAGCATCATTGGATCCACGTTCCTAATAAGAATTAATTTTTAGTTTTTCATGGCTAAGGAATTTTCAGTTGACATCCGATTTGTCGATTCATAAATTAATTTCATGAATTCTATTTTACACTAAAGGTATCTACAAGTCGTCGGTCTCTTTTCATGTATGAACTTACTTCGGTTTAAAATAAGTGACTACCTACAGGGACCCCTAATATGTTCACTCTTGATTTTCAGTGGGGAAAGTTCTTCTTTATTAAAATGAAATACAGTGCATTTTGATAACTGCTAATTTGAGGAATTTTGTTGGTATGTTATGCTTGTGAAGGCAAAGTACGCAGCTAGGGAGGTTAATTAGGTTTTTTGACAAGAGAATTTTATGAAAATGACGGAATCCGTCATCGTGAGATATATGTTTGAGCGAGTTCGGTTAATTAGCCATTTTATGTGCTTAGTTTGCGTTACTTTCAAGAGACCCAAGCGAAATTACATATAGAGTAAAGTAGGGGATATCGTACCGTCGGTCAAATTGTATCACTACGATATTTAAGAACATACCCTAAGAAATGGCCATATAACTGAGAAATTATGAACATTATGAATTATGAAATTATGAGCTTGCAACATTTGTTTATACCTAACTAATTGGTGGCGGTACCGGCAAAAACTGTCATAGGCATATTATATTAGTTTGCTAACGCGTTACCAATTTTGCCGCATCGCTTCCAATCGATCACATCATGTGGGGTACGTTAAAAATTGTCACTAATAACTACTAAAAAGTTAATTTAATCTTCATGCAAATACATGCGTTACCTTTCGCATAACCCTAAACGGACATTTGAAAAATTATAAGACAAACTTGATTCTGTTTCGAAATGGCATCAAAAAGAACGATGGAAGATGGTTATCCTAAGATATGAGAAAAGCCATTAATTGTAAAAAGTGGTTTCACGAAAAATGCGCTAATGGGAAATCTACTGAATTCTACATATTCGTTTTTTGTAGTCAAATATGATTTATGTAATCAATTTTCTTTTCCGAATTACTTATATGGTCAATGTTTTGCTTTGAATCCAATTCTCGTACGTGGTACAAATTATCCGACCTTATTATAACAGAAAAGGACGATTTACCAGATGAGTCGTTTAAATCGCACCGTTGTAAGGAATATTTTATTTAAATGTCTACCGTGTTAAATAGCATTTATGTACTTGCATGTGTGTACATTGCATGGGGAATTTCACAGGTAAATGAAATATGAATTCGTTTACTAAAACATCCTGGCAAAAACATTTCTATTTTTGTAAACCCGGTACAATTTACCCAACTTTACCCTACACCTTTCGTAAATACCAGTACAATGTTTCGTCAGGGTACAGACAGTGGATTCATCGAGGAGATATGATTGGTCGAAGAACGGGAGCCAATAGGGTAGGCGCGGTGAATGAGAGAACCTAAAACTGCCGGTCATTAGAGTCGTACAACGACCTCCACGATGGATCGTTATCGCTTATAGTCCATTTATTTGTGCCGGACCGGAGACTCTAGTACCTATATCCGGTTAATGTACGAAAAGAAATAGGTATCTGCTGAAGTACCACCTAAGCTCATGCGCCGAGTCAATCGATAGGTACAGTGGCGGACATGAATGCCTCCCCTGCAGATACGGCATCGCCTGTGCAGGATGGGAGGGCATTGATGTCTCCCAGTGTACATTGGCGGGCATGAATGCCTCCCCTGCAGATACGGCATCGCCTGTGCAGGATGGGAGGGCATTGATGTCTCCCAGTGTACGTTCGATTATATATGGCCAGTTCCGACATTACGGCATCGTCTAATGAATTAATTGGCACATTGTCTGCCCCCTTTGTTCGCGTCAACTTCATCGTATCTGTAAAATTGCCGAAAATACCCGACAAATTTCTGCTTATCGTGGGGGGAGAACGTCGGCATAGAAACATAACGTGTGCATTTTGAAGGAAGTATGCATATTGAAAAAAAGCGTGGACGTACGGTTTTGCGATAGGCCTTGTCAGGTTTTAAAAAAGAAGTCAGAATTTAATGTACTCATAGAATTTGCAGTGTTTAGGGACTAAGAAACTGCACCGGATTTTTTAACTGTGCTTTGATGTATATCTGTGATGATAAGTGGAGATGTAAGGAAAATATTTTATCGGTGATTTTTGTATTATGTACATAAGGGTTTACGTGCACTTATAGCTCTGTACGACAATTACCGAGTGTAGGGGACGAGTGCATTTAGCATCGGTATCCACTGGTATTTTGAGTGTAGCACGTATTAATAGCATAATGTTTAATAATTTGATTACAGCTGAGGTTTGTTATATTTTTGGTACCTACGTGGAGATAATTAAACTCATGAAAATTTATCCAGCTATTCTTACTTTAATGTCGCCGACAAGATCGTTGCTTTTCATGGGCCTACCTAAGATAAATTTACGATCGACGATGTCGAGACAAGATCCGATCACGCCGCAAACCTGTACGTGCATGGTGACAATATCATTCAGGGAAGGATGAATAAACCTTTAATCCAAGTAACAGGAATAGCCATTTTCATCTTGCACTTTTTATACGTAAATTTGCATATTCAAAAAGGGTCTATACTTACATGCCCTCGGTTACTTAAATTTAAAAGATGCATTTTTATAACCTGGGACGGTAGCGGGAAATCTGGCGGCAGATTTCAATTGCATTATCGGCCTTAGATCTTTTTGGCAGTACTAACGTGTACAAATGAAATGTTATCCTTAACCGATCCCTACTCATGAAATCGTAACTTTTTTCGAGGAGATGATTTTAAAGAAGAAATCCTATCGGCAAAGCACGTTCCCTATTATCCCCTAGTAGTAAACAATGTTCGGGTATCTTACGGTCCGATCTGCTGCGCGGAAAAAAGACCTAATGTGATGGAAGGGGCCAAAAGCGATCGGACAAGTTATGTAATCTGGGTGTAGGTGTAGGTAGAGACAGTGACAAAAAAGGCTACCTAGGTAGCATCGATATGCCGGGAGAAAGAAAAAATGTAATTTTCGACACCTATATTAGATTTCCACGGCGGTTCGATATATTCATTCGTCTTGACGAATTAGACAACAAGTCTTACGGGATTGTTCATTGTTCGTGGTGAATGAAAGTTCATGCAAGAGATGTACTTAAAACTTTCAATGTCAAATTAGAAAACTGTAACGTGAATGCCGAAATTTATATTCGGAGATATTTTAAAAATAATTATGACGTTTATAAGGAAAACTGTGCAGCTACATTATATTGTATTTCTCATTTGACGTTCGATAGCTTTGTGTGAGAATTATTAAATTCGGTATATAACAATGTACACATCACAAGTGGACCGTACAATATCTTAATTTGGGTATCTTTCACGACGATCGCGTTTTCTCGTGGAAATGGCTTTTATGGAAGTGAAAAGACATGTTTGGCTCTCAAAGTTAACGACACAACCGAGAGAAATTTGCCGCCAGCGGAGAGATCATTGTTTAAATGACGTAAGAGCGCATTTTTAAGCAAACACTTTGGGGTAAAGTTGAGTAAATTGTATCGGGTTTACGAAAATGCCAATAGAAATGTTTTTGCCAGGATGTTTTAGTAAACGAATTCATATTTCATTTACCTGTGAAATTCTGCACGCAATGTACACACATGCAAGTACATAAATGCTATTTATCTGGTAAATCGTCCTCTTCTGTTATAATAAGGTCAGATAATTTGTACCACGTACGGGAAATGGATTCAAAGCAAAACATTGACCATATAAGTAATTCGGGAAAGAAAATTGATTACATAAATCATATTTTACTACAAAAAATGAAGATGTAGAATTCAATAGATTTCCCATTAGCGCATTTTAACGGCTTTTCTCATATCTTAGGATAACCATGTTCCATCGTTCTTTTTGATGCCATATCTAAACAGAATCACGTTTATCGAAGAGTGACTATTTACGTAAACAAAGTTTTGACTTAATAAATACAGTTGGGATAATTGTACCGGGACGAATTACCCGATTACGTGGTGGGACAATATTGCCGACCGGGAGTTGTCTTCAGTTTTATAATTTTTAAAATGTCCGTTTAGGGTTATGCAAAAGGTGTAACGCATGTATTTGCATGAAGATTAAATTAACTTTTTAATAATTATTAGTAACAATTTATAACGTACCCCAGATGGTGTAATCGGTTGGAAGCGATGCGGCAAAATGAATAACGCGTTATCAAACTAATATAATATGCCTTTGACTTTGGTATTCACCGATGCTGCCACCAAATAGTCAGGTATAAACAAATGTTGCGAGCTTAAGTTGATAATCTTTCAGTTATACGGCCATTTCTTAAATATCACAGTGGTAGAATTTGACCGACGGTACGATATCCCCTACTTAAGGTGAAGTGAAACACCCTTCAAATCAGTCGATTCGAATACAACACTTTTTTTTAAGGGTAAAAGACCAAACTGTCCGAAACTTTGACACATCACTCTTGATCAACTAAGAATTGTCCTGACACATTGAAAATTTGGATTTTTGAAAAAAATTGTTTAACTCAGCCCAGACAAGAAGCAAAATAGCGTCGAGCTCTCATATTTCGATCAATATACAATTATCGAGGGCTCTGATGTGAGAAACTAAAGGGTCAGGACAATTTTACGACAATTTAGAACACTCTGGTAATCGATGAACTCGCATTTGAACGGGATAAAGGCAAAAAAAGTGTAGTATGCGCTTCTATGCCAGAACGATGGTAATACGAGGTCTCGGAGTGAAAATTTAATTAACCTGGAAATCACAGATGGCGCAGGGGGTCCCTCTGCAGTCAATCAGGGCCCCGGAAAGCACGAATCCAGAGGATTTTTCGAGTTTCACTTCGATTTGTTTATATTTATTGTACGAAAACGACAGGTGGAGTATGCCATTTGGTACAATACCCAATTTAATTCGACCCAGCTGTCGATATAAAAGCAAACGTCGGCAACGTAGCCATTTAGAAAAATCTTCTTTATCGACGTCGATCAAGTTCCTCGACATATTTCACTTCACCTTAACCCTATTGTTTACAATAAAATCGCTCGCGTTCGGCCCACTTTCACCGAGGAGTTTCTCCAAACTAATTAATTCTAACCGTACCGGCCATTACAGAAAAATCCCTCGGGACGGCCTCGCATCCCCTAACGAGATAAAATCTGAGAGCCGCGAGATTCGGATCCTCCCGACGGATAATCGAGAGGAGAAAAGCTGAGTCAGCTGTTAAATTGATACTTCGCGGCAGCAAACCGGGCCGAAGCAGGTCGATCGTTAACACCTAAAGGCAGCCATTCTCGTTCGGCGTAGACGGCACATGCCGAGGAGCTAATTAGTCCGAGTCGAATGTTCATTGGTCTCGTGTCGCTTATGAGGACCGACCGCTGCGGCCGAGAGTCAGCTGCTGCCGGCCGGTGTCCCGATTTCGGCCCGATTTCGACTGGATTTCGGTCCAATTTCGGTTCAATTTCGGCCGGTCCCGACCCGGTTGGTCCGATCCGGCGCGTTAAAGGAGCATTGTTCGGCAGGCGAGCCACCTTAAACGAGCGTGACAACGGGGTTTCATGCTCCTCTCGACGTCGAGGCGTCGTCTCGACGGGACCGATTGCCGATCGGACCGAGCGATCCCTACCGATCCGGGCCCCGATTTGCGATGAGATTTGCGGGAACCACTGTCCTTTCACTTAAACCCAATCACGAGAAGCAGGTGCTTTATGTAGGTCCGCCGGTATTTTTATGCGAATGCGGGACGCACACGCCGGAGACCCTGTCCGATGTAATTATTTCCAAGCTGCGAGTGCTCCCGATCTTTGGCCGAGTTTATATCTCTTCGTAATTGAGCCGGCAGCCGGGAAAACGGGCCCGTGAGCTTTTTGCTGGCCGACGTCTTCATTTTTACCTGGTGTGGGAGCTCGTGTCTATTGAAGGGATTCAAACTACGCGGCTCTATCGAGGCTCGGAAAAGAAATTGAACACATTTAAATACAGTTTACGCTTTATTAACCATATTTTTAGATACATGTTGAGGTAGTTATGTATCATTTTACATAGAAAAATGCTTGAATTATGATACATTGCTGGAAAACGAATTTAAATACAGTTTGAGCGTTTTATTAATCATATTTTTGGATACATGTTGAGGTAATTATGTATCATTTTACATAGAAAAATGATTGAATTATGATACATTGCTAGGAAACGAATTTCAGGGTTCATTCTCGTTTGTCACAAGTTTTCTGGCAGGCCGATCACCTCAGTGGTAGATTAGAGTAGGTATTTCGCCATTAGAAAGAGGATCGTGTGATCGGTACCTGCTCGGAAATTATCGATAAGTTTTATTAATTTTCGATGGCATTCAATCATTTTAAACGGTCATGTTATCAGAGTATTAAAAAATTGGAAAAAAATATTAATAGATAACTGTAATGATGAGGAGTATTGCGTCTACGTAGCTGTGGGGGGGTCATTTCTATAGTTATATTTTCCGTCAATGCGTGTAGAAAATGTGAACTGTGCGAAACCAAGACTGTTCGAGATATCTTATGATAACGCATGAATAATGGTATTGTTTTGAAAATAGTTTCAAAGTGTCAAAAAGGCTTTTTCACGTTAAATGACAGTGTGTACTTGAAAGCATAGTTAGTACCACGCTCAAACTGTATTTATATGTTGTTTCATTTTTTATCTGTATTTGTCAGAAAATTGAGTAATTTTATCCTATTAACGCGAGCGGAAGGCCGAGTACAAGTTTTTTGAGCCGAGGTCTCGATCTTGTGATCAGAAAGTGCGATGACCGATGTATATAATTATTTTGGAAATAATGACCGGAAATAAAAGTTTACCTTGTAAAAGTGCACGAGGAGATTTTAAATATAGAGTTATTAAGGCGAAGCCTGTAATGGTGATTCAAAAACGTCATTATTAGTGTTTATAGTTATTTTGCAGATGATGAAGAGCAACGGTCTGCCTTGTCAAAGAAAAAATTTTAGAAGAAATTAATTCCGACATTTAACTAGCTTGGCTTTGTTTGAGAATAGCCTCATGTATTTTGCCGAAATTCCCGTAATATTAATTTAATTATACCAGTGCCGTAAGATACCGGATAAATTCTATTCCATTCTTCGTATTTCAATAGACTTAAAAGAATGGACAGTATCTGAAACCTTTGAATCCATTACTTTTCACAATCAGTACTTTTCAGAAAAATTTGTCAAAAAAGTGTAGCACGACAAGTATCAACTCAGATACACTGGAACGAAATAAAACCCGCACGAGGTCCATGCAAAATGAGATAAATGTCTTCTATTTTCTTTCGATATTCATTACAACGTCCGGCGGGTAAGGAACTATTTATTAATGCACCGCGCGTCGTAGTCTCTCGCCCTCTTAAATGCAATCTTTAGTCAAAAGAGATGGTTTGTTATTTATAGGAACGCTTTCCTGCGGCGTGTCGGGCCGGTCCGCGCTATATATTTCTCCCAGGACTGCGAGATTAATCAGGTTTACACCATGTGCTATAAAATGCCCGTGGCGCTGATTTTGGGGAATTCGAAAGTGATACCGATCGTAACAAGCGACCGATGAACGCGAGCGGTCATTAAAAGTCCGCACCTGGAATCGCACCATATGTAGCCTCGATTTACTGCACCGAGAATCAGCCGAGCAGAGCTACCCGGTGATCGGACGCCACCAATATCGCTCGCTTCGCCTTTTCCTTTTTTCTTCCCCCTTTTTTTTCTTCCTCCTTAACCTCGACTGTCTCGGACTTTCGTAGCAATCGGGTAAAGTAGTGCTGTCGCGAACCTTGCCTAGGTAAAGTTGAGCGTTTCCAGCGACTATTAAGGTGAAGTGAAACACGTCAAGGAACTTGATCGACTTCGATAAAGATTTTTCTAAATACCTACGTTGCTGACGTTCGTTTTTATATTGACAGCTGTGTCGAATTATATTGGGTATTGTACCAAATGGCATACTCCACCTGTCGTTTTCGTACAATAATTATAAAGAAATCGAAGTAAATCTCCAGAAATCCTCTGGATTCGTGCTTTCTGGGGTCCTAATTGACTGAAGAAGGACCCCCTGCGCCATCTGTGATTTCCAGGTCAATTAAATTTTCTCTCCGAGACCTCGTGTTCCCATCGTTTTAGCATAGAAGCGCAGAAAACACTTTTTTTGCCTTTATCCCGTTCAAATGCGAGTTTATCGATTACCAAAGTGTTCTAAATTGACGTAAAATTGTCCTGACCCTTTCGATTCTCATATCAGAGCCTTCAATAATTGTATATTGATCGAAATATGAGAGCTCGACGCCATTTTGGTTCTGGCCTGGGCTGAGTTAACAAATTTTTTTTAAACATCCAAATTTTGAACGTGTCGGGACAATTCTTAGATGGTGACGAGTCATGTGTCAAAGTTTCGGACAGTTTGGTTCAATACCCTTAAAAAAAAGTGTTGTATCCGAACCGACTGATTTGAAGGGGATTTGACTTCACCTTAACCGGTTGAATCTCTCGATGGTTAGTCCTTCGAATCATTTTTCGAGACTTTGGTTCCATTGCCCCATAACACTTATAAATACTGATAATTCAAGAGTTTAAGAAAACTCTGTTGAATTTGATTTATATATCATTAGCCTTAATTATTTACATATTTCTTTCATGTTGAAGTTAGAACTATTAATGAGTCAAATCTAGTAAATCTGGTGAACTTATAGTTGGGTGCCGTCGATTTTGGTAAAGCTCTTATTGAGGAACTGGTTGATAAATATTTATTGTTAACTGTGTACAGAGAGGATCATTTTCTAAGAATTAGGAGGTGTATTAGGGAGAAATTGTTGTTGAGAATTTCAAATTTATGGGACATTTGTTAGACTTGAGTATTAATCCTGAGAATTATATCATGCTATAAGAGTAGATACAGGTTGTAACTACGGGAGGTTCGGCTTATCCAAAGGCCAATCTACGGAATACGTAATTACATGGATCAATTCGTTTCTAATTATCGGTCCTAGTTCAGTCTTGATTCGTGATGGTCTAACTACCGGCAAATAAATCTAGTCATACCAGGAGTTGTCCAGCGAAATAATTGAACGGCGTTTTTTGTTTTGTCGATATTCGTGAACCTATTTACGCTGACATTGACCATATATTTCTATGTCAGTGCATCAATGACTTTGGAAGACATATTCTTATCGGTTGTTGAAATTATCTCGTTCGTACTTGACCTCGGGTCAATTCGACATGTTCAAAAGAACTTGGACGGACGACGTGATATTTCTCCATGCACCCTTCCTCGAGGGGCCGTTTACGTGCCCATAAGTCGATAGTGCTTCCAAATAACGTAACATAACCTTTAACGTACTTACGATCTTAACGACCCCAACGCGATCTCACTTGAGAAGTTTGGTGGACTCAATTTTTTACCACTACCGCGAAATGTGAAGCCCACAGGGATACGAGAATATGGGAACCCTCCGAGCAACTGTCCAGTTAGGGGTTTATCGGACTAGTGTACGAGACTTATTTTGGACTACTGATAAATAGATTATTCATCAGGTGGCTCTAGTAAATATTGTAAAACATGAACGTCTTGTAAACACTTCCTCCTAAAACATCGTATGTTAGTTTCCTAGCACCGGCTGGGAGACTAATATCATTAGTCATTAGATAGCAGTCTTTTGACAGCTGTCTGTCGGTATTGACGCGTTCTGTGCCAATAAGACTATTTTTATATAAATACTTCACTATCTTTTAACAATGCGGCAACGGCAATCGACCTTCTGTGATACCTATTTTAAACGAATGCGCCGCAATCAACTTCAAATCCCACTTGGAGGTTATTTATCATTTTAAAGGATTAAGAAATGTTCACATTCAGACCAGATAATTAAGAGCAATTACGTAATCAGTGCTTTGAACTTAATGCTAATTGAGTTCCATTGAATCTTGGAAAAGATGGGCCTGGTATAAGTCTGTCGGCGATAAGGACTCACCATTTTGCAAATCAATTAAGCTGCCATAAAATCTGGAGAAAATCTTCGTAACTTGGAGAAGGTAGTCTGGTGAGCTTTCAAGTATCGACCATATGAGATGATGGTTAATCCTGGAGATCAGCTGGAATCGCGGGGACCGCTATTCGGGAACAAATAAAGTATCTAAGTTCATTCCGGTGAGCCGATCAACCAGCGAGCTTCCGGTAGCAACGAGTGGAGGAGCTTTGCCAAGAAGAGGTACGACCTATCCGGCGGCCACTAGGGAACCTCTTGCGTAACAATACGCAGTTAAGGGTTAACTGAAGAAAATGACGTTATTTTCAACTGTTGGCAAGTGGACAATAACTCTTCAGGTGCCCGCAGTAAATATTGCCCCAGCAATGTACTTCTTGCTCCGCGTAATTGAAAGGCGCCGCAATCAACTTTAGACCCCTCTTGAAGGTTATTCCATATTTTAGTGAATTAAGACATTTTCAAATCCCGACTATATATACTTACGAACGGTTACGTAAGGGATATTTCGAATTCAATGCGAAATGAATGCCATTTAATGTTGGAAAGGATGGGACTGGCATAAGTTCCCCGTAGTTTGGAAGAAGGTAGCCCAGGTATTTGTTCAAGTTCCACCCTGTGGGATGACGGTTAACCCTGAAGATTAGGTGGAATCGCAGGTTCGCGATTCGGGAACATTAAGATGAAGTGAAACACGTCGAGGAACTTGATCGACGTCGATAAAGATGATTTTTCTAAATACCTACGTTGTCGACGTTCGTTTTTATATTGACAGATGTGTCGAATTATATTGGGTATTGCACTAAATGGCATACTCCACCTGTCGTTTTCGTCCAACAATTATAAAGAAATCGAAGTAAAATTCCAGAAATCCTTTGGATTCATGCTTTCTGGGGCCCTAATTGACTGCAGAGGGACCCCCTGCGCCTTCTGTGATTTCCAGGTCAACTAAATTTTCACTCCGACACCTCGTAATTCCATCATTTTGGCACAGAAGCGCATAAAACACTTTTTTTACCTTTATCCCGTTCAAATGCGAGTTTATCGATTACCAGAGTGTTTTAAATTCTCGTAAAATTGTCCTGACTCTTTTGTTTCTCATATCGGAGCCTTCGATAATTGTATATTGATCGAAATATAAGAGCTCGACGCCATTTTGGTTCTGGTCCGGGTTGAGTTAAAAAATGTTTCCCAAAAATTCAAATTTTGAATGTGTCATCGGAATTCTTAGATGTGTCAAAGTTTCAGGCAGTTTGGTCCAATATCATTAAAAAAAATTGTTGTATTCGAATCGACTGATTTGAAGGGGGTTTTACTTCACCTTAAGAGTGTCCAGGTTCTTTCCGGTGAACCCGTGAACCGACGAGCTTTCGATGACGTTGAGTGAAAGAGCTCGGCCGCTAGAGGCGCGAGAGTCGCTCGAGGCGCTCGAGGCGCGACCTGTCCAGAGGCCACTCGAAGGGAGACACCGGGGGTCGCCGAGCGCGAAGTAGGCGTCGAAAAGAGTGCTCCCAGTTTTAATGGATCGGACCCGGTGTCGACGAAGTACGTACGTCGACCATACCGGGGATCTTTCCTTGGTTCACGCCTACCAGATCCTGGAAACCAGCTATGCCCGGACAGAACCGGTTCTTAGGTCGCGAAAAGATACGGGCAAAGGTACTTCTTTAGCCCGGGGAACAGCTACTCCTGTTGGCTGTGATAAAACCGTCCCTCCAGTTTTGGTGGATCGCACTAGGTGGAGGGCACCTACTCCACATTCGTCCATTTTTGCCTCACCGATACACCACAAGCCGGATGCTGGAGATCAGCCATACTGGGACAGAACCGGTTCCCACTTTGCCAAACGACAGTGTAAGACACCTCTTTCCCAGAGGAGCTGCTGCTTTCGTTTCCACCGCTCCCGACTCTCCTTAGATTTACGCTGACCGGCGTAAAGGACGAGCCTCACGGTTTAGGTGTCTCCTGGGGCACCGATCGTGTCGCCTCCGATCGGTCGCTACCAGTTTCGCATGCCGAGCCGGCTCCTCTTTTCGCCCTTTCGCCTCTCGTCCTCGGCTGAGTGAAGAATATCCTTTACGATGCCCCGCTATACCTATTGGGACAAATCGCAACGAATGCCCTCGAGGTGCTACTAAATCGGGACAAGAGTTCTACCCGAGAGGTACGGTTCGGACATCTTCGATCAATCGCGGAAATTTAAGCGGTGCTTGTGGGAATACTTGTTGTAAACTATAATGTTATTTTATCGAGCAATGCACTTAGTAGCGACGTTTAAGTGATATGGAGTCGATATAGACTCTCACGGGTACAGTGCGTGGCATAAATGGTAGAGGGGAGGCGAGACCCCCCACCGGACCGTGAAATTTTCTGTTCCGTGTGTTCCGTACAGGGTAGAACCCGTAGAAAGGACGACTTTTTCTAATGCTGGGTGGATAACTCATAGAGATGATTTATTATGCATTAGGAATTTAATGGCTACCGTCGCTGAGGCTACAAGGAATGTAAACGTGCCATTTGCAATATCATGCATTCGTTTCTTCATTTTGATCAAAATCGGCGAGATTATCATTTTTTAAGTTACCTATATATTATCTATAAACCGCGTCGTTTACGTTTCAGTGTGTAATCGTTCAATATTTAAAGAATATTGCAGACTTTACCTCGGAGCGTATAGGTAAACGTGACTAAAAATCGATCGGGTGGCACATATCTGCTAAAAACACTGTATCCGTAATAATGGAAATTATTCCTAATTCTGCAAGACAATCAACACCTTGTTTCATAAACTGTGAATAGTTGTTCCCTACTGTGTGTGTATTTTATGTGATGCATCCGTGTTAGAAAAGTGCCACCAGTTTCACCCTGCTTTACCCATACTTTGTCTCGATACGGTAGAGACTATCATATTGTTTAGAAACAAGGAGTCGAAGTTTAATATCCTCGTAAATTCAGTACTGCGATATAGTACATGTCATCCCGACGGTACGGAACGCGCAGTCCGCGTGTTTTACGCACCTAGTACGCGAAGACAAATCATAGAGTCGTCCTCTCGAACACCACTTAAAAGGCGAGCCTCCGATTGGCTACCTAGCAGCGTACATGCAAAATCCGGAAATTATACGTTCTAGATAACCCGGACACTATAATATAGTGGGCGCGTTCAGGGTCGCCTTATTGACCATCGTGGTGGTACGCATTCCGAACGTTTCCGACGTTCAGTGGTCGGTATTTAACAAAACTGATAAGTGGTAGCATTAACCTCCTTTCCTTTAAACGTCTCTTTATAGAAGTTTCCCGCCTTGAGGTTACTTTAAAGAAACGTTAAATAGAAAGAATGCAAATTCATAAATTTATTTATTAATTTCTCTTGTATGAACGAGAAGGTTCTGAACTAGTGTGTCTATATGGATGTCTGAAAGTATGAACACTTTTGAAATTTAGGTGGTTTATATGCAAACTTTTAGTGTTTATATGTGTCGTTTAAACGTCTCTTTATAGAAGTTTCCCGCCTTGAGGTTACTTTAAAGAAACGTAAAATGGAAAGAATTCAAATTCATAAATTTATTTATTAATTTCTCTTGTATTAACGAAATGGTTTTGAACTAGTGTCTCTATATGGATGCCTGAAAGTATGAACACTTTTGAAATTTAGGTGGTTTATATGCAAATTTTTAGTGTTTATATGTGTCCTTTAAACGTTTCTTTATAGAAATTTCCCGCCTTGAGGTTACTTTAAAGAAACGTAAAATGGAAAGAATGCAAATTCATAAATTTATTTATTAATTTCTCTTTTATTAACGAGATGGTTTTGAACTAGTGTGTCTATATGGATGCCTGAAAGTATGAACACTTTTGAAATTTAGGTGGTTTATATGCAAATTTTTAGTGTTTATATGTGTCCTTTAAACGTTTCTTTATAGAAATTTCCCGCCTTGAGGTTGCTTTAAAGAAACGTAAAATGGAAAGAATGCAAATTCATAAATTTATTTATTAATTTCTCTTGTATTAACGAAATGGTTTTGAACTAGTGTCTCTATATGGATGCCTGAAAGTATGAACACTTTTGAAATTTATGGTTCATATGCTTATATGTTTATATATTAATGTTTATATGTTGATGAAAAATTGTTTCTTTTACGTGTCAATCCGTTATGGGGTAGTTATGGACGTAATGGTATTGACAAATAGTTATCTAAAATTGTGGACTGATACGTCCTGGGGGAATAACTGGTCAGGTTATCGGGTTCTCCTCGTGCTGTCTATTTCATCGGAAAGCGCCTTACATTTGAATCGGTTGTGATAACGTTTGCGGGGGCGATACCGTGGCAATCTTGAACGAGAACCGGCGATAAATCCTGGATAAAGCGAATCGACGATCGACACTAATTACTGGGAATAAATTGGTGAAGCGCGCTACTGGTTGCGGATTAATGACTTGTATCGATTGCTGCGAAATCGCCGATAGATCCTGTGGATCACTACGCACCAATTGATTAATCGCACCGAACGACTCGTATGCAAAACGTGCGTGCGGAAGGCATATTTAACTGCCACGCTCTTGGCATCGGCATGCTCTACCGACTTGGCTTGGGCAACTTTGCGATTGAGATCTTTACACCTTTCCAATCTTTGGGGACAATTGTCAAATAGAAAGATGAGTAGAAAAATTAAACGTGTACGCAGGTACATTTTTATTCGCGTATCTGCGTACATGACAGGAATTTATGATTATTAAAGTATCTTAAAAAGTTTCGACGCTGTTAAATGAGCGACTACTTAAACGAATAAAAGGAATCGATTTTCATTAGTTATTAATTGGTAAAAGATCATGCAAAAATATCTAGTACTTTATACTAGCTTAGACTTCTGAATAACTGATAGGTTTATTTCAATTCGGTAGATTGTTAAGTCTATCATTACTGATATTGTGCATACAGAAATAAATGACCTTTTCCAATTTAGTTAGATTTGTTACGACCGTATTTCAGATTTAATACAAAAATATGGTCATTGAATTCACTTCGTGATAAGGAAAGTTTACTGGAGGATAATGTTTCGAGTAACACCTCTATAAAGTCTAGGATCCATTCAAACTGGTACTTAATGACTAGTGGTCTGCCCAGATAGGTTTTCAATTTATGTTAACTATTTAAATGCGCTGGCAACAAGCTAACGTTTCCTCCAAAGGAACAGTTTTATAGATATAATGAATACGATAGCTTTATCTTTCAATATTATATAATAACTGCAAAATATTACGCTGTCCATTTCGCTTGTCGCTTATTTTATTTCATATTTTTCAATTCCACGCGTCTTTCTACCCCTGTAAAAAATGCAGATTTCCATCTGCTTGACTGTAGCAATTCTACGTTAACACCTAGGCAAAACTATTAGGACCATGCTTTGATTTATTAGTTTAGATTTCTTAACATGTGTGCGCCTACCGCTTATGCCTATAAATATTGTAATTACATGTAGTACGACTTCTACTCAAGATTAGTAAATTAAAGTCCAAAACCTTGAAGTCAGTGTTCTTTTGGTACATACTTATATACGTAGCACCAAAGACACGGATATATTTGTGGTAAGATGTAAACTAATGCAAGTCGTAAAAGCACTGCCGAATTCATTATCAGCCTTGTAGCCATTATTTTGACGGTACGAGAAAATCTTTATTTAAATTAATGACTTATAGCCCTAGATGCGTTGATATCGCTCACGCTACCTCAGTTTAGGGTGTCGTAAGCTACATTTCTACGTGAATTTATGGCTCTGAAAGCATCGTTGAGGCCTTCTTTCTCCACTCCATATCGGTGGTTAAAATATAGCCGAGATGACTTCTTCCGCGGTAAATTCTCCGAGAGTGGGTTGCAGCAACATCGATAACGAAACAAAGCGGGGAACAATGGTAACAACAAAGTGGCAGGTTTCACCCCTCCATAGGTCATACTAACAACCTGCGCAAACCATCTACAATTAACTCTTCAACATTCCCCTTTTATTTTTAAGACCCGAACGATTACCAGCTATTGAAATATTCATGCTCTGCAAACCTACGCAATATGGAGAGGCGTGCTTTTTTTAGCGACACTCTGAGCATTAATTACTTGATTGTAAGTTAATTCCTCCTTTGCAATATTGATTTATTTAACTTTTGTCATTCCTGTAGCAAGTAAATTTACTTGGGAACGGTGATTTATATGGCTTAGTAGACGTGTAAAGAAATTATAATTTAAACTATTAGAGCTAAGCTAGTTGGATTATTACTCATGTGATTATACTTTTCTTGATATGAGGTGTAATCCTGATAAGTGTAGATATAACGAGGCTTTTCTCTTCTGATATTTGTAGTCATATACAAAAGAGACGTAACTAACGTAACGTGCATCATTACTTGTACGTATCGATAAGTAATAAGCACGTAACTCAAATTGAAACTTAAACGACGAGTATTCGTTATCGCATGACGAAGATTCATGCTCATCAATATTTCAACTCAATTTCCTTGATCATCCGGTCCTCTTAGTTACTCTTCCGAAAGAGAATATCCCTTTTTTAAATCCCATGCTCTCATCAACACGTAAAGTAGCAACATAAAATTACATATTATATAAACAAAAAAATAACATATTATACTTACATATTATACTTTGGTAAAATTACATATTATAATAGAAACATTTGTTCTACTTCCTTCCTAGAATACATGAAATGTTTCATGGAACCGTGTATTTCTGTAAACCCTGTAGCACGTTTAATTGTCTTGCTATCTCAAAAGCCTCGAATCCAACTCTAAAACAGCGAAAAATTATTCTGAGCCCTGTTGTTGAACAATAAAATTATAAATATTACAAATAGATGGATTTAGACTTGTAGCTTTAGAATCGGAGTTAAATGTGTAATAAGGAGGCGAATAACCTGCGGACGTAAGGCACATGGATCTCGAGAATCTAAACATTCCCTTGGCCTTTTCGTGAAAGTAGCAAAATGGAAACATGAAGAATAGAGGGGCTGTTATTTCCCTTTCTCCCTCTTGCTATTAGATAGGGTGGCCCTATGTTGCATTATGCAATTATTAGTCGCAATAAGGACCTACCTTAGGGTCTCCATATTCACGTTTTGAAGTATGAAACGATTTGAGAAACCCACTTCGTAGAAAAGTTTGATGAACGATTCAGCTTTCGGATGCCGTTTCCACATCCCCTTAAGGCATCAATTCTGAAAAAGGGAGAACAGAGGGGATATTCCTTCTTCTCCACCCTCTCGTAGTTAACTCTTGTCATACTGTATCGCGCACCTGTCTCACATATCGGGAAAGAAAGAGCGAATTAATAGCCTCTGTGTCCTCTCTCCTTAAATTTGTCCACCCTCGTAGACAGATCAATGTGCAAGCTCCGTATATCCTATGTCCATGAAAATGTCGCACCTTGGCTGACTGAGACACGGTTTTTTTCAGGTGTGAGTCTGCAGAACTGCACGTCGGGTCAATTTTTGGGCGGCAGCAACGGTGGCGCCTCCAGGCAGCGTCTTCTGGAGTTGTCCCATGGGCTGGGGGCGCTCAGGCACTACAACGACCTGGCTAATCACGTTCTATCGTTAAATCAGCAAGGCGCGGTCGTGACCAAGCTCTTAGGTGAGTTCGTCCTCTTCGTCGCTACCTACCGGATAGGATCCTCGGGCGCGCGAGGTCGCGTTAACGCGTTAACACCTTCACGCGTTAAGCCGTAACACTTAAGGCGTAAGGCGGAACAGGTCGCTACGCACCCCAAATTTACGGCACGGGGAACCTCTAGAACCGATTGCCACTCATTCGATTAGCGATCCCCGAAACGGGCTCACGTTGGCTGCCTCTTCTCGGGAGACTCCTTAATCGGGGCGATTTAAGGTGCAGTGAAACACGTCGAGGAAGTTGATCGACGTCGATAAAGAAGATTTTTCTAAATGCTTCCGTTGCCGACTTTCGTTTTTATATTGACAGCTAGGTCGAATTATATTGGATATTGTACCAAATGGTATACTCCACCTGTCGGTATTGTACAATAAATATCAAGAAATCGAAGTAAAACTCCAGAAATCCTCTGGATTCATGCCTTCTGGGGCCCTAATTGGCTGCAGAGGGACACCCTGCGCCATCTGTGATTTCCAGGTCAATTCAATTTTCACTCCAAGACCTCGTATTCCCATCTTTTCAGCATAGAAGCGCATACGACACTTTTTATTGCCTTTATCCCGTTCAAATGCGAGTTTATCGATTACCAGAGGGTTCTAAATTATCGTAAAATTGTCCTGACCCTTTCGTTTCTCATATCAGAGCCTTCGATAATTGTATACTGATCGAAATATGAGAGCTCGACGCCATTTTGGCTTTGGTCTGGGCTGAGTTAAAAAATGTTTTCCAAAAATCCAAATTTTCAATGTGTCGGGATAATTCTTAGATGATCAAGAGTGATGTGTCAAAGTTTCGGACAGTTTGGTCTAATACCCTTAAAAAAAAGTGTTGTGTTCGAATCGACTGATTTGAAGGGTATTTTACTTCACCTTAATGGAAACGCATTAAACGGTGAGAATTGCTTTGTATACGGCATTTCATTTTAAGCGCAGTTGTTAAATTATACCCGTGACTTTTAACGAAAAGGAACGTATTTCGTATGAAATAGTTCCGACGTTAATGTAAAACTGGGGAATGAGAACTTTCTTTCGGAGTATCGAGGAGGAAGGGAAATGGTCATTTTAATTCGGTGGCTTTAAATATTCGTTTAGTAGGTACATTTGCTAGTTGCGGCATTATTAGTGTTACGTGGAAGAATGGAAATGCATGTTCATACGGTACGTTTATGGTTTGGCACAAGAAACGTACGCGTGCACGAAGCTTGTACAAGATCTCTAGTTAAAGGCGTGTCAATAGGCTTTAAGGAGCAAGACGTGAGTTTTTACGTTGGTCTGAAAGTGCCGTAACTCAGTTTCCTCCGAGGAACGAATTAACGTACTTGTCCGCGATGAAAATCTCGTAACTCCTCTCTAAAGATCTAATTTGCTCGTAGTTAAACCTGCTAAACCCCTTCTGAGTAGATATGCCAATCGTACGCGGAAACTGAAGGTGGCGATATATTCCGAATGCACTGATGATTTTTTGCTTTTTCCTTAATCTACGTCGGCTTAAGGTGATATGAAAGTGTAACATATATATATATTAGTTTCGTGCTATATATATGGCACGAAACTCTACCGAGTCTCTTAATATCACTAAAACGCCAGTGGCGCTAAAGGCGCAAAACCCGCCCTCGTAAAGAGAAGGTTTTAGGTGAAGTGAAACACGACGAGGAACTTGATCGACGTCAATAAAGAAGATTTTTCTAAATGCCCCTGTTGCCGATGTTCGTTTTTATATTGACAGCTGGGTCGAATTATATTGAATATTGTACCAAAATGGCATACTTCGCCTGTCGTTTTCGTACAATAATTATAAAGAAATCGAAGTAAAACTCCAGAAATCCTCTGGATTCATGCTTTCTAGGGCCCTAATTGACTGCAGAGGGACCCCCTGCGCCATCTGTGATTTCCAGGTCAATTAAATTTTCCCTCCGAGACCTCGTAATCCCATCGTTTTAGCATAGAAGCGCATACAACACTTTTTTTGCCCTTATCCCGTTCAAATGTGCGTTTATCGACTATCAAAGTGTTCTAAATTGTCGTAAAATTGTCCTGACCCTTTCGATTCTCATATCAGAGCCTTCGATAATTGTATACTGATCGAAATATGAGAGCTCGACGCCATTTTGGTTCTGGTCTGGGCTGAGTTAAAAAATTCATTTGAAAAATCCAAATTTTCAATGTGTCAGGACAATTCTTAGATGATCAGGAGTGACGTGTCAAAGTTTCGGACAGTTTGGTCTTTTGCCCTTAAAAAAAAGTGTTGTATTCGAATCGACTGATTTGACGGGGGTTTCACTTCACCTTCACGACTTGAGGGTAGATCGGAGTCCCAAAAGGTCTCCCTCGAGATGCACTCGCAGGCTCCTTGGCGAGTCCCGTGCCTCTAAAGATCGACGATCGACGATCGGCAATCGGGATCTCGATCTTCGACTCGCAGGTGGCTCACGAGTTTTGACTCGAAGAGGCCTCTCGAAGTTTCCTCTCGGCCGAGCGGAGTCGCGCCCGGGCAGGAATTTGCGAGCGGGCGCTTTCGGGGAAGGCGAGCGAGCGTGTAATAAAAATCTGGCGGAGCCACCGCAGCACGGAAAGAAGAATCGGCAGCATGACCGGCATGGGCAACGTCGGCAGCAACGCCGGCAACGTCAGCGACGCCAGCAACGCCAGCAACAACCTAGAGGGGCCCCGGAGCCCGTCCGACCAGAGCGGCCCGGCTCGGCTCGCTCCTCGTTAACTTTACGAGCTGCTCGTAAAAATACCGTTCGGCCTGTGCTCACCTCGCGTTAATGTCTTCATTTTAAAAATACTAACTCCTTAGCCTCGCGGGGGTAAATATAATGTACCATAATCGCCGGCCAATTACTTAACGGCGAGGGACAATTAATCCCGAAGGGCCCCGATCGCCAGGACGAGTAGGCTCGGATTTCGATTTTCGTGATTTTACCAAAATTTTACGCGACTGCTCGAGGCTTGGGGAAGGTGGGGGAAACGTGGCAATGGATCGGGATTTTCGAGATTTAAGGTGAAGCGATACCTCCTTCAAATCAGTCGATTCGAATACAACACATTTTTCTAAGGGTATTAAACCAAACTGCCCGAAACTTTGACACATCACTTGATCACTTGATCATCTAAGAATTATCCTGACACATTGAAAATTTAGATTTTTGGAAAAAATTTTTTAACTGAGCCCAGACCAAAACCAACATGGCGTCGAGCTCTCATATTTCGATCAGTATACAATTATCGAAGGCTCTGATATGAGAATCAAAAGGGTCAGGATAATTTTACGACAATTTAGAACGCTCTGGTAACCGATAAATTCGCATTTGAACGGGATAAACGCAAAAAAAGTGTTGTATGCGTTTCTATGCTAAAACGATGGGAATACGAGGTCTCGGAGTGAAAATTTGTTTTACTTCGATTTGTTTATAATTATTGTACGAAAACGACAGGTGGAGTATGCCATTTGGTACAATACCCAATATAATTCGACACAGCTGTCAATATAAAAACGAACGTCAGCAATGTAGGTATTTAGAAAAATCTTTATCGAAGTCGATCAAGTTCCTTGACGTGTTTCACTTCACCTTAAACAATAATTTGTACGACCGGTTTGAGTCCGTAGATGGAGGGAAGAAACGGGACGGGGTATTGTAGGGCGTGTTCGTTAAAAGGGTAGGTTTTGTTTAGAATTTTTTACCTTCTTTGAGAAGGGCGGAATTTGTTGATCTGCTGGAATGTATGTGTAAGTACGGTTCTATGTGCTAAGGTATTTTTCTGTGTAATGGGGAAGTTAGAAATGACGGTAATGATTTCTTCGGTTGTTCTTTAATTCGTGGCCATTGAGGTAGAACTTTAACATGGATAAGATGACGCCAATACTTGGAAGGATGATATTTCATAAATAATTGAGGTGTAACTTTAACATGGATGAGATGACGCCAATACTTAGAAGGATGATATTTTATAAATAATTGAGGTAGAACTTTAACATGGATGAGATGACGCCAATGCTTAGAAGGATGATATTTCATAAATAATTGAGGTAGAACTTTAACATGGGTGAGATGACGCCAATACTTAAAAGGATGATATTTCATAAATAATCATATGAGATATCAACGGATCGTGTATAATTTTAGATATTTAAAGTTCAGATTCTTATGTCGGGGATGAATTGTGCGCAGACCCTGTGGTGTACTATAATGTACAATGATGTAAGATGATTTACAAGGAATTGATTAAGAGATGGATGCACATGAAAATGATCGTCAGTAGATTGGTTCGACTACTGGCCTTTTCTCCAGAAATCGGTCCAAAATCGCGTGATGAAGTTACTGGAACGCGAGCCTCGTGTATTAATTAAGTTCGCGGCTCCCGATCCGGGGCAAAAGACTCCCTTTTTTGTAACTGTCACTCAAAAATTACCTCGGACGAAAGAGTAGTGGTCGGCATTCCTCTCTTGTGCCGTTGAGAAACCGATGACCCTCTTGAAACAGATCTTGGGGAGATCAATATCGCCTGGAATTAACATACTTTCGCTTCGCGTGAGAACAAAAGCACCCTTAAAAATCACCGGGATATCCAATCTCCTCTGAAGCAGTTCGTATACTTAAAAATTCTGACATTATGACGCGACACGGTTTATTTTTAAATATATGTATTTATGTGTGTATATGTGTTTATTTTTTAATTATTCCATAATCTATTTATAGATCGGATCTGTTTTAAACAATTCATTGCTGCTATAAATGGCAAGACCGAAATCACTCTTGCGACGCGGTCATCGTAAATGAATTTAAAAAAGTGAACGTAGGTCTATCCAATTTTTACCCCAATAGAACACATCGTACGATTTATCTAGCCTTTCGCGAGTAGAATCTAAAAGAAAAAAAAAATATATATATGTGTCGTCAATACCGATGGGTTAAACCGCGTTAAAGGGGTCTTCTGAAAGTGCCGTGAAAAAAGAAAATCGAAAAACCTTTCTACAAATACAGCCATATGACGTCCCTGCAGAAGTGAGACGCGTCCAACCGCTGAAACGCGTGCAAAATCTGCAAGCTTCGGCCTGGCTTACTTTGTGAGACTTTGAGGGGTTAATTCAAATCCTGAATTTGCGCTCTATTAATGGGCAATTGGGGGAAATTTCGCGGGTCCGACACGCGATCGCTTTCTTCCGATTCCGGAGCGTGTGTCCTCTTCGCGGCTCGTCTTCATCCGGGGACGCACAATGCCGCCTAACCGTGCGTGTGCGGTTTCTTTTATTAAATACGCGCCTCGAAATTTTATTCGGGGTACGAGCAAACAAAGGAACACGAGTCGGGACTTTGGAATTTGCTCGAGGCATGGATACCTATTAGGTGGGTACATCGTTTATACCTGGCACGCACTTCACCCGTGGGAGCGCACGCGATACCCTGCCGGCTTTAGCATCATTATTGTTATTAATAATAGTACGTAACGACCGATAATTGCTCAGGTCTGCCTGCGCCTCTGGTTTTCATTAGGTTGCGAGCGGGTCCGAGTGTCTGGACGCGGCGAACCGTCTTGCTCGTCATCGCCGAGCGACGCTCAACGTAACAGAACCTTCGAACCGAGTCTTTCGATCCCAACTTTGGATTACATGTAAAATTAGAGTGCCGATTACTTGCTCAGCCATTGAACATACTATATGCAAACAGAACCTTCGAACCGAGTCGTTCGATCCCAACTTTGGATTACACGTAAAATTAGAGTGCCGATTACTTGCTCATCCATTGAACATACTATATGCAAACAGAACCTTCGAACCGAGCCTTTCGATCCCAACTTTGGATTACACGTAAAATTGGTGCCGATTACTTGCTCAGCCATTGAACGTACCATATGCAAATTAGATATGTCCAAGGAATTTTTACGGATATTACTGGGGTAATGCTTGTTTAAAACGTTTACTTTGATGCCCGACTCTTGCAAGAGAGCCTTTGAATCAAGGCTCTCGATTCGTAGTCTGAATTATACAAGAACATCTGCTCAACCATTCAACATTTGAAAATAAATGAGATATTTCCAGGGAAAATTTACATATGTGACTGGAGAAATGCTTTTTTGAAACATTAAGTTTAATGGGTGGCTCCTGTAAAAGAACCTTCGAACCGAGGCTTCGGCTTCAAGTTTGGATTACCCATAAAACGAGAGTGCCGATTACTTGCTCAGCCATTGAACATACCGTATGCAAATTAGATATGTCCAAAGAATTTTGACGGATATGGCGGGGGAAATGCTTGTTTGAAACGTTTACTTTGATACAAGGGTTGCTTCGAACCAAGGCTTCCAAATTTGGATTACCCGTAAAACGAGAGTGCCGAGTACTTGCTCAGCCATTTAACATTCGAAAGTAAATGAGATGTTTCGAAGGAAAATTTACAGATATGACTGGAGAAACGCTTCTTTAAAACTAGTATCTTTGTGCGTGGCTTCTACAAGTAAACCTTCGAGTCTTCGAGTCTCTATTTCGAATCCCACGTGAAACGAGAATGTCGATGAAGTGTTCAGCCATTGAACACCCGAATGCAAATGAGATGTATCGAGGGAAAATTTACATACATGACGGGTGAAATGCTGTTTTGAAACGTTTACTTCGGTGCATGTATTCTGCAAGATCTAGTTTTCAGCGTGAGACTTCGAATTCCAAGTTCGAAGCCCGCGCAAATCAAGAGCGTTTAACCATTGAATGTACGAATGAGGTACAACTAGAAGATGGTTCTTTTACACAATTGTTCCGATATGTGGTTTCCGTAGAAGAGTTATATGAAAATTGATAAATATGACCGTGCAGAAATACCTCCATAAAACATTTGCTTCAATGCCTAGCTCTTGTAAGAAAGCCTTCAGACTGAGGCCATAAGTACGAAACTTATAAATATCATTAAAAATAAATATATAACCAACGAAAAGATTAGCTACATAGGAATGCAAACGAGAGGCATCGAATAGAAATTGAAAGATTTGCTTCGGTGTAGCTTCTGTGAACAAGCTTACCAATCGAAGCTTTCAGCTCTATGTTTAGACTCTATGTAAAACAAGTGTGTCGGATTAGTCACTGAATGTACAGAAGCGGATGCAAAATATCCAAGAAAAATGTACAGATATGACCAAAGAAATGCTTCTTTGAAACATTGACTACATTGTGTCATTTCTACGAGCGCGTCTTACCATCGAGTCAAGTCTCAATCTATGATATGACTCCAGCAATACTTCTCTGAAACGTCCACCGCAACGTATGCATTCAACAAGTGTAATCTTGGAGACTTCGATTTCCATCCTCGGATCTAACCCGAGGACCCTTTTCATTTAGTGATTGGGGGTATAAAAGCAGGAATGATAAGACCTATCCAAAGATCTAAAGGTGTAACTAGAAAAGCGGCCCATCGAAACACGTAGTTTCCGCAAGTGCGCCATTTTATTGAGTTTCGATTCCCAGCTTCGGTAATTGTATACATTCTTGTAATTGCGGCAGTAAAAATTGATTATTTAATCAATGCTCAGGAAAAACGCAGCCGTGCAAAAAGGAACTTTTGAATACCTAATGCCTAATACCTACCTGCGTAATTGAGCGTTGTTCCTGCACGCACATCTTTACCTTCGGTTGTCCTTCGAGCGTCACTGCCGAAGCTTGACGAGTCAATCTCACGTGTCATTCTGGGATTTTTACTGAGTTTTGCCGATTCCTGACGTCACCGATCGGTAGAGTACAGAGTAAACAGGAAATTCAATTCAATTATTAGATCGAACGGATCGAGCTTAAAGACCTAAACGGTATTTACAAATCTTGTCGGCTTCTACGGCATATTATCTATACACGTATACCCAACCATCCCTCTAATCTAAATACATGATTTAAAGTCTGAAGGCAAAGGCGTTCGATTATATCGACCCGTTCTCCCATAGCCGCGTTGCGTTTCTTGGATCGTGACCCAACAACATCCAACTCGGTAAAACATCTCGTGCAGACCGATCAACAAATCCAATCTTAACATCACCAAATACAAAATGAAAACACACTCTCTTGAATCCGTGAAAATGCAATATCGAGCTACCGGCAACTTTCCCGCTTGGCCTTCTCCACGTGATAGGTCTTCGTTCCTGCTCACGTCCTCGCCTACGCCTTTCCCCGACACTACTTTACAAGTAATACTCTTACAAGTGGTATTTATCCCACCCATAGCGATTAAGTTTTTTGTTAATACCGGATTCGAAGGATAAAACGATTGATTCGTGAGTCGATCCAGGTACGAGGAGCATCAAAGGTCCGGGGATCTCGTGCTCGGGGGCATTAGGTCCTGCAATCGAGGCCCGATGCCCCCGAGGAAGACCTCGCTGGTGCCCGGACCCTACCTGGAGGGTACCTGTCCGATGTCCGGCCGGTATCCGGTCGGTATCCGGTCGCTACTCTCCGGTAGCTCGGCAGGTCGATCGTAATGCCTATGATCGGGCAGGTTAGGCCCTTAGGTACGCGTGCTACCAGCCGGGCACGTACCTGGGCGGACCCGGTGCTTACGTAAGGAGCGTAAGTAATGGCCGGGCGAACCCAAGAGCTCAAAAACGGACCCTTCGTGTTGCAGGTACCCTGCGTCCACCGGGCCTGATAGGCGGAAGCAAGCCGAAGGTAGCTACTCCCGCGGTCGTCGCCAAGATCGAGCAGTACAAGAGAGAGAACCCGACCATCTTCGCCTGGGAAATCAGGGAGCGGCTCATCTCCGAAGGTATGATCTCCGACCGGTAGCGACTCGGGAGCTCGTTTGCTCGTTTTCTCCCCAGGCGGTCCGATATTCCGCAAACTAGGGAACATTTACCCTTATTTAGAAACGTGTCCCAGGAAAAGTGCCCGCGATTCCGTTCCTCGAGGTAACATATCACCTTAAAGTGATTTCTAGAGCACCGATGTGAAACCAAGTTGTGATCGTTACGAATATACAGTAGCGTCGGTAATTGCTGCATGACCCTGTTTGGAGTCGTCGGGGTAGATAGGTTTATTCTCAAAAACTGAACGACGATTATGCCCATCGCATCCTCTCTACGCGATACATGAGGCGCTGGAAATCAGGGGGAAAAGCACCCCTTAGACAATTCAACCACCATCTCGGTATCTTGCAGCAGTCATCGCGCTCAGGACGCATCTACATTGCGTACACTTCTGAACGACTGCACCGGGTCGAAATGCTTTGATTCGCGATATACCGTGCCGTAATCCACGGTATTAAGACGCACCCCACCACATTCCATTATTCCACCGTGTATCGTCGTTTCATGGTACCCAACACCACTTGGTCTCACACCGCGGAGCATAAAAGTGCTTTCCCTGCACCGCGGCTGGGCAAAGCATCGCGCTCTCATTGAAAATGGTGCTTCACCCGTTGGACTGGTTCGATCGGCGAGGTCGACTAGTCGGACTAGTCGATTACGGGCACAGCGAGCTCATTACTACCCCGAGATCCCTCGCCGACTGGAGCCATCGGTGTGTGTATGTAACTCGGTTCCGCGGGTCTGGTCCGCAGGGGTGTGCAGCAACGCGACGGCCCCCTCGGTGAGCAGCATCAACCGCATCCTGAGGAACCGGGCGGCGGAGCGGGCCGCCGCGGAGTTCGCCAGGGCTGCGGGTTACGGCCTCTACGCGGCCGGACCACATCCCTACTTCAACTCGGCGCACCACCACCCCTCCTCGTCGCACCACCTGCCGGGCGGCTGGCCGGGCCCTGCCGCCGGGGCCCACCCCTGGGTGCTGCCGCCCCTCGCGGGCGGCATCTCCGGTGCGGCCTCCGCCCTCCTGCTGCCGCCGTCCCTGAGTCCGGGCACGGCGGCCGCTGCGGCCGCCGCTGCCGCCGCCGCTTCCGCCACCGTCGCCGGCAGCCCCGAGCACGCCCTCCACGCGGCCGACGCCATCGCTAGGGGGTACCTCCAAGGTGGGTAATTCTTCTACTTCGTGCGACATATCTTAAGGTGAAGTGAAATGCGTCGAGGAACTTGATCGACGTCGATAAAGAAGATTTTTCTAAATGCCTACGTTGCCGATGTTCTTTTTTATATCGACAGCTGGGTCGAATTATATTGGGTATTGTACGAAATGGCATACGCCACCTGTCGTTTTCGTACAATAATTATAAAGAAATCTAAGTAAAGCTCCAGTAATCCTCTGGATTCATGCTTTCTGGGGCCCTAATTGACTGTAGAGGAACCCCCGGCGCCATCTGTGATTTCCAGGTGAATTAAATTTTCACTCCGAGACCATCGGCTCTCTTATTTCTCTCATATTTCTATCAATATACAATTATCGAAGGCTCTGATATGAGAATCGAAAGGGTCAGGACAATTTTACGACAATTTAGAACACTCTGGTAATCGAGAAACTCGCATTTGAACGGAATAAAGGCAAAAAAAGTGTTGTATGCGCTTCTATGCCAAAACGATGGGAATACGAGGTCTCGTAGTGACAATTTAATGGACGTGGAAATCACAAATGGCGCAGGGGGTTCCTCTGCAGCCAATTAGGGCCCCAAAAGGCACGAATTCAGAGGATTTCTGGAGTTTTACTTCGATTTCTTTATAATTATTGTACGAAAACGACAGGTGGAGTATGCCATTTGGTACAATACCCAATATAATTCGACCCAGCGGTCAGTATAAAAACGAACGGCGGCAACGTAGGCATTTAGAAAAATCTTTATCGACGTTGATCAAGTTCCTCGACGTGTTTCACTTCACCTTAAGCGGACAAACGTTTTTTCTTTTCTCGTGCGGGGGTGTGAAAAAACCAGGGAAAACGTTTGAGGCAATCGTTCGCGGTAAACGATAGATTTTCTCCTTATTCATGAATCCGGAATATTACGAATGCGACAGAAACGAAAGTAAAATCTCGATCGCTGTCCTCGTCGGTTGTTACCAAATCGACGCGTAACAAAGGTGTGCCCGCTCGACAGACGGAGACGGCGATGAGGGCAGCCTGGACGGATCGGAGCAGCCGAAGTTCCGGCGGAACCGCACTACTTTCAGCCCGGAGCAGCTGGAGGAGCTGGAGAAGGAGTTCGAGAGGTCGCACTACCCCTGCGTCTCGACGCGCGAGAGGCTCGCGACGAAGACGTCGCTCTCGGAGGCGCGCGTGCAGGTAACCGATGCGCGACCACACTCTGCGGAGAGTAGCCCACTCTCGCCCGCCTAAGTCCAAGACTTCTAACGACCTAACTCGTGACTCTTAGGTTTGGTTTTCCAACAGACGAGCAAAGTGGCGGCGCCATCAGCGAATGAACCTTTTAAAGCGTTCGCCGCCGCCGCCGCCGCCGCCACCACCGCCGCCGCCGCTGCCGCCGCAGCAACCACCGCATTCCGCATCCGCGGCCACGTTGGATATCGGCCGTACGGCGGGTTGCTCCATCGGCGGAATGGGCGGCGAAAATAGCGCGTTCCGCGCGGTCGAGCGGCTCGAGCGGACCGAGAGGATCGAGCCGATCGGCCGGCAGACCGAGCGGAAGCCGAGCGCCTTCCGCATGATCAGCCAGCTGGTGGGCGACCCCGAGCCCAGCCCGCCGCCCCCCGGCAGTCCCGGGGGGGCCCGGGGACCGCCCTCGGACGGGGGCCGCGGCCCCGAGTCCGCCGACGACGAGGACGAGGAGATCGACGTCCAGGACTCCGATCAGGACGCGCCCTCGCCCACTCCCATGGCCTGGCGGGATCACTGGGCGGACCAGCAGCCCCTGGAGCTGACCAAGCACGATCGCTGAGCACAAACGTCGACCCGGAGCGACATCGACTTCGACCGCTCCCCGTGGGGGTGGCGCGGAAAGACTCGCGGAGGTGGCCGGCGAGCCGACGTGGAACCGGCGCCTTGGACGTTGGCGATGACGATTCGCGCGGATGGGAATTCGGCGGAGTTTGGATTCGGTCCGAGCGGCCGACAAGAGGAACCAACTCGGTGGACGAGGAGAAAGGAAGAAGGAACGGGGCCTCGAGTCGTCTCGTCTTGCTCCGGTGTCGGGGATGGAGTTCTGGCGCGAGCATCCACCCCAACGGGCTCTCGTCCGCGGCGGAAGCCAACCAAACGGCAGGAACGCTCACGCAACGTGCGTCCATCGCGTCGCGATTCGACCACCGTCCCGGTTCTACTTTACGGCTATTATCTCTAGTACCTATTATCGCTACGAATATCGTAACCGTAAGTGCTATCGCTACTAATGCTACCCTAAGTATAGAGGTCCTAAACCCCCGGAATCGGCGCAGAGGTCGCCGGTGGAGAAGACGACGTCCCGTCCCTCGGCTCGGGTTTACCTTAATTAAGCAATAATCCGGCCATCTCGAGCGCGTCGCTATCGCGCCGCCGATCGTCCAGGTGCGGCCCCGCCGTCCGGACGCTCTCGTACCTCCCACACCTGAAACCGATCGAACCCCGTCGCTCCCGTCGCGCGGAACTTATCCAGAACTAGTCCTAGCGAACCACTAGCGTAGGCACCTAGTTTAAGGCGGCGCGTCCACCCAGGAGGGACGGAAGGAGAGCGAGCGACGTCGTCCCCGTCCCGCGCTCCGTCCAAGTCCTTTATTTAAACGAACGATTTGTAAATACGAGCCTACCGACTACCGTCCGTCCGACTTCCCACCTTCGGACCAGTCCTCGATCCCGCGTCGGGAATTCGATCCGTGACGCGCCGAGCAGAGCCGATCCACGGACTCGAAGGGCCCGCGATGAGTCCCCGCGGTCGAAACAGGTTCCCCGCTCGGGGACATTACCGGCCGAGGACGGTTAAGAGGCGTTAAAACGGCGAGCGGCATAAAAATCCAGAATCCCGAAGTTTCGCTCGGGGATCGGGCGCTCCGGGCGCTCCGGGCGCCCCGGGCCCGAATTTATGCGGCCCGTTCGCGCCGGGGCGCACGCGGGGCCCGACCGCCGACCGGGGTGGGGAAAACGGATCGGCGGTATTGTAATGCGAACAAACTTGCCAAAGGCATTAACACCGGTGGTGGGTGAGCGGTCTCGTCGGCACTCCCACCACAAAAGGAAGAACCGGGCCCCGCTCGAGGATGGTCCGGGCCCGGCCGGGCCCCGTCGAGCTCGCTCGGCCGAGCGGGCCCGAGCGGCCAGTCAGGCGCGAGAACGGGAACGTAACAATTACTATCTGAGACCGATCGGCGCGGAAAGATTAACGATCTTACTCTTACCGGCACGTCGGGTGCCTCGCCGCGATTGCTCGCGAGACGAGGGGCACATTAAAGTCACCTCCTCCTTTCTCAATGAGATATTGGCGAGGGCGAGGGAGACGGCCGCCTTTTCCCGCCGGTCCTACCTTATAAATTGTGCGCCTCTCGCGCACCGAAAGGGAGGCCCGATCCGGAGGGTGCGTCGCGTCTTGGGTCCGATTTCGGGCATCCGGGAACCCCGGCGACGGTCGTCGTCTCCGCGGTGGGAGTCGCGCTCGGTCCGGGTCCGGTGGATTTTCAGAATCGGAATGGGCCTCGGGTGAACCCACGGTACCCGGGGCCCGATCTCGATCGAGCGCGATCAAGCATATTTCACCTTTCATCCGGTTAAGTTCTTTAGGACTGTGGATTAATATTATTCGCCTGTAATTTATTTTTTATTCCATCGAAATAAAGAAGTCTATTAGGTTAACGTCTGGACTTGCCCCCCGGATATTCTTTAGGGGCGTCCTCGGGACCGAGGGCCGAAGGTCCGGATGGACGCGGCGGGCACGCGGTTGGACCAGGGAAGGTAGGTACCAGCCCCGAATTCGCGGGGTTTCGGAAGAGTACCGCCGGAGTACCGTCGGGGCCGGCACCCCCGCCCGGGAGCGTCGGGGCGCCTTTGCGTGGCCGGGGTGCCGCGCTCGTGAATTAGTGGCGTCTTTGACCGCTCGGAGTAGAAAGGAGTGCCCGATGATTTCTCGCCCAATTAGAGTCGACCGGGCTATAAACTTCTCCGCGGATAAGATAGGGCCCCGTCCTGTCCCGTCCGGGGCTCGGACGGGCCCCGATGGCCCGTAATGTCCCCGCTCCGCCGGGGCCGGAAGCCTTCCAGGTCACTTATAACGCCCCGCGGTCCCCGCGGGGTCCGCGGCCGCGCGTCGGGCCCCGTCGGGCCCCGCCATAAGGTACCTGAGCATTCGGACGGAGCTAATTGGCTCGTTCGCTGCCCATCGGCCTTGTCGATTGAATCGTCGCCGGGCCCGACGGGGCCCGAAGGGGCCCGCACCCTTCCAGAATTCGAGTTTCTCGATTATGTGGGAAAACCTGCAGGATTCCAGGAGAGTCGTGCCCCCTCGGGGCCCGACCCCTCGCCCCCCCAGCCGGCACGAGTCCCACCATCATTCGGAAGGTCGAGCCGTCGGTCCCCCCGGGCGCCCCTCTGGGCAGCTTCCGCGGGCCCGGACACCCCCTCTCCGATCCAAGCTGCATTCGCGGGTGCACGCAGGGCCAGCGACCGTCCGAAGTAATGGCGCAGAAGCTACTCCTCCTCCTCCTCCCCGCTGAAATGAGCCGACTAGGATGGTGTCGACGTGATGTACAGCGACAGGGTCGATAGCGTTACAAGAGCTACTAACCCCTCCCCCGCGACCCCCCCGCGGACGGGCCCGACCGAAGCATCGGCGGGTAAAGCATGCTCGCGCGCCAACGGTTTGCCAGTCGATCCCCTCTTCGCCTCGGTTCTCCAATCCTCTCCGGTTCTCCTCGGTTCTCTCTCGGGCTCTTCTCGATACGCTCCCCCCTTGTTTGTCCTGACGAACGCGCGAACGCGAGAGCGAGGATCGCCGCCGGGCAGGGGTGGAGGTGCACCGCAGAGCTCAGGTGCCTCACGGGGGGACTCGCTATCGGCTCGCTGACTTATTATCGGGAACCGCCATTAGCATGTTTATAGGGGTGACCGGCGACATGCGTCCCCGCCCCAACTCGCCGAGCTCGTTCCTTATATTTACGATCGATTATTACCCTGCCTCTAACTGGCAGCCGGCGCTTAATAACGATCATCGTTGCGAGGTTATTTCTAAACGATGACCGGTGGCCTCGCCGATACCCCGATTGGCCTCGGGACGCCGCGCGACGTCTCGACGCCGCCGCGTCGCGGGGGCGAAAGCCCTCGGGACAGGTGTCGGATCGATCTTCGGCTCGTATGACTTCGGAACTAGGCTTACGGAACTCGTTTCTAACCCGGAGTAGGACGAGGAGGGGTAATGAGGCGTGTCGAAGTCACTTTGGGGGGCCGAAATCTTCGGATTTTTCGCGGATTTCTTGCGCCGAGGGCGCCTTTTCGGGGAAAATTTGCGATTAACCCTTTCGTTACCTTGGACGAGATATCTCGCGACCCGGTAGTAGCCGACCAACGCTTTTGACGAGATATCTCGCGATCCGGTAGTAGCTGTATTTATTTCTTCCTTTTAGCTATACGAATAGAATTAGTTATAAAATATATTCATCTAGAATGTCAAAATATTGGTGCTAGAAAGCTAGATTATCGTCAAAAGCGTTAATCCGCTACTACCGGATCGCGAGATATCTCGTCAAAAGCGTTGATCTGCCAGTATCGGGTCGCGAGATATCTCGTCAAAAGCGTTGATCGGCCAGTATTGGGTCGCGAGATATCTCGTCCAAGGTAACAAAAGGATTAAGCGTTTTCGGATGCTGTCCTCTAGGGCGGAGTTTTTTGCAAAGCGTTCGCTGATAGGCATAGCGAAATAAAAGTGGGATTTATAATCGAAGGCAAATGGTTAATGAGGACTGAGAAAGGGAAAAGTTAATGTTTAAGGAGGCTTCGGTGGGGAATAAAAAAGATGGGTTATAGGACCATGAGTTCCTAGAAGTAAACAAATCATGGGCTAAAGGACCGCGGTAGTAGATAAAAAGCGAAGCGCTAGAGTTTCTATTTATACATCAATTTAAATTATGAGCATAATACGTTACTGAATTAATGGTGCTAGAATGACATGGAGAGACCCGAGGAAAAATAAACGGAATTTGAAATAAGGAAGAAATAGAACACCTAGATCGCTGCAGAGAGTATTCCAATCAAAATTTAGCGTTATAATTATTAGATTAGTCCTAACAGTTCCGTATTTAATTAATGAAATCGTGGTCCTAATTGTTGACAAATGATCGGTATGTTTCGCTGATGGTCGAATGATTGAACATCTACGATTCACTTTTAATGTTAAAAGACGTATATTAGCCATTTAAAGACTGCGGCTGAAAGACATCTTTTAACGTTAAAAGTGAGAACGCAAAAAGGATGTCGACGTAACCATGGTCAAACCATGCCCAGATAGACAGATATACTTCATATCAACTCTATATCAAATGATTTTAGTTAAAAGTGAGGCATGAGCATGGACCTTCGGGTCTTATCGTTCGAGTTTGTTAAAGATACAAAGTAATATCTATTTTACGGATAAGTTCAGATTTTGTGAAAAATGTATTTCGTTGCATGAAAACTGAGCAGTGTACGTTCATATCTCGAAATGCGGGATTACCAGTGAATTTTCGCATTACCCCTTGGTTCGTTATTACTCGTGAATGTCACCGTAAGGCTGTTATATCCAGAGAGATTAAGAGAAATTCTGGAATTTTAACGAAACGACGGTGCTCCTCGTGCATAAAAGTATTATCCGCATATCTCGCGGTAAATCATTCTACTTACTTGCGGTGCGCGTAAACCGTAAAAGTCCGATGAAAATTCGAGCAGCGATATCGCGATAAGTGGATGTCTAACGCGGAGCATGCATTATTCTTTGCACGGCGAATGCAAATGGCAGTGATCCCTCATACGGCACGACGGCGACGATGCGATCGACCGAAACTCAAGAACTGACTGATTACCGCCATATACGTTCGGTTGGATTACCGTGATCGTATTCGTGACGGGAATAGATGCCCTTTTGTAGATCGCAGACATCGTGATACGGAGAACTTAAAGAGACGCGAGCGAATCGTTGTCGGATGGTCTTCTGAAACAGAAATTACGCTTTTCGAGTCCTTTCCCAGGATGAAAATCGGGAAGAATCGAATGAAATTTCGAAAATATAATTCAATTTAATAGTATTAACAATGAACAAATGCAAGACCATGACCAATACCAAAACTATCATGGTCTTTGTACGTTTTGCAAGACCAAAACTGATTCTGCTCATCAGTAAATCGATTGTAGGTTTCGTTTATATTGTACTTAGAGTCTGCATTTCATATTTACGCGGGGATTTATTAAGTTACACATTTTTCGGCAATTATACGTTTCTCGGTTCTTTATTATACATTTAATATATCCTTCCGGCCGGTGCAATTCGTCCATTCCTTATCGTGATCACTTCCTTCGTTAGATCTTGTGCGACACATTCATCATGATTTTTTTATGTTTGCAATATTTTCATGTATAGCAGATTAACGATTTTCTTGGTAAGACCAAGTCGAACGCAAAAAGGATGGCAGCAATATGTCGTCGTGACCATGGTCAAACCCTGCCCAGATAGACAGATATACTTCATATGAACTGCATATCTAATGATTTTTTTGAAGTTTGCAATATTTTGATGTATAGATTAACGATTTTCTGGGTAAGACCAAGACGAACGCAAAAAGGATGGCGGCAATAAGTCGACGTGACCATGATCAAACCATGCCCAGATAGACAGATATATCAGCTCCATATCCAATGATTTTTTTGAAGTTTGCAATATTATTATGTATAGCAGATTAACGATTTTCTTGGTAAGACCAAGATGAACGCAAAAAGGACGGCGGTATTAGGTCGACGTAACCATGGTGAAATCATGCCCAGATCGACAGACATACTTCATGTCAACTCCATATCTAATGATTTTTTTGAAGTTTGCAATAAGTTGACGTTACTCTTTCAAGAGGTTCAGAAAACGACATTCTTTGTTCAATTCGACGCGCCAGGCTCAACATCGCAGATAATGACTAGGTCAGAGTTTCTTAACACTTTGACGGCCGCACCTTTGATAAGAAGGTTCGCACTTGTCGCCGGTATATATTGATGAAAAGTACTGCCTGTCGCCAGCACTTTTTGCAAGCTTTATTAAAAGTAACTAATGAGGCGAACATAATTATTATTTAAAAAGTTCAAATCCAGTTATCTATCTCCCGATCTAGATAGACGATTTTGTTCCGAATGGGCTTGTTTTGTAGATAAAAATCTAAACAATACACTGAAACAGTCTGAAAAAAATGGTAAGTAAAGTGCATTTAGGGAAGTAATACCTTAATCCCTTTAAATGAAGTCTTTTAATGTTTAAGAAATTTTAGAAAAAGCCCGAGACACAGTGAAGTTAGATCCAACAAATGACAGTGAGAATATTTATTTTCCGAGATAACCAATAAAAACAAATATCACACTAAATAAATGCGAACTGATAACCGTTAGCCAAGCGAAGCCACAAGATTCAGGCCGACAATCGCCAGAAATTGAAGTCACATAAACGTGATGCCGGTCGTCAAAGTGTTAATACATCGTAATGATGATAATAATGATCCAACAAATGACAGTGCGAATATTTATTTTCCGAGGTAACTAATAAAAACAAATATCACAATAAATAAATGCGAACTGATAACCGTTAGCCAAGCGAAGCCACAAGATTCAGGCCGACAATCGCCAGAAATTGAAGTCACATAATCGTGATGCCGGCCGTCAAAGTGTTAATACACCGTAATGATGATAACCGTCTATGTAGATGGTGAAATTATTATGGTTGAATTATCATAGGGGAAGCAGGACCACGAGAGCAACGTCATACCGACACCCTAACAGGACCACGGTGGGACCATGATGCAAAAGTCCCGCCGAAAGCCAGAGGCAGGTCGGCGGCCGGCGGGGCCTTGCGATCTCTCGAACTGGGATCGCGCGAAAGTGAATGTATCCCGGGTATCGTTATCGGGCTTAGGTCGGAGACCCGTTGAGACCTAGCCCGACGGTGTAGAGCCACCTAGTAAGCGATACCGCGGCTCCTCGAGGTCGTCGTGTTGGTAGCGCCGTCACGCAGGTAGTGGATGCGCCGAAGCGATAGTAGCTACTCGATGCCTAGTACTCGAGTCGAGCCCGAGTAGCACCCAAATAACATCCGAGTGGAACCCGAGTAGCACCTAAGTAGGCTCCGAATAACCCTAAAGCAACGCTGAAACGGTGACCCGAGTCAATTTTCATAGTTTTCCAAACGAAATCGAAGGGCGAAATTTACTCTTGCACTTTTATCATAAGAAGACTTTAAATGAGAAACAAGAACAAAAAAGAAATGAGTAACTCAATGCGACGCGATATCTATTAACACGTTCCCGCCGGCGCCAATTTTCATTTGTTTCCCCCAACGGCGGCACACAAATCTATGTCGCGCGTCATCTGGCGGCGCGCATTTCTCGCGTGTTCAGACTTGCACGCGCTTCTTGTTTCTTCAGTATTACATTGAGCGCTTACTTTGCAAATTATGTGACTCGTGCCGTTTTTTATATCCTAACCACAGATTTCTGTTAGTAAAAATAACTAAAAGGTGGTTAGAATATTTTTTTTAATTTTGCCCTTAAAAATATTTGTTTAATTTTGCCCATAACATGGATATGGAAATAAGTGATTCGTCTCATGAATGTGTAAATAGAGGCAGGAGAAACGCATCAAGATTACGAATACTTTCTTCCTCTTCAGGCGAAGATTTTGTTAACGTAAACAGCAACGTTATGAAATGTTCCTCGGGGGAAGATTTGAGTGTTGAAGTTACATTCATAATACTGAATTTTCATGTGTGTGTTATTAAGCAAAATTTATGTTCATAATACGTTATTAATTATAATTTTTATTCAAAATACACGTTTTTATGTATGTACGTTAAATTATCAGTGTCTAATAGCACAATCGAATGCGAAACACAGGTAGTACACGCCGCCCGATGATGCGTCTAGCGCGAGCCACCGGTGGTACACGCCGCCCGATGGCACAATCAAGCGCGAGCCACCGGTGGTACGCGCCGCCCGATGGCGCAATCAAGCGCGAGCCACCGGTGGTACGCGCCGGCGTGAACGTGTTAATGGGGTCTGTCAGAATTAATGGGATAAATAGAACGCCACTTTGGAGTTGTCTTCGGCTAGATGGTTAATTGAAACGGGTTAAAGAAATAATTTTATCGTAAAAGTCATGGATTAAATAACGTGTGTTTATCTTTCAGTATCGTGAATTCTTCAGGTGGAGCTACGAAATAAAAATTCTGCAGGTTTAATTGAGATAAGTAAAGGGGTAAACTGACCGAACGAGAAAGAAGGTACTTCTTACCACGCTCGGAGTTTATCTTTCAACGAGTTAATTACTATCCATTTAATGAAATCGGACTCATCTCTGCAATCTCCTATCAAAGCGTCACGACCAACGAGGAACGACTTAACGATCCGAGTATTTCCCGACTACCATCTAAGCATCAAATAACTACCTAATAGCTACCAACTGCTAGTATTTCATCGTTAGCGGTTTCATCCGGTCAGTACCCTTCCCCAAATTACCTGAGAAGTACCAACTGTATCTCAATATCTCAAACTCAATCTTAATCATCACGTTCCAAATAAATTTCCGTATAATCCTTTCCTCATTAGAAAACATACTACTCGTCAAAAAGCTGCAACGCCTAAACAATCGAATCGTGGCACGATAAAAGAAAACAACGACCACGCTTCGGTAATTATTGGGTTGTTCGGAAAGTAATTTCGTTTTTTTTTTAATGAAAATGAAAGACGATTTTTTTATAGCGAATAAATATTTTATTGAATTATATATTGTCCATTCCGGTCCAATACCTTTTGCCATCTTTCTGGCAGTAGCATGATTCCACGCTCATAAAATGTTTGGTTTTTGCTGTCAAAAAACTGATCCAGGTGATTTTTGACCTCCTCATTTGAAGTAAAGGTTCTACCGTCTAAAAATTTTTGTAGAGACCGGAACAAGTAATAATTAGAAGGTGCCAGATCTGGAGAATATGGTGGGGGTGGCAGTATATCCCATCCAAGCTGTAGAAGCTTTTGTCTCGCATTATCTTGGCGAAACACTACACCTTTTCTATTGATCAATGCTGGTCTCTTCTGTTTAAGTGAATCATTCAATTTGTCCAGCTGGTGACAGTACACTTCGGAATTGATCGTTGGGTTGTTCGGTAGAATCTCAAAAAAAAAAACGATTCCTTTGAAATCCCACCAAACAGATACCATCACCTTTTTTTGATGAATTTCGGTTTTCGAAGTTCTTTGAGCCGGTTCATCTTTTTTACTCCATGATCTCTTGCGTGTAACATTGTCGTAGACAACCCATTTCTCGACCCCAGGGATGATGCGCTTCAAAAATGGATCATTTTCTTGACGTTTGAGAAGCAAATCACAAACGTCAATGCGATGACATAAATTTCTTTCCGTAAGAACACGAGGAATCCATATGTCGAGCTTTGAGATTAAACCTAGGCGTTTCAAATGATCACGAACGGTCGAATTCGATAAATTTAATCTCTCAGCGATTTCACGAGTTGTTATTCGCCGGTTTGCATCAATTAATACCTTTATTGTGTTTTCATCAGCTTTAAGTGGCCTTCCAGAACGTGGTGCATCTTCAATATCAAAATTGCCGGATCGAAATTTTGCAAACCAGTTTTGACCCTAGCGTTCCGTCAATACATCTTCTCCATACACGTCGGATCATTTTTTTCTTGCTTGAACAGCATTTTTACCTTTTCGATAGTAAAAAAGTAAAATATGCCGAAAATGCCGCTTTTCACTTTCCACATTTGAAAGGGTACCAACCAAAAACCACTGCGTAGAATCAATCAAACTTTTTCACAAGCAAGCCTTGCTAGATCAGCTGTCCAAATATATAATGATTATGCGGCTTAAGTGTCAAGTTGGCCGTGAAAAAAATAAATTAAGTCCTCTGTTGGGAAACAACGAAATTACTTTCCGAACAACCCAATAGAAGTACCATGTGAACCAATCCGATAATTCCGAAGGTAGCTCAAGTAATTTCGTTTTCCTTACCAAGCTAACTTCACCCTACTATAAACTGAACAGATAATATGGGGTAAATCCATTTATTTTACATTTTTTACTTAACCACTTTCATAATTACAAACGCACACGGGAGTTTCTAATTGTTACGTATATCCGTGTATAACGGATAACAAAACGGAAACGGCAACGGAGTATAAATTACGTCCGAACAATTCCACTCGCGGTTCTGTAAGGAAAGCCGCAAGACATCGAGGCGAGCTTTCTTAGGATCATTCGACGTGTCACGGGGAAGAAGAATCGAGTAGCCGAGTAACGATCGAGTAGCGAGGAGGTAGCGGCCCTCTCTCGGAGGAGAAGAGAAGTCTTCGCGTCCCGCGAACGTGCCCAGTCACCTTGGGCTCATTATCCCGCCGGCTAGTGGGTTTATTAGGAACGCAGCGGGGGTGGCCCCCGCGGGATCGACACCGCATAACGCCGAGAATCGGTCAGGCTTGTTACCGCGTTGTCGTTCTTTTCTCCCTTATTATTACGAACAATTATTAATGGCCGACGGGCTTTCGTTCGAGCCGACCAGCTCTTTCGCGTACCGCGCTGCCGATCCCGGCACCTTCCTTCCGCCTGCCCTGAAAAAAAATCGATGGTAATTTACATGCACTTTTACACCCTCCATAACTGAAGTTTTACGTTAAAGGAACGTAAAATGGAAAAAATTACGACCCAGAAAGTGCATAAATGCCCGTGACATTGTATATTTACTGCATTACTGCATTTTATACGGAATTAAATGTAACGTTACCTTGTAATTTCTCTTCGTGGCATGTAAGACCTTTATCGTGTATGTAAATCTACGGTTACATAGTAATTTTACGTATTTATGTGGATAAATACACACTACTTCGTCTTCTCGTTGAAGAACAATGCCAAACGCGTCTAAATGTGCCGAACCTAGATGAGGCGGCGTGGCGCATCATTACACTGAGAATAATGAGGTACTTGATATGAAATAAATGTGCCTATTTAAAAATCGGATAGTTGACTGAAGTGAAATTTTCAACGGTTGAAATAATTATTTCCTTACGGGAATTAATAGTGAAATACTTTCAACTAAACGAAAAATGGAGAAATAAGAAAAAGAGTACTGGGTTCATGTATGACTAAAATTTATTCGCCTCCAGTTGTATATTTTTCTCGGTGTAGTTGTTGGGTGAAGTATGGCCGGGGAAGATTCAGGCAATCTCCGGAATTGACTTGCCTCAATCTAGTGCTATCGAATTGACGTGAAAGAAATAAGTACCTACCCAGGAAAGTGTCTTAGAATAATGGTTAGGCTTTCATGTAGAATATGTTTTAATAAGTTTACGTCTGGGTTACCATATGAGGTTTTCGACAGGTTTTAGGGCTTTAGGAGAATTTGTAAACGTAATGGATTTTGAAACGAATTCCGGGTAACAGTACTTTAAATGGTTTCGCAAGTTCTGAAGTCTAGAGAATGTTGAATGATCGATGGGAATCGTAAATGACTACGGAAACATGACTCGGCGGGATCGTGAGAAGTTTCCTTCCCCCTAAAGAAACAAGATTTCTGGACATTGTACCAATTTTGAATTATTTTCCCAGAGGTTCAATTAAATCTCAGTTAAATTTGATTTAGTCCCGTTGAGCGAAGACAAGAATAGAGGGACTCCCATTCATAGAAACTACATTTCCGCTCGTCTCTCTATCGGTACCTCCTACAACAGTTCATGGGATAGATAAAATATTTTACCACTAGGTAAAAAACATTTTCCCATCCGAAATCTTCCCGTTACCGCAACAACGACATTTCTCGAAAGAAAAATGAACCCCCTTCTAAGAAAGCCCTTTATCAGCCAAGCGTCATTCCGAGCACTCTTATCCCACGTAACACGTTCGCCTAATGAAATACATACCGAGAAAACGAACTGCCCATCCATTCTTCAGGCCAAACCCCTACATCGAGACAGCAACAATGTTCCCTGAAACAGCGGAAGGTACGATCCATACGGCAAGAGATCGAAGCGTTCTCCTTTACTTATGGTACAAGTTCGTGGTTTAGCAGCCTTTATCGGGTCTCCGCGAAATACACGGTCGGTCGGTTCGTATCATTAGGGGAGGCTCTGGCTCGGGCAAGTTCTAATTGCAGGGCCCGAGGGGGAGGTACCTCCGGGGGGAAGCCGGGGGCGTGCAGAAGCGGGAGCCGATAAAGTCGGGCGCTGCGTAGGTCGGTAGGTGGGAAGAGGGGCGGGGTGGTGTAGGTGGTCGCAGGTACGCTCGCAGGTCGGCGCGCAGGTACGGAACGAGTGAGTACGTCGGGTATACATATGTACATACGTATATACGTACGTATATACGTACGGGATAAGTGGGCACGTATACGTGGGTATACGGGGAGATCGACGGGCGCGTCGTGTAGTGGCTGGACTTTCAAGCCTGGTTGCTCATTGTTAGCCGAGACGCGGCCGGAGGAGGAGCGGGCATTGTTCGCTCCTCGTCCCGGCCGGGAGCCCCCCGCTGCGTAAGTTATTTGCCACGATCCTCCTTCGTGATTTTTACTCTAATTTGTAGCGACAGGGATGGAGAGCACGCGAGCCGCCGCATTCCTCGTCCCTCCCCGCGGGCCTGGGGAGAGAGCGTCCTTTTGGAAGTAACGCCTGGGGCCCCCACAATGGGGCCCTATGATTTCGGTAGCGGTGGTTTTTTGTCGGCGCGATCGCCCCGGCATGGTTAACTTTGATCGATGGTTCGCGGCCGGCGTATATAGCTGAGTAAGCCTCCGTTTAATTAATTCTTTAATTACTTTCCGGGCCGCGATCCTCCGATTCCAGATATATTCCCGATACGGGGTACCGGCACGCACGGTAGCCCTTGATTAGATACGTGCCCCCGCGACTTCTGCGAGCATGCCCTCCGGTATGGGAGCCCCCGGTCGGAGATACCTCCCGAACCTTTTTTTACCGCGGGCTACTTACCTCCTATCGCTTTGGTATCTCCGAGGAGCTGCTTTCGTTTCGACACCTCCTCGGCGGATCTTCGGACCCGCCCGCCGTAGGAAGGAAACGGTCATCGGCGATTCGCGCGCGTCCTCCCTTGCGGAAATTCACCCTGCGGTCGAAAATGCCCGAGGGACAAAGGCGACGTCGATTCGAGGACGTACCGCTCGTCCACCGGGAGGTGTCATTGTTGGAGGCGTTGAATTCGTGCCGGATGGATGCTCCAGTTACTTCTTTTAATGGCCCCGACTCGGATAAATGCTGGACTCCTTTATGGAGTACTTGTGGTTTGTCCTAGCGGTAAGACGGATATTATCATGCAAATTGTTACATTGTGTACGTTCCGTTGCAGATACGAGTTGGACTCGGGAGGAAGAACGATAGTAATGTAAATGCTCGGCGTTTGATTTAGTATCAGAGAGGGAATGTAGATTAGCATGCGCACATAGCACTGTCAGCGAAATTGACTCTATAGACTTTTAAGAGTGTCAAATTATGTTGGTAACGCGGATTTAATTCCGTTTCATGTAGCGTCGGTCCGATACGATTTGGTGTACACGTCCGCGACAACCCCGGTAAATGTATTATGGTAATACGATATTATACTATCTCGGCTTATCGCAATCGATCGATTCGCCCGGAGAAGTGTAATTTAAAAGGAAATGCGAATCGCGTCATATTATATTGAAACATGTTACGATACAACGTATTTAGGGGAACCGACTTACAAGTGTTTCACATTGTAGTAAATCAACGTAAACGGCATTAATCGGCATTAAATCCATATTATTGATGTAATCCGATCCACTTGTAAATTTACTGCGTTAACGTCGTTATCCATTCGTGCACGGGGTCGTATTATAAATGTCAAACGTTATCCATCGGCATTAGTCGAGTTACTCCGGTCAAACGGCTTGTAACGTTAATTTCTTCTTCTTGGTTTGTTAAATTAGAGTTTACAATTTTAATTTAATTTCAATCACCGCATACGTTTTATTTACGGCAGTCGTTTCAGGTTCCTGACAACGAGTGATTTTTCACAGTGCATTTCCGACCCGGATATCCGTCGGCTATCGGGAGGAACACGTGGCCATCTATGCACCGATCTCCGGCGGTCCTCTTTGGGTGAGAACATCATTGACCGCCGATGGACGTTCACCTGTTCAGGTTAGTAAATCATCGATGCGGACTTTTAGCGCTGGTGGTGCGAAAAGACGGTCCACCTCCCGAAATCGCACGCGACCATAAACGCCGCCGAAAAGAAGTCGGTGTAGGGCAAGGCGAGGTAATTCGATGAGGCATCGGTCGGGATTTTATCCCGTAGGGCCCATAGAGCTAAAACGCGGAACCGACGACCGGCTAATAGCTCCAGAAACAGGAGATCGAGAGTTACACCTCGACGGTATTTTTTGGAAAGGCCCTCTCATCGTTTACCTATGCTGCTTATGTACCTTTACGGAGGATACACCCTGTTAACGGTACTCATAATACCCGAATAACGATCCACCGTTTTTCCGCAACTATTTAACCCTTTTAGTGCCGGGCGAAAAAGAGGTGCTTACGCGAAGATAACCGGCCGAATTTTACGATTTTACTAGGATTTGGAAAAAGGCTCATAAAAACCAAACGAAAAGCGATATTTACATAATTCAAAAAGCAGGGTATTAAGGACAAAATAGAGAATAAAACGGTGACGCTAATTTTTCTATATTCATTGAAAATTACATAAATAACAAAGGTATATGTGATAAAAAAAAAAGAAAAATTGAGTTCTCGGTTTCAAAACGCAATTGCACATAGGAAAAGTCATCTTTTTATCATAAATTTATATAGACCGTTTATTGCAAAGTATATACTTTAAATTTCCAATATATTTTTTAACAAAATAAGTAATATTGCACGAGAAACATAAAAAATAACTCCAAGGCACATGGTAGGCGCCGGACGGATTATCTCATCCGAAACAAGTAATTGTTATAGGTTGTTATACGTGTTGTTGTATCGTTATTTTAATTCTCTCGTAATGAAATTAGACTATTTATAACGTATTATAAATTTATTTTGAGATAGAGATCTCTCGCAAAGCGAATAGTAAAGCGCTACAAGGCGCGGATCGATATATCGGCTCTGGCACTTTTCGCCAGTGTAGCGAGGGCCGATATATCGACCTCCGGCACTAAATGGGTTAATATGGCGACGTATTGTTATTTTCATTCTCTCGTAATGAAATTAGACTATTTATAACGCATTATAAATTTATTTTGAGATAGAGATCTCTCGCAAAGCGAATAGTAAAGCGCTACAAGGTGCGGGCCGATATATCGGCTCTGGCACTTTTCGCCAGTGCAGCGAGGGCCGATATATCGGCCTCCGGCACTAAAAGGGTTAATATGACGACGTGTTGTTATTTTCATTCTCTCGTAATGAAATTAGACTATTTATAACGCATTATAAATTTATTTTGAGATAGAGATCTCTCGCAAAGCGAATAGTAAAGCGCTACAAGGTGCGGATCGATATATCGGCTCTGGCACTTTTCGCCAGTGCAACGAGGGCCGATATATCGGCCTCCGGCACTAAAAGGGTTAAGCCAATTAAGCAACATTCATTCTTCTTTGCAGAGAGCGAAAGCAACGCATTTCGTTAAGATACACTATATCGGTAATCACGGATAATCGAAAGGCGGGAAAAGCGGGTTATTCTCCGGAATTCGTCAGGTATGAAAAATAACGCCAGTAGATCGTTTCAAAGTCTTCGGTAGATTGAGTCGAGTCTTACGAAAACAAAATCGATCGTCTCTTGTTCCAAACGATGTACACGTTCCTTCTTTTTGGAATGTTTAACACTTTCGTTACCTTGGACGAGATATCTCGCGACCCAATACTGGCCGATTAACGCTTTTGTCGAGATATCTCGCGACCCAATGCTGGCCGATCAACGCTTTTGACGAGATATCTCGCGATCCGGTAGTAGCGGATTAACGCTTTTGACGATAATCTAGCTTTCTAGCACCAATATTTTGACATTCTAGATGAATATATTTTATAACTAATTCTATTCGTATAGCTAAAAGGAAGAAATAAATACAGCTACTACCGGATCGCGAGATATCTCGTCAATAGCGTTGATCGGCCAGTATCGGGTCGCGAGATATCTCGTCAAAAGCGTTAATCGGCCAGTATTGGGTCACGAGATATCTCGTCCAAGGTAACGAAAGGGTTAAAATCACTTCCTGGACCGACCTCTTGAACGTTCCACTCCCAGGAAAGAGGGGAAAGTCGGAAGGTGCCAAAATGACGGCAACTCGGGAGACGTTCCGTACCCAGTATCACCGGGGCACCGGAGATTAGGCCGTCGAAGGCGCGAGTGTGGAAGTTGGACACGTCGTCCCGGGTCCGGACAACGAGAGGAGCGGTCTCGTTGCGCGTCTCTCGGAGATTCGCTTTGGTTTCGGGCCGGCGGAGGTGAAATTTCCCCCTGGCGGTTCGACGACCTTGCCGGGCTCGAGGAGTCCCTCGACAGGCCTCTGGTTTCCACCGTCGGAGTCTTTTCGGGAGCCGGGCCGCGGACGGAAGAATGCAGATGCCCGTGAAAGGCAGCGAAGAGAGGGACAGTTTTGGTAATCGGTATTAGGTATGCGGACGGACCCCGAGAGAAGTCCTCGGTGGACGTCCTCGGAGATGAATCGGATCGGCCGGGTCGGGCCGATGGTCCCAGGCCGAGCGATCGGCGATCGCATGCACGCTGACGGGATCGTCCAGGCTTGAGAAGAGAGGCACCGACGCCGCCACCGCCACCGCTCCTCTTCGAGCTTGCGTGCCAACTCGCATTGCCGGGTAATTTCTTGCACGCAATTGCCCGCTACTGGAATTGCCTGCCGAGCGACCTCCGAGCGCTCATTTACTGTTTTCAATCTAAATGCGTGTGCGCCTGCAAGCCTCCACCCTGCAGCCAGGGGTTAAGGCGAGCTTTTGGGAACGATGGACCGGGAACCGAGGGGCGCTCTTAACCGCACGCAGGACCGTCCATTTTTCGGCAATACCGGGATCGGGAACGGAGTTGACGGAAAAGCGTACCGAACAATCGTGAGGACGTTTTCATTCGAAGGCATCTTTGCAAGGATCTGTTTCCTAGAAGGAGCTAACTCCATGTGCCACGGATCGCGGTGGATGATGGGATCATTGACGGTAATGACCGAAGAGTGCGTCAGAGTGAGGAGGATAAGTTTGATATGTTGTTACAAGTTACAGTTTTCAAGGGTGTTCGGTTATAGGTTCGCGATGCCGTTTCAAGCTTCGGAATACAACAGTGTACGTAGGTTGTAGGACTTCGTGGCCGGAGTAGTTGCATTATTTCCTGAAAAATTGTTATCGAAGCGCTTAAATAGGGTATCGGGTTTAAGGTGAAGTGAAACCCCCTTCAAATCAGTCGAGTCGAATACAACACTTTGTTTTAAGGGTATTAGACCAAACTGTCCGAAACTTTGACACATCACTCCTGATCATCTAAGAATTGACCTGACACATTCAAAATTTGGATTTTTTAAACAAATTTTTTAACTCAGTCCACAGCAGAACCAAAATGGCGTCGAGCTCTCATACTTCGATCAATATACAATTATCGAAGGCTCTGATATGAGAACCGAAAGGGTCAGGACAATTTTACGACAATTTAGAACACTCTGGTAATCGATAAAATTGCATTTGAACGGGATAAAGGCAAAAAAAGTGTTGTATGCGCTTCTGTGCTAAAACGATGGGAATACGGGGTCTCGGAGTGAAAATTTAATTGACCTGGAAATCACAGATGGCGCAGGGGGTCCCTCCGCAGTCAATTAGGGCCCCAGAAGGCATGAATCCAGAAGATTTCTGGAGTTTCACTTCGATTTCTTTATAATTATTGTACGAAAACGACAGGTGGAGTATGCCATTTGGTACAATACCCAATATAATTCGACCCAGCTGTCAATATAAAAACGAACGGCGGGAACGTAGGCATTTAGAAAAATCTTCTTTATCGACGTCGATCAAGTTCCTCGACGTGTTTCACTTCACCTTAATATCTTTTTAGTTCTATGCACTTTTCAGAAGGCACTATCCTGACGAATGTATTTCTCTTCGAGTCAGGGAGTGCCTTACGTTACCGATTGTTTTTGGAGGTCCTTTCGGTATAGAAGAAACCGCGGCTCGATGAATGATTTAACCGCAATCGTTAACAGTTGGGATTCGCTCCCCGTCTCCAGTGGCACAGGACCGAAAGCCGAGCCAATACACGGGATAAAAAAAGAGGAGCGGAAAACGAGAATGCCAAGTCAGGCTTACGTTGATCAACCAATGCGCTCCCCGAAAACGTCATCTCTTGTACGGGTCAAAATAGCGGCTGCAACACCCATACCTGATCCTCAAAAGCGTTAATCCGCTACTACCGGATCGTGAGATATCTCGTCAAATGCGTTAATCGGCCAGTATTGGGTCGCGAGATATCTCGTCCAAGGTAACGAAAGGGTTAATGTCGCCGCATTTAATCATCCTCGATCTCATTGCTCCAAAGCGTGTCTCTCCGCAGATTATTCCGCACCTATCTTGTACTTGAAATTTATTTATTATCGCTCCGTGGAGAATAATTGACGGGCCCCGCGTTACACAACAATCGACGCTTCTCTTCTTGCTCTTGTTCGTGCCGATAATAAAATATTATCATAACTCTTTCGCCATAATCGATTTAAATTATCTAAGAACATAAATGACACTTGTAATGATACATGCCGGCATGTATAATTTATACCTACAACAATTTAAAATATGCCCAGAAAAGCTAATACGTATTCAGATAGCTTTTTTGTTGGATATTCTATACTTCGTGCGTGGTCTGTACTATAAGTCGCTGAAGCAGTTTTACATACTTCAATGATAAAGAATCTATTACGTGTCATAGCGAAGAGTAAAATCAGTCTTGGCCTTACTTGCAATACCCGGCCTCGCACTGTTTTTAAGATACAAGACCAATACCAATTTTGCTCACCGCTATAGTAACAGTGGTAACTATCCCAAAAATACCGTGCCTCGTACCATCCCACCCCGTATGTTCATGCGAATAAATAAAAGAAGATCATTGAAAAGATGATTACTGGAAGTATAGGAGCTCGAGGAGCAGGTTGCACGAACGCGTTACGTATTCGCGCGAATGCCCGCTACTTGGAGGCTACTCCAAGAGCGAACAAAGAATATTCATTCTGAGGTCAAGTCAAACAGACGGAGACCCTTTAAAGGTTTGTTCACGCATGCCGAGCGGGATGCGCAAACTTCGCTTCGAATTCATTTCTCGAGGAAACCTGTGTGGGCTTCGTCACGCTTAATCTAAACGCACTCGTGCACACTCCTCACGTAGGACACAACCGACTATCGGTCGGTTTCCATCGAAGCTCCTCTACAACCTAACCTCCATTCTCGCGCCCGATACACCGCTTACACGACATCACTCAGGAATGTTAAAGAGCGCATGGGAAACACCGCGGGCCTAAGCTTTTATTATCGGCACGAACAAGAGCAAGGAGAGAAGCGTCGATTGTTGTGTAACGCGCGGCCCGTCAATTATTCTCCACGGAGCGATAATAAATAAATTTCAAGTACAAGATAGGTGCGGAACGGGGTGGGTACGAGGCACGGTATTTTTGGGATAGTTACCACTGTTACTATAGCAGTGAGCAAAATTGGTCTTGGTCTTATAGTCTTGGGATTGATCTTGAAAATAGTGCGAGGCCGGGTATTGCAAGTAAGACTGATTTTACTCCTCGCTATTACACGTAATAGATTCTTTATCATTGAAGTATGTAAAACTGCTTCCAGCGACTTATAGTACAGACCGCGCACGAAGTATAGAATATCCAACAAAAGGGTTATCTGAATACGTATTAGCTTTTCTGGGCATATTTTAAATTATTGTAGGTATAAATTATACATGCCGGCATGTATCATTACAAGTGTCATTTATGTTCTTAGATAAGTGAAATCGATTATGGCGAGAGAGTTATGATAATATTTTATTCTCTCATATAGTAAAAGAGAGGGGAAGAAGTCATTTCATAAGCAAATCATGCAGTCGGATGAAACGGCTTCGATTATTTGATATAACTCTTTTGGTTGAAATATCTTTCAAGTATTAGGTAACTCATTTGCAGAAACATCACAAGGCTATAAACCTCGATATGCTCACTTGGTAAGAAGGAAGGTACGCGTAGGATATCGAACGTGAAAAACTGTCAAGTTTAGTTCCATTTTTCTCCTATATTTTTATCACCACTACAATTTTGCGCTTTAACAAAATTCACGTTATACGCCTACAATCAATATAAGTTTATCAGATATAATTTAGTAATACATAACCTCCGAGTATTTCTCTCGATCGAAGGTTATTGACGACGCCCTTATCTTTTGCTTCAGATACGTTTGGGTTTATCATCGACTAAACGGTATGCGAGCATGGATAAAGTAGACCGCGGCCTTACCGAGGAACGTCGGTAAGTACGATCCCAAGTCGAGATAACTTTCCAGTAATATCCACAAATTCTTCCAGATGGAGCCACGCATGACTTCGGTTAAAGAGGAGCGTCCAAAAGCTTATCAAAATTTCAATCAGGCTCAACGTTCATTTGCAAATCTAAACATTCTTTAACATTAAATATTACTAGCGCATGCGAGTATCCAGAGAGGTATTCCGATAAACTTTGGATATTTTCAGATATTCTGTCTGAATGCACAGAATGCATACAGATCGATGGGAAATTCATTTAATATTGAAGAGGTATCACTCTATCTAACGTCAGATTAGCTGGATAGAACTAATACATTATAAACCAGCAAGACATTTCGTACGAAAACAATATTAAAACAGGATCAAACAATTAAGTATGTACCGTCCGTGAGTATGCGGGAGACAAACTTGTTTATTTTAAAAAGATACTCTACAAGGCATAGTCAACTCGTGAAACTAAACAAGATGTAACAAGGATCGAGGAATATGTAATGGGAGATTTTATTCATTTTTAAATCTCAATGTAGTTAAGGATTGACTACAAAAGCGTGTTTAGACCCTTGCGGCTGGTAGATAAGAAGGAATTTGTCGCCCTACCGCGATATGTCATCGTTTTCATATACAAGGCCTTCTTCCAGGAAAAAGATCAGTAGAAAATATTGCTCACAATTTTCCTACTTATTTTATTTATACCTCTCGGCAGTCGTGGCAAAAAAGCTGACCAGAAGGGGGTGGACTTTTAATGTATGTATCATTTATTAATCTAAAACATTACATAAATAAAAATGTCTGATCAACCGTGAACAATCACCCGTTTAAGATTGCCTCGTATTATCAATCAATTAAAAAATAATCGTTCAAATGTATCGTCACGATTTTAACTCATATACCAAATATATTTTAATCAGGATATATATGGGATTGCTGAAGATTGAGGTCCTTAAAAACTCGTACATAAAATGAATAATATACAAATTCGGAGGATGTGAATTGCAGCGAAAACTAGATTTCAGAGCAACACCACAATGCAGGATGAGGTAATGGAATTTCACCATTAATATAAAGCGTAATATTGAATTTGGAACGGCACAAATTACGACCATAATTTTATCGCAGATATATGTTGATGTTGCAAACTGGAAGACGTATTACGTCATTATATTTTGTTAATATCGTGTTCTATTCCGGATGTCCGCTTACGTTATGCACTTTACAATGCGTTTCATGTAAATGCACGAGCCCGGATAATTGGAAGACAAACTTTCCAGCAGGAAGTGTCAGATGTCGGACTGTAACATGTACGATTTCACGTTTTCAGAGTTGGGATGTCACTTTCACAAGTGCTTCGATCCGTGGAATCTAAATACTGTATTGATAAATTTGGCAATTCTATTTAATTACTCTGTCGATAATATTTACTACCACATAGTAGAATATTTGGTCATTTAAAAGAATTCCGAATAAACATTAAAAGCTAATTAACGCAAATAATTTATCGAAACAGAGTGAATAATTTCCCGATTTTTTTTTTTTTGTAAATAGTAAATACAGAGTAATAATTTTCGGTTATTCCGAAACTAGAAAGAAAATGTAAGTAATACTTTTTTTTACTACTCACAAGGAAGGTATCCCAGGTCGATCTCTCTGATTTGATTTCTTTCATAATATGTTATAGTAGACTAAGCGAATCGTTTTTTTTTTATCTGCCATAAACACTTTAAGGGGGTGAAAACACCATCCAAAGGCATGTCAAGGGGCGATTTGGCAGTTTCACCCACAAGAACATAATATTTTTTAACCAATCCACCTGGATAAGCTTTCTCATAACGAGAAATGAAAAATATAATTTTCTCAATTAAAAATAAGAATTAAGGGGTGGGCCACCCCTCACAGGCCTTACTTCGGATGGTGGTTTCACCCCCTTAAAGTGTTTAATGGCAGATAAAAAAAATACGTGTCGCTTAGTTTTTAATCGACTAGAACATATTATAAAATAAATCAAATCAGAGAGATCGACCTGGGATACCTTCCTTGTCAGTAGTTATTAGAAGTTCGGAAGTTCGTGAACATTTTTTTTCCCTGGTATTGAGTACATTTAGCATAGCAAATACAGTCTTAAATATTGCTTAATCAAAATACGTTTCAGGAAAATATTTTTGAAGATTCTAAAGTACCTTTCCGTCTATTTGAACGTTTAGTAATATAAATAACATANTATACAACTTCAACCATTGAAAATTTCACTTGAGCGAACTATTCGATTTTTAAACGGGCACATTAATTTGATTTCAAGTACCTCATTTTTCTCAGGGTATTCGGATCCAGTAATAAAAATCGTAAACATTACGAAATCGAAGCCGAAAGAGCTAATATGGCGAAATCGGAAGCTGAAACCAAAGTGGAAGTTTATCGAAACCGATAACCGCAACGGATCCATAATTTCGTTTGGATTATGGTCTCGGGTTATTACCGCTCACGTTTCGGAGTAGAGCCTCTGCCAACATCCCAGGGCGAATAACTCGGACGTATCTTTGGAAAAAAAAACGATAACCGAGGTTGGAGAATCTATCTATGGTCCTCACACGATGCATTTCAACCCCTTGTCGCGTTATTTCCGCTCCGCCATAAAATGTTCTGTACGTTTCACAGTAGTAGGTATTCTCGTTGCTGCGTCGCTTCGAATATGACGCTGGAAGATCAACAGCGCCTAGATCCCGTGAATTCCCCCAGGCCTGGGGAATTCGGTGGTCCAGACGCGAGCGAGCAGGGTCAACAAGTTATCGCACGAAGTCCGGCAGAAATAATCGGGAGGATAATTTGAGGCGACGTAGCCGAGGCAGTTGCTTCAAGAGATGCGTTGTTTGCGTGCTTCGGTGCTGTTCTTGCTGCTTAAGGCCGTTTTCACGGTGGCGTGGCTGCCCGTCTGGTTCCCCCTGACGGAGCGTGCAGATCAGGTAGTAAAATCATATCCGAGGTACGGCTACGAGGGCGTCAAGATTGATATCCCGAAGAAAGACATCTTCCAAGGGAGGATCATAATCGCGCCTCTCAGGACACGAGTACATTGCGAACCGGGACAGAGACCGGATCGTCGGGGACGATGCAGAACGGCCTGGTGATCATGGTGCATGGAGCATGGTGCATCATGGATTTCGGGAAATGGAAGAGAATGGAATAATACTACACCAAGGTATATATGTAAAAGAAATATCGTATATAAATCGTTGGATTATATCCCGAAGAAAGACATATTCTAAGGGAGGATCATAATCGCGCCTCTCAGGAAACGAGTACATTGCGAACCGGGACAGAGACCGGATCATCGGGGACGATGCAGAACGGCCTGGTGATCATGGTGCATCGTGCATGGTGCATCATGGATTTCAGGAAATGGAAGAGAATGGAATAATACTACACCAAGGTATACATGTAAAAGAAATATCGTATATTAATCGTTGGATTATATGTGCCCATAATTATGAAAGTGGTCTAAGTCAAAATTGAAAAAAAAATGAGTTTATCAGTTATTTCACGCCACATTGTTTCAAACGAAATTAATTCAATGTAATTTCGAAATAAAAAATATATGACTTAGACCACTTTCATAATTATGGGCACATATGGAAACATAGGAATTGGAATTTAGACGGATGAGTCATTACTGAATGTTACTGCGTCAATGACTATCAAAATGACCTAAAGGCGCGTACATATATGTGCGCGAACGCGGACGAGGCAAAACGAATGCCTCGTACGATGTGTACGCAACTTAAATAGTTTCTTTTTGACTAAACTAACTTCAGGTTATTGTAACGTTTCGCGTCTACCGCGCTCGTTACGTTACGTTCTTTAAGGTGAAGTGAAACACGTCGAGGAACTTGATCAACGTCGATAAAGAAGATTTTTCTAAATGCCTATGTTGCTGACGTTTATTTTTATATTGACAGCTGTATCGAATTATATTGGATATTGTACCAAATGGCATACTCTACCTGTCGTTTTCGTACAATAAATATCAAGAAATCGGAGTAAAACTCCAGAAATCCTCTGGATTCAAGCTTTCTGGGGCCCCAATTGACTACAGAGGGACACCCTGCCCCATCTGTGATTTCCAGGTCAATTAAATTTTCACTCCGAGATCCCGTATTCCCATCGTTTTAGCATAGAAGCGCGTACAACACTTTCTTTGCCCTTATCCTGTTCAAATGCGAGTTTATCAATTACCAGAGTGTTCTAAATTGTCGTAAAATTGTCCTGACCCTTTCCATTCTCATATCGGAGCCTTCGATAATTGTATATTGATCGAAGTATGAGAGCTCGACGCCATTTTGGTTCTGCTCTGGACTGAGTTAAAAAATTTGTTTAAAAAATCCAAATTTTGAATGTGTCAGGACAATTCTTAGATGATCAGGAGTGATGTGTCAAAGTTTCGGACAGTTTGGTCCAATACCCTTAAAAAAAAGTGTTGTATTCGAATCGATTGATTTGAAGGGTGTTTCACTTCACCTGAAGTGCTCGTATTTATGTATTTGGCGCGAAACTCTACCGAGTTAATTTAAATGGATACGGCACAAAATATGGAATAATTTAATTTTTTTTTTTTTTAGATCTTTAACTTAGACCACTTTTATAGCTATGACATGAGCATCAGCGTCGGAGTTAAGTCAATATGTAGTGTACAGGATTATAGTAGAAGAAAAAAAAGTATATAATTCTTTTCATTATCTTCCTTACACTTTGAAAGTGGTCGTGAAAATTTTCCACGGTGCCAAATTGTAGATGTTCGATTAATTATTATTATTTGTATTACCTACACGGATCACGGAAGCAAAATTGCCCGGGATTAAAGTAAACTCGGGTTCTATGTCGTACTTTAAAAGTGCTGGATCACAGCAGCCTGTCTAGGGACTCGTATAGTTATAAATTTAGTTCGGGTTACTGTTGTTCTTTCCGTAAAAACTCTGCTAATTAAGGCCAGAAATATATTCAACATGGCGGTTAAATCGCTTAGCTCGTTTTGTACCTGATCGTGATTGGGTGAATCTAGAGCAAGCATGTACAATCTTTTCCCGGCGAACCATCGAGTCGAGCTGATTTAATGGGCCCCTTACACGATTAAACATCCGCCAAACTTTCGTCAAATTTCGTTTCAAGCGTTCTCCACTTCAGACGTCAGAGGTCGTTCAGAAATTTACCCCACTTCCGTCGTGACGTAATTTTTGTAAAGGTGTGCATCAATGATGCAAAGAAGTTGAGCGCGAAAGAGGAATCTACGCTCCCTGAATTCGGTTATCGTCGTAAAAATGAATCGGTTCAGATTTAACCCCTTCATATTTCCACCGTTCTATATCCGTGGTTAATTTCGGTGATCCGGGACGCTAAAATGGATTTTATACATTATAAAACATATCCGGGGTGAACCGACCGTAACGATCTATACCTCTCTTTTGTCCAGAAATTCTTCCTTGTACAAAATATTTTAATTACATCCAACGTGTCAATTAACCGTGTACCTCATTTTGTAACTTATCCCGAACAACGTGTACACGTTATTATCCGTTATTAAACATTAACAAGCGTGTCAAAAATAATATATAAAGAGACGACGATGCGGATAATTTCGTGCGGCACATAGTATGTACACGTGAAACAAGTAAAAACTCATTCGGTAAATTTGTACGCTTTCGCTCGTCCGGAAGCCCTAAAGAGCTTCCTCGTAACATTTGTGATTATCCTCATAGCTTGCAAAACGGTTCCGCTGAAATTAGCAACGGCTGTTAAATTGGTTGGTTATTTCTTTTTCACTCCGTAACTTAATATCCCAGTCGAGTGAAACGTTCATTTGAATAAAAGAGGATTGGTGTTTGCGAGCTGTCCGCCTGTCCCATTTGAGTGGGAACGAATAAAAGCGAATTAATATTTGATTGGCACGCACCGCGTGTACCGTCAGCATTTGCAAATAAAGTGCTTAATGTCGAGGTATAAATTTGACCGGAAGAAAAGTTGGCAATCAACCAATACCGGAAAGATAATCAGGCAGCGTTCGGAAACGTCCCTTGTGTCAACGAGCCACATCAATGGAGACTTCTCCGGAAATGGAGCTCTTTGTACCAAAATCAGTTCGAATCGGTTCATCTCCAGGCATATCGAATTGCTCGTGACGTACGCCTGTCTATGTCAGAAGTAAATTCCGTGATAGTGTGTGCGGTCCTTTGGTTACGAAACGGTCAGGCGTTGATGGGATTCGATTAGCCTTAAGTGTAACACGTTGCGCAATGCTCTCTATGTATCCGTATCGAGATGTTTCAGTGATCGACATGATTCTAACCATGCTACAGGCAACTCGAGTTTCATGGTAGCTCGGTTCAATGGTATCGATAACATTGTTTCGATGCACCGAGTGAGCGTTTATTGTTTCATATTCCCCAACAAATCAAGCGATCTCGGGGCGCTGATTTTTTATTTACTCACCCTGCAACGCCCTGTCGGAACCGTGGTTTTTCAAAATGAGATGTAATATATTCATTCGTATTTGTGTATTTCTTTTTAACACTAGGTTTACGGGACCCGTCAATTTGACGGAATTCAAACTTCAAAAAGAAATACTGAAAAAACCATAGCATTAATTTAAACCATTTTTGTATCGTGAATTAATCATTTCATCCAAAGAATTTGTACACGCAATTATTTTTTCCTAAGCCTTCTAATTATTAAAATCTGTATGTGGTATACCTATCTCTACGAAACCCGTCTAATTGACGGACTAGCTAATTTCATAAACAATCCATATATATTTGCGTCGTTGCAGTGAGTGTAAGGCGAAGATGAAAGTGAAAGTTTGCATCGAAAGTGGAGAAATAGTAGGATCTTCGGATAGTGAAGAGGAAAACTTCTTGAAAAGGTGTCGTAGCAAGAAAAGGATGCGCATTCTTTCTGGTTCTGACTCCGAGGATGAGAGGACGAGCATTCCAATCATTTCCGTGATAATTTTTAAAAAAGCACTTTTTACTTATTAATCATTTATTTAAACGTAAAGCCTAGTGTTGTTTAATACAGACTTAATTTGAATAAATCGATTTTTTAAAGAAAATGCGTGTTTTCGTTTACCCGTCAATTTGACGGGTGCTCGTAGAAACAGGTATATAAAAAACGCCCGTAAACCTAGTGTTAAAGACCCCGTGGACGAGGGAGTAGCTAATTTTAAAAAGAAAGATCGAATACCTAATCAATGTCGATAATTTTGTTAACGCGCGTCAATTGGTATATACCGGAAAGAAGAATTATGTATTAACACGTTCCCTGCCAGACCGTTTTTTGAAGACTTTCCGTTCAGGCCGCGTGGGGCGTATACGCCCCACGATCAAATGAGCGCATCCGCAATAGTATTAAGATGCCCATAATTGACTGCATAATGAATTTTTAAAAAATTCTTCATTTTACAATGATAATACCAAATGGCTTGAACGGAAAGTTCAGCGTGGGGCGCATACGCCCCACGCGGCAGGGAACGTGTTAATATTTAGAGAAAATGAACTTGTAAATTAAATCCAGGTTATAGTTTGGTTGATGGTGTAACACTCGGGTTGTATAGGTGTTTATGTTTCAGGATGAGATTTAGTGACGCGTGGAAATCGGTCGCCTTGCGTTAGATTATTCGGTGGCATATCGTCGGTAAGTGTGTAAGTGATGAAACACGTGGTCTGTACTTGTAGACAAAGTTTAATCTACTTCCTATGAACTTAGATCGGCTACGGTTTACTTCTCTGAAGTAAATATAATGTTACTGCGGTCGCGTGTTTAGTTGAAATTCTGATTGATTAATCTTACGGTAATCACGGCAACATCGAAATTCAGCATATATCTAATAATTCAAATATTTGAATTGAATTCTATCTAGCTCGAACTCCAATTAAAGCAATATTACCGCTGCATGGTTTACTACATACTTGAGAGTAAAAATATGAGCTCCTTCAATTCCAAAAAATGTGTTAAAAAATGATAAAAAATCTGATTTATTAATTTTTCAATGTTTACACATTTTCCCATTATACCGAGCTAATACTTAGGTTTACTTGTACTGTTGGGGGGTATTAATAACGTTGAGCTGCCTCAATTTATTTGACAACCACACGTGGCGCAGCTGATTACAGGAGAAGTTGGCCAAATTTCGTGGAAACCTTATCAGCATCAATTTCCATTATTTTCCCATCACCTACCTTATATTTGACAGTTGACGGTTCTTTTTTACCCCTCTCTTTGAACGAAAATGAAAAGACACACTTGAGTTCCCAAACTTTCAACTCGTCACGACAATTCCATTTACGCCGCTAACGGAATCTTGCGCACTTCTGATTATAATTTACGAGTGCAAATGGGGTCGAAGTTAAGAGCGGATTAACGTAAACGGCCAGTAATTGAATTTGGCCTTCGAATTATTTTTCTCATTATTTTTATCAAGTTTCCGTTCGACAGAAGGAACAAAGAGAAGCACTCGAAACCGCCTTGTTTCCGAAATGCCAGGGTGATATCTATGCCCGGTGATACCTACATTGTCCATGTACATTCTCTTATCGCATACCTTTGGCATTCCGTTCCTCGGTCTCTCTCGTTCTCTCCCTCTCTCTCGGGAGAAGATTAACTTCGCGACAAATCACCGCGAATCGACACGTATGTCTACAGTGCGAGCTCGCTTGGTGGTAGGTCGGGTCTTGTCGTCAATAACGTGAACCGGTTGTCAAAAAAGGGGAATAGTGTGGTGTAAATCATTATTATAAATTATCGAAGGATACAATCCTGGCATTCGATTAAATAGTCTCATCAGTGAAGCCGAAAATTCCGGGGAAAGCCGGAAAAGCAAATCCCGGGAGTTAAAGGAGAGACATTAGAGTGCATACCAGAATCTTGCCATTGTATTGCCATACAAAGACAATTGGTCACAGATTTCGTAATTTGCTCGAAACCCTGAAAAAACTGGAAAATTAAATCCAGGAAATTGAAAAAAGGACAGAGTTCAATCCAGTCTTGTCATTCCATTGCCCTACGTAGACTAGAGTAATTGGTCTCTGATATCGGAATTTACTGAAAATCCAAAAAAAAATCTTGGAAAGCAAATCCTGGAAATTAAAAGAGGTATACTGCAGTTTAGATCAAGGCGAGGGGCTATTCACTTGGAAATCGATAAAAATGATTTCATTCCTTAAGAAGTGATTGCAATTGATTTCATACGAAAATCGGTAATGTTATGCATTAGTTAGTGATTTCCTGCATTAAAACTTTCGGTATTAAAGTCTTGGCGATTTTCAACGATTTCCTGTAGTTTCCAACAATGTTTCAGTGGTTTCAAACGATTTTCTATGATTTTCAATGACTTCTGAAATGTCTATTAAATTCTACCATATTTATTTCTGGTTTCGAATAATTCTTAACATGACCTTTACTACCGATTCTTAATAATAACTGCGCAGTTTCTTTAAATAATGCTAACCGTGGATGTATTAAATTTCTTTAATAGTTTGCCGTTTTATGTACGGAAGTTAACTGAATATTTTAATTTATCTCCAGTATGCTACTAAAATACCTTACTTTATATGTACATAAACAAATAGTTACATATATATAATGAACATACAAATAATACTAAGACTGGTACCATGTTAAAAATGAATTACTGAGATAGTAGGTAAGATAGCAAAAAATGTAGGGTTTATGAAAGGGGTTTATTGAATAATATCTCTGTACGTCGCAATTCGTTTATATACTTATCCCGGCATGCATAAAACTAAAATGTGACATGACGCTTAAAGCGGGGATGACATACCCTAATGAAAATAACTAACAGTAAATAGTATGTGTTAATTTAAATAAATTATTTGAGTTTGTGACATCTAGCCTTACGCACGCGGGTTAATGACGGGCGAACGATTAACCTTCGAAGAAACTTTACCTATCATCCCGAGATTAAGAGGACGTTTAATATTATATAATAATATCAAAAAGTTGAGGCGCATCGCTCTGAATTGCTTCTGATGGTTTCCGAGTATGACCAACCGAAAATTCCTTAATTTCATTGAAGAGCATTTAATTTAATGATTATCAATTTTAATGATTTTTTAATTTGAAAATCATAATCAATAATGTTGTTTTTACTTCGTACTTAGCGTTAAAGATTGATAAAGCTAATTAAACAATCATGAATAAATCACCAATAAATCGCGAATACAAGAGTAATAGAAAAAACTAAAAACTGAACAATATTAAAACTTACCTATAAGTGAAGAATATAATAATCACGAAGTGACATTATCTACACGAGCAAAACGTTTGACAATTCAAGTATAACATGCAGGGTAATACGCCCTAAACACGCGTGATTTCCAAAATTCTTTTCCCGATGTTTTTTTTATCAAAACGATTTCCCATGATTTCAATCGTTGTCACCTGTTCTAAACGATTTCAAAACGTGTTACATTCTTCAAATAAGGCTCTTAATGATTTCCATGCGATTTCCAGCATTAAAATACAGGATTTCCTGAGTGAATACCCCCTCGGATCAAGGTCTTGCCATTCTATCGCCCTGCGAAAACTAGAGTAATCGTTTGTCTCGGATTCCGTAATCTGCACAAGGTCATTCTATGACTGGGTCTTAGGTGAGGACCTCGGATGAGATTGAAATAGAAAAGCTAAGCACGACTGCACGACTCGACTGTCGATCCTATCGGCAGCAGAGCCTCGGCCAGTATGAGACTTGGTTTGATCTTGATCGCAATGGCGCTTTTAGTTCTGGCTAGTGCAGATACATCGGAAGCTAGACCTCAAGAACCAAAGCGCTTCGTGCGCTTCGACACGACCGAAGTGCAACAGAGCTCTATTATCACTGTTCCTATCAGATGTCCGCCTAATACTCTGAAGGCTGGTGGTCGTTGTAGGGCTGTCTTCTAATCATCAGGTGTTAGGTAAGCTTAGACTCCAAAATTAATAAAATGATCATTCTCTATTTTTGCTATGAAAAATTTTAAGCTATGGGAGCCTTAATTCGTCTTGGATTAATTGACAACTGCACTAGATTAGTGCGTTTAGTTTTCATTATCACTAAACCTATCACTGGTCGGTCAAATGATCGTTTTTAAATGGTATTTGTAACGAGGATTTAAATTGTTAGCGATAAATTTACAAAACTGGGGAGATATATTTTTCATTTTTATAAAGATTTCTTTAACGATTTAAAGTTTTTTAAAGATTTTATTTAGACTGGAAAAACATGTTTCTTACTTTTACGATCTTTCTCACGCAATTCATGTGATTATATGTATAAACATAAAACCATGTCATCTTTACTTTTATGTGGAGAAATTTGCTAAAAAGTCGTGAAAATCTCAGTCATAGTAGTAAGATAATTATTTATTTTATACGATTGTTGAATTAATTTTTGTTTACACCTGAAGGAGATAACTTTAAATGTTGGGTTTCCTCATTAAACAACAAATTTAATTTACAATATAGGGGAATGTTGCTTAATTTGGACCGCCTTCTAAATTGGACCAGAGTGAATTTGACGAAAATCAATTAGTTTGAATATACAAACCATATTTTTAAATAAATGGTCCAATTCAGGGAACCTTCCTTTACTCACCATGATCTGCAATGGATCATAATATACTACTATATTTAAATAAATGTTGTTAAATAAAAAAAAGGTTTTCTAAAGTTATGTCATCTAAATATAAAAAAGTGAATTCAGCAACCCACTAGTTATAAGGTTTTAGAGTATCTGTAAATTTTTTCTTTAGAGCCTGCATTGTATGCATATTATCCATCGACCCAAATAAGAATCAATTGGTTGTATCGGTGATTTTATCCGCCCCGTCAAGGTCCATTAGAAGGAAGATCTTAAAAGCGCAAGTACCTCATGCGCTTCGAAGCGACCGAAGTACAACGGAGCCTATTCTTTACGGTGCCTATCAAATGTCCCCCCGATTACTTTCCGATACCCGGGTTGAAGATCATAGAGCAATCTCGTGGCTACCTAGTGTTAGGAGACATGAACATCGCATCTAATTTAATCAGTCATTCAGCCCTAAGTAGAGAAACTATAACTATATAGTCTGCATGTGATAAAAACGAAGACCAACGAAATTAAAAGAATCCACTTTAGCCTACTATCGAAACAAGTCATGTCAGCAAAACGACATGAGTAAATTTTCCCATAACTCGGGTAGTACTTATTTTAGTTTGAAGATTTAAATGAGGAACTTTCGATAATGGAGCAACACTAATAGTGATGAGCTACCGAGTTCTCATTCATGGTCGGACGTTTTAACGGATCAGGGGCTCATTCATATAGAAACTACGGCAAATTATAATTAGTTCCCATTTGGAGGTCAGTCTGCGATTCGGGAACTCGAGAGGGAAGGTCTAAGTGGGAAACCTAAATAACCCTGAACTATCGATTCAGGGCTAAAGCTTCGGCAAGTATGAGATTCCGGTTGTTCGTCCCGGTGTTGGTTCCCCTGCTTTCGTCAGTATACGTGCAGTGAACGGAAGATCTCAGGAGCAGAAGCACTTTGTACGCTTCGACGAGACGGAAATACAGTTGCTCCATTATTATCATTCCGGTCAGATATCCGCCCAGCATCCTCGGGAAGGAGATCACCGAGGAGCGGTCTATTCTTTTTCAAGTATTACGCACGAACACATAATCAAATTTCGCTTCCGTATTTATATGGACCCGCAACGTCATATGGGGGAACGTAATAGAATATACAAATAAGAACTGGGAACAATAACGAAATTTCGATTTCGTGGTTACGTTTTCCTACGTCGACGTCGCATGTAAGAATTAAATGGTAAAGAAAACGAATAGATCCGCAACCAAATTTAATTTTTCTTATTATTTTTTCCTGTATCAGTCACATGCAGGGATGGAACCATGAATTGAAAATAGGGACACATCCTCTGTGCGCATTGGAAGTGGAGCTTCTAAGAAAATTATTATTAATTATTCTTAATTATTCACGAAATGCTCATAGGCGTTTGGTACCCGCAGAAGAAGAAATCACAGCCATAACAAGAAATTTTATTTGCTGCAACAAGCGTGAACACTTAAAAATGGGCCGGTGATAGTATAGTCTAGAAACATTTTTGATATATTGACAACAAAAAACGTTTACTTCACCGAGGCAACACAAATTCTGTTCATAGTTGCAACATTCTTTTCTAGTAACAACAAATTGTACACAACTCATTCGTTTAAGTAGTGATGACAATATATTTTGGCTGTCGCAACAAACTCATTTGCGTTACATCTACGATTCGATATAATTGCAAACATTTTTGTTGCTGGTACGATTATTCCTGCAGTAAGAGCAAGACTTGCTAAATGCTGTTCTTTGCTAAAGATGCAAATGTCTTTTTTTCCGTGTATTAGTTGTTTTAAACGTAACACTACTGACGCAGACAGATTTATATAAATAGTAATTAGCTGTAAAAAAAGGTGTTTCGTTTTTTGCATTGGACTCTTTTCGTAACACACTTTCACGTACTTTCGGGCCATAAGAAGTTCCACTTCAAAAAGACCAAGGACAGCCAAATTTCAGTTTCGTGCTTACGTTCCCCTACAGGATTGACGCGTACAGAAATAGAGTCATGAATAGAAGGATGGGAATAAATCATCCCAAGCAAAGGGAAATAGTGTTTCGACCAGCAACGGATATGTACAGAAGCTTGACGCTACTCGTGTACGGATCGGACCACTCGATAAAACTCGAATAGTCGTCTCCTGTTCCGAGATATCGACAAGGTCAATTTATGATTCGAGAGCCGGAGAGAGGTCTAGATAGGAGTCCGAAATTGGATGCGACTATCAGTTTCATTAGCGCTAGAGCTGAACTAGTATGAGGCCGGCTCGCTCGTGTTGGTGATGACATTTCTCGTCTTGTCCGGTATAGAGCCATCAGATGTAGGACATCCGAAGTGGGAGCATTTTGTGTTCCCGGCCCGAATTGCAGCAGGGGTCCAGCACTTCCACCCCGATCAGATGTCCAACACCATCGAGGCAGGAAGTCGGTATCGAGTCCTCCACGTGTTAAGCTTTCGGTAAGCAGTAGACCTCAATTTTATTTCACGCTTCACATTTATCAGTTACACACCTTAAGAACTGTAAAATTCTTAAGAGGGGCGATAAAGATAAGCAAATGTAGGCGCATGAAAACGACACGCCCATGATTGATCCCGGCCAGGCACCAATCTTGGCATTTCATTAATCCCGATTAAATCAGCGATCCGGATAAGATAAGTTCGAACGCATACATGGACACATCGCTTCCATCTGTAGACGGTACACGCGATGTCGATGCCATTTAAATACTCGTCTGGTCGTTTGATAAAACTCGAACGGTCGTTGGTCGCCGATTTGGAGATCCGGACAAGGCCAGTCTACGATTAGGAGGCTCTAGAGTGGAGGTCTACTCGGAAGGCCTCACTGGACGAGGCTATCGGATTCATTGTTGCCAGAGCCTCGGACAGCATGGGATTCGACTTACTCGTGTCGGCCATGCTACTTCTCATCTTGTCAAGTGTAAATCCGCTAAACGGAAGACCTCAGGAGCGTAAGCACTTTGTGCGTTTCGACACTGCGGAGGTGCAGAGGAGCTCCATCATTTCCATGCCGGTCAGATGTCCGACCAACACTTTAGAGGCTGGTGGTCGATGTCGGGCTGCGTATTAACAATAAGTATGAGTTGTTAGGTAAGCACGAGTACCAAATGTAATTCTATTCTCACATTACACGTCTTTTTGTGTGGCGTCTAGCGTATATAGGAACAGAAGTTCGAAAATATTAGGGGTTTCCTTGTAAATTACCAGTTAAACAGCACTTTTAGGTAGTCAGGTAGTTCACTTCAGAATAGTTGTAAACAACATTTCCAACGTAATCATTAACGATAGATAATAGGCTAGACGAAGAATGAGAACGAGAACTAGAAGAAAAAGAACGAGGCAGACGCTGATTTAGGGATATCTGGCTCTTGCTGTTTGATATCTAGCAGATAAATCATTGTTATCTTTTGATTTCAAGGAGAATGTAGTTTAAATGTATGATTTAGGGATTTGTAAAGGGGGCATAACAAAAATAGAATGCTTAGTTTCCTCGTTACTCGGTTCTTCATCGACATGTTATTTAGGTTTGTCTATTTGATAACATGCAAATCATGGTCGTGTTCTGATCTTGGAATCCCGAGAAGGTGAATCTGAAATTCTAGTATTTGAATTGGGTCGTAGAGGTTCTATGATAGGTCTTGATTTTCAATCTTATTCGTTGCAACCTCGATTAGTGCCAGTTCTTGTTGAAAATTAAGCCACTCATTTTGTCATGCGGCAGATTCATAATGAAAGAACTTGAGAACTGGAAAACACCGTGAATAATCTATGTATTGAATTCAGTACGTATTTAAAGCTGATGTATGCCATATTTTAGCCGTTCCCCTAGTACGCAATAATTACTCAGTAACCGTGCCTTGAAATTGAAATATAATCGGTAGAGATTTTATTAATTGCTGGACGTTCTATTTGAAATTTAATATAAATTACTGGCTGATACTTGCAATGAATTTAATACCGACGTTTCCATTGGAGGAGCTCCTCTGCTTGAAGCTTCATTATTTTCATGCTGGTCAGATTCTCGTCCAAGACCCTCGAGACGGAAAGCTCCGTCGCGTTGACTACCAAGTATGAAGTATTGGCCAAGAAGGAGTTCCAAATTTAATTTCAATACGTCACGAGTAACTCCCATGGCAGCTTTCATCTCTTATTTTTCAACACAACGGCTGCACTTGGCTTAAAAATAAAATTCAGCTGCACGAGAGTTTTCTATATCGATGATAACTCTCAGTATTATATCAGAAGTTTCTAAGTTAAACTGAAATATCTGAGAGCAAAATTAGCGCGCTGGAATTATTTTGTTAACACTTTTATCTCATTAATAATAAGAATGTTACAGTGGTTTTGCCTTAGTCTTGCGTATGTGCAATTAAAATCTTTTCCTAACAGAATCTGAATAACATTATGCAACAGGCTTAAGGCCGAAAAGCTGACCGCCTGCGAATAATGGACCATTACCGTTTTAATACTGCCCAGGCGGCCCGAAAATCATTTGACAGACATGTGCTCATTGTAGAGCCAGTAAACAATTATCGGTAACTTGCAGGTAGTCCTGCTGACGGGCTTTGTAACCCTATTCAATAGAGCCAGCAATGTTTGCCAGCATTGGTCCGTCATTTCCGCTGCTGGCATCATTGTGCACTTCCAGTAATAAGACCATTCTTCGTGAAGTGATCAAGTCATTCGGTGGAGTAAAGTTGGCATTCGTAAAAGAGTAAAACACTCTGTAACACTGAAAAGAAAAGTATTCTCTCGAATATTTCATTTATTCACGAACTAGTTGAATAAATAAATGACAAAAAGCAAAATTGACAAAGCTGGGAATTTTGTGAAAAGCACTGCATTGTCTTCTGATTCGTATTTTTTTTTCAAATTCGAGAAAAAATCCCATTAAAAATTGAAAAATAATACTTCAACATGTTCGATAAAAATACGAATTTTAAGAGAGAAAAATGAACAGTACGTGAAATAACGTCTCTGCCGTGAACAATGCATTTAAGAAGCATTAGTGGAGAGAATGTGGAGCACGTATGGAGACATTTTTAAGTATATTTTTTCCTGGCAAGCCGCGCAACGATACTGCATGACCTGTAAAGAATACCACTAATAAGTCCTCGTTAAAGTGGTAGACATTTTAATTGAACAAGTGGCGACGTATCTGGTGCTTCTGTACTCGGTCGATTCAATATGCACATACTTTCGAGTTCCTTTGATACTGAACGGAGTACACTTTCGCTATGGTTAATCATTAACGTGCAATGAACTTCATATGAGTATTCCTCGTTAAAAAAAGAAAAAGTGTATTCAACTTACGTGCTTGATTGCTAATTGAATTCCCACCTACAAATTACGATCACCGAGCTCGTCACGGGAGAATATACAAGCATATCAGTAAATAATGAAGTTTCCAAAACGAAATTGTTAGTTACAAAAAATTGAAACACAAATATGTATAACAGTTCATAAGAATGGTAAAACCCTAACAAAGAGTTTAAAGAGGAAATAAATACCCGTTAGAATAATTTCCAAGTTCCTTCGTTTTATCTCTCGTAATCTCTCTCGCCTCGCTCTCACTTTCTCAGATATTTTTCTTCAACATTTGGATTTATCAAATAATTTCTTCATAAGGTTTATTATTTATTAACTTTTTCGAAAATCTGGGGAGATAGTCTCGTACACGTTATTCCGAACTCAGTACACTAATAGAGGTATAAACATTCATCCCGATGCGGCAAAAAGGATGTATACCTCTGACGGTATGCTCGAGGAAACGTCGATGGAAGCTATAACCGTGGATGCGTTCCAATTTTAACGGATGCATCCTTTCAAAGGTTTCGTGGAGCAATCTTTGCGACTGTGAAATTGGAGAAGAAGCGTAAAGGTAGCGCGGTCTCTTTTTCCTCCTCCGTCGTTCCTCCTGCATTTTGCGCCCTTTAGCAGATAGGAAAGGCAGCACAAAGTAGAAGCTCGTTCGATTGTAACGTAGTCTTTAATCATGTGTTATAAGGAGGTGTAAAGGATTGGCGGAATATCGCAACATGAATAATTGTTGAATATCGCAACATGAACCTTGAATAATTCACTCTTTGTTGACATTCATGATGCATTGCCTGCGAAATTACAGAAACATCATATTCTATTTTAGATCACTTTTTCTACAAACCACAATATATTTTAAGTGAACTTATTATGGCGCGAGACGTATAGATTTACACGTATGAAAGGGAACTGTATCGACCATTTTTTACAGTTAATTACTATTTACGATTATCACTATGTTTTAGTATTGACACAATTTGCGTTATGCACAGAATTACCAATACCACCCGCGTAGAAGCATTTCGTGAAAGAATAATTAAGAGTGGTTTATTACAATTCTCTTCAACTTAGAAGCTCCACCTTTAACACACGTGGCGACCACTCGTCGATAAAATCCATTTTGAAATTAACAATAAGACAACATATTTTTCACGTTAAATGTTTTACGTACACATTTTTTCGCCTCTCGATTTTGAATGCACATTTATTCAATTTGACAAGTGGCTCAGAATAGAGGCCACGAGTTTATATATTTTTTATTGCAGTAAATGGGTATTTCCGGAACTCAGAATGAACCTTGAAAAGAAAGACTTTCATCAAGCTCGGTATACAAGCGGAAGTATAGTGCAACGCCGGATCGAGGAATTACGGAATCCATAAAGCGAGATGAGAATACCTTCGAATAATCCGGGCAATTCACATTGAGTGGCGGTGAAAGCAACATCGAGTAATCGAGAAACTGGAGGCTCAACAGGCTCGGAAAACAGAAGGAAAATACCGGGAAGCTGTCGGCGTAATAATCGAGAGCCTATCGACGGGAATGTTTGCTTTTTGATTTCGTTTGCATCGGCCTCGGATGCTCCTCGCATCGGCAGCCATGGCAACTGCAGTTTGTTAAAAAAAAAAGTGAACCAGTGCTATCTAAAAAAGAAAGAATACTTGTACATAATTAAATTAAGCCATTGGCTTAAACTATTTATTCGGCCTCGTTTTGATAGAGATGTTCAGGAGGCGTAGGTATCAAAAAATGTGTGATATTGTAAAACGTGTAACACGTGCCATACAGATATGAGGCCACTTAAAAAGAAAAACTGATAACGCAAACATCGTCCGAAAATGATTACAATGGTTCTTCCGAATCGCGTCGCCTTTAAAAGGGGACCTTTAAAATTGAATTTCAGTAAAAACTCCCCTTATGCAAGAACGGGATTATCCAGAATTATCCCCTTGATTACCTCCAACAGAAAGTAATCAACGGGCTACATATTTCATCAAGGAGTCACATTCGGTATTGGTCTTTGCACCTGGCCTGCATCTCTATAAGACTCATTAAAAGTCAATGGCGACGAAAGTTTTCATATTAAGCTAGTATATTAAAAACGCGCAAATTCTCGTGATCAAGATTAACTAATCTCATGGCAAACGTAATCGTGTCGAAATTTATCATTGTCCATATTTACCTTTACTCGATGAGACGCTATCGAATCTTGCCCTGGACCTCGAGTAACGACTGAAATACAATTTAACCCCTTCTAAGGTTCCTAAAAACCAATATAAGGAATATTAACACATTTTCAACGTATTTACATTTTGTGTTGCTCCTCTTTCCTACTCTTTTCCGTTCCATTCAATATGCATCGACCCTACCTGTGTCCCTACACCCCTTCCATTCCATCTCACATCGAATCTCGAGTTTCTTCGTTGCTCGAGGGGGTCTCTTTAAGGTCTCATTCACATACAAGGTCCTCCTCCGTGGCTGTGTCTGGGAACGGCACAGTCCCGAGAATTCCATTTCACCGTTCGTTACTTTTTTCATTATTATTTTTTGCGAAATATTTATACTACACGGTCATTCAGAAACTTACGAAGTCGCGTCCAGGGCGCCGTAGCACTCTTGGTGTTTCAAGGCATTCGTTCATCCCCGGAGATCATCAACGGCTGCATTCATCCTCTCAAACGAATCTTTACAGCGAATTTTCCTGTTTATATCTCACTCAGTGGACATTCGTCGTCAATCTCGACGTGACTGTCGCGTCGGGTCATCTTATTTTCGGTAAAAATATGATTTTTCATATTAGTGCTGAGCTATAGAAATTTAATTTCTTTTTTTTTATATTACTATTCGGAGGAAATATATAATTTCAATAATCGGACATGCTTTTAGATTCTAAAATGTACATGTACCTGCACATTTATTCTGCTTTATGCCATCGAATAAAAGAATAAACTATTTAACTAGATACGGTTTAGAACAAAGATACGTAATCTCCGTATTGTTGTACATAGAGAGAGAATTTTTCTTTTATTTTTCTTTAAGAATTTATGTAGGCTAACAAGGTGAACTCTGAAAATGTTACGCGTAACGTCAATGCCAATAAAAATGAAAAATCTATCATTTAACTAGGTATGCTTTAAAATAAAGAGCTAATTTTGTTACATACAGGCTACTTGATATTCTTTTTTAATTCCGCTCCAACAGTTTACGTAGGCTGCCTACGAGGACGGAAAAAATACCACACCTGTGACGTCAATACCAGGACATCGTAAAAGAGTAGCCTGAAGAGTGATTGCGATCGATCGGTACGCCTCTGATTAGGTATCCTTCAGCCCCTCGACATCTGCGTTAGCTACAGATTGCCGAAGGACTCAAAAAGTTGCTTAATTGTTGAACGAATCACCGTGATTGACCCTACTGCCAAGTTGACCCTCGCGTTAGGACTTCCGGACTCCTCGAAGACGGTTTTTCTTTCCACTTTCGGTGTTCCGCCTTCTGGAAGAAAGTCCACGTCGGCCTAAGGTGAAGTGAAACACGTCGAGGAACTTGATCAACGTCGATAAAGAAGATTTTTCTAAATACCTACGTTGCCGACATTTGTTTTTATATTGACAGCTGTATCGAATTATATTGGGCATTGTACCAAATGGGATACTCCACCTGTCGTTTTCGTACAATAATTATAAAGAAATCGAAGTAAAACTCCAGAAATCCCCCGAATTCATGCTTTCTGGGGGCCTAATTGACTGCAGAGGGACCCCCTGCGCCATTTGTGATTTCCAGGTCGATTAAATTTTCACTCCAAGACCTCGTATTCCCATTGTTTCGGCACAGAAGCGTATACAACACTTTTTTTACCTTTATCCCATTCAAATGCGAGTTTATCGATTACCAGAGTGTTCTAAATCGTCGTAAAATTGTCCTGACCCTTTCGATTCTCATATCAGAGCCTTCGATAATTGTGTATTGTTCGAAATATGAGAGCTCGACGCCATTTTGGTTCTGGTCTGGGCAGAGTTAAAAAATTAAAAAAAAAAATCCAAATGTTGAATGTGTCAGGACAATTCTTAGATAATCAGGAGTGACATGTCAAAGTTTCGGACAGTTTGGTCTAATACCCTTAAAACAAAGTGTTGTATTCGGATCGACTGATATGAAGGGGGTTTCACTTCACCTTAAAGGTAACCGAAAACCTGGGGGTTTAAGGAGTACGCCATTTGGTACAATACCCAATATAATTCGACCGGGCTGTCAATATTAAAAGGAACGTCGGCAACGTAGGCATTTAGAAAAATCTTCTTTATCAATGTTGATCAAGTTCCTCGACGTTTTTCACTTCACCTTAAGACCGTAGGGAAACAGGAGGAAAGCTGTCACTCAAATCGGACGTACCGAGCGATAATGGGGCAACTATCGAAGGGCATGCCCTATTTTCGATTCCGTCCGTGTCGGTCCCAGCAACCCGACAGTCGCACTTCCGGCGCTACGTGCCGCCATTTAAAGCGGCGTGTGTCGTGCGACAGATCGATTTCGCTCGATATGGCATTATCGCATTACAGGCGAGTTGATTTATGTTCCAGATAGCCACCCCGGACAGTTGCCGTCTCTTTGCGACCCTCCTAGGCGGACCTCCTCCGATCGGTGCATTCCGGGCGGTGCATCCTAAGTGAACCTGGATCGCTGGGGGATCTCCCGAGGGACGTCCAGAGACCACCAGTTGATATCTCCGAAAAGAAACGGCGATACCAGAGCGGTTTAACCGCCTGCACTCTGGCTCTAAATCGCATCCATCCAACGAAGATAACGACACGTGGAAATTAACGTTGCGCGGGAAGGAGATAGTCGAAACAATAGAAAATTGTTAAGGATTGCCCGTAGGGTTGTACATTCTCAGAATGAAGACGGCAATGCAATTGTTATACTTTACTTTTACTCCAATTTGCTTCCATTGAGTAGTGTTGGCTTCCGGGGTTGAAGCGATAAAAATGCTTTTATTTTCAACTGCTTTACAAGTTTGAACCCGGTAAGGACCTTTGACGGTAGTTCCACGTTTCTAGAGCAGTTTGCTCCGTTATGTACTATTCTCTCTTGTGTTGTTCTCTATTCCGTTCTGTACGTGAAAATCTAGTCTTTTTGTTAACGCAAGAACACGTACGCATATGAAGTCTAAAAGCTTATTGGTTCGGAAGGGAATTCTCTCCAGTGATTCCTCGAGGGTTTTGCATAGGAAATAATCGATTTTCTAGGAAAATGCATTAATAATCTGGCTCTCTTAGTCAATTGGGGAAATCATGAGATGTTTTCTGATCGAAGGTTTCGGGGCATATCCTGGACTCATTGTGGATAAGGATAAGAATGAGCTAGGGCAGGGTGATAGTTTTGGAGCGTGTTTCTTAGGAATATGCTTAGGCTATAGATATGTAGACTAATCTAAGTATTAATATTATAATAATGACCTAACGGCTGGGTTTAAGCTCATCATCTGACAATAGTTCGGGCCTTGGACCGATCCTGATAGGTGATGTGCTTGTATGCGTTAGTTATATGTGCCCATAATTATGAAAGTGGTCTAAGTCAAAATTGAAAAAAAATGAGTTTATCAGTTATTTCACGCCACATTGTTTCAAACGAAATTAATTCAATGTAATTTCGAAACAAAAAATATATGACTTAGACCATTTTCATAATTACGGGCACATATACCTGCACGCAAACATCTCAGCATTAGGGTAGTGTAGGCATAGTTGGAAATCATTATTAGTCAAAGTTAGCAGTTATAATATAAAATTGATGTTGTATATTTTACGGATGGACATGGGGATACAAATACCAAGTGATGTGCTTGTATGCGTTAGTTATATACCAGCACGTAAACATCTTAGCATTAGGGTAGTGTAGGCATAGTTGGAAGTCATTATTAGTCAAATTTAGCAGTTATAATATAAAATTGTATATTTTACGGATGGACATGGGGATACAATCACACAGTTGTGTCGATTCTGGCTCATCGATAGGGTGGCGGACTCTACCTCGGTAGATGGTTCGCTTATACTTGTATATCTAGACATTTTGGCAGTAGCGTAAATTGTTTATGCTACATAGATGTCACAGTCGGGAAATCACCGTGTCGTCGTCAGAGGAGAGCCTTTTAGGGGAAGTTACTTCGCTACGTTGGCGAGGTTATTTACTCAACGACGAGGAATCGAGTAACTAAATATTGGCGATTCATAGAAGCGCGCATCTCGCAAAAGAAAATAGCAGTGCGATGCTTTTGCACGTTTCACCTAGATCGTTTACATTCCTTAACTAATTTGCCTACAGCCGGGCTCATCCGGTAGGTTTATGTACTTGCATGGTAGATAACGGCGTCATTTACAGCAATCTGTATCACATACGCGCGGTTCCTCCCAAGAGATCGTCAAACTGACTCGAAAAGGACTCTCTCTTGTATACTTTGGTGGAAATCAGTTTTATGTGCAAACAAAGTTGTAAGTTCGATGAAAATTTATCGTAATAGTTATCCATTTCAGGAAAAAAAGAAATGATTGTCATTTCTGGGCATTTTATTTATCTCCTCTGTATTTTCTGAAGTTTGTTTGCATTTGATTCAACTCCTTTGACAGATTATATACTACTATAGTTAATGTCATTTATTGAATTATTTAATGTACTCTTAATTGTACATGTGTAGTTTCAAGAAAAGAACCGAAATGTTTTTCACTTTATATCTTCTGTTGGTAAAGGGAATATGTATTCTCATTTGCATAGGTATTAAGTTTACCTATCTCCGATCCCACTTCGGCGTAAACTGTGTCTCAGTTAATACATATTTGAAGCTTGACTCGATGGCCAAGTTACGGTACTTCCTGTACTCGAAGAGCTGTTTCTAACTGTAATGGAAGTAAGGCATGTACGGGTGAGGAAAACATTAACGGAAGGAATATATATTACAACTTAAAGTAACTTTCTTTTTATCCGCGTATTGATACAATGTTGACCCGTGTCCACATACTTCATGTAGACAACATGCTTACCATCAATTACGACAATGGTGCCTCCGGTAAATTTAAACAGTCATTAACAAACATGTACCGTTCACCCTTGTCGCTACATTATTGAAATATTGTCTTCAAGCATTCGTGGAAGAATTTGTTCCAGTAAAATAAACCCTCAATGGACACATACCTCAACTTCAGAAATTTGTTAATACTGTGATCCAATACAGAGTTTCGATTGGGGATTTTTTACTCACAACTTGTCAGATCTGGGAGGATTTAGATAGCTTGGGGTGTAATCTAGGATATCAAATATCTGGAGGGGACCAGAAAGAATATCTTTCTGGTGGAACTGATAAATTTAGAGTGATTAGAGGGTGGACACGATACAGTTAATCCCGTTCAATACTAATCTCCACAAAATGTTAAAAATATATATTCTTTACATAAAGACAGACTTACTGCCACTCAATGTCAATCTACGCATCGTGTTTAAAAGCCTATATTCATAACGTAAAAAAGTGTAGATATTGTTGTTTCCAAATGGGCAGACAATCTGAGGGGAATATAATTCAAGTCTTGTAACACTGACCCTGTGCCCCTTTTTCATCTTAGCGAACATTTCCCCGGTTAAGCAGCACTACACTTAATTAGAGAGGGAAACAAGTCACGGTTTACCTGTAGACCTGCAAAATTCGAATCCCTGCAAAAATCGGAGCAAGGGCTCAAACCGAGTTTAAAACTAGGGCATCCACAGGAGCAACGTAGGGATTTTGTGACGTTAATATAATTTCATCGCGATAAGAAGGCCAATCGAAAAATTCAGTTTATAGACATTAGCTGAAGTTTCCCACCCTAAGGCCAGGTGCCTCAGTCCTGGTCATGATTCAAAATACCCAGCAGGGTGCTGTCAACCCCAACAACCTCATGCGTTACGAGGAACAGGTCGTGTCTCATTATCCGCGATGCCTGATACGGACTGTTCAGGGGTCGGGAAAAAATGTCGCCCTCCAAGGATACTCGATAAGGCGACATGTTTATCGGTCTCCGGTCCAGGGCATGAAATCCTGCTTTGTGCCCCGGTTTCTCTCCTCTCCTCCACTGACGGAGTAATTCCATCGGCCAAATCATGCCGGTCAAGGTGGTTTTTCTTCGTTTCGAAGAACATTCCGCGCTTCTGGGCAAGGAGTCTCCCACTTCGAGCCTCTCGCTTCCACTTCGGCCTCCACTTCAGGCTCCACTTCAGCCTCCACTCCAGTCTCTGCTCTCCGGCGGCGAACGGCCACTCGCGCGAGCCGCACTCCGGCCTTCCAACCTCTTCCGGTTACCACCGACGTTAAGGATCCATTTACGTAATTCGGACCGCAACTTATCCAGTTGCCCAAAGTAATCTCATCGCGGAGACGGCCCTCGCGCTCCCTCTCTCTCTTTTCGCGATTAACATCCATTTTCGCCGAAAGACTCTTTGACTCGCGCCGCTCCTCCACGAGTACGTATATGAAGGAACGCGGCTAATAGCCGTGGAGGGTGATGCTGCAGACCGTGTAAAAAGGGACTAATAGCTTTCTGGGTAGAACGTTTGTGCACGGAACTAGGGCATGTTTGTACTTCGGAAATGTCGAAGCACTTACCCTTAGTGATGAACCAGATCGTAATCGTTTGCATTTTCATATTTACCAAATTCACTTTGAATTATGAGTTATTTGACTATATTATGAGAATTACAACGAGACTTTTCTACCTCGGGGTGGACATTTTAATGTTATCTGTAATCTGGTAATTATGAATCATTTCAGATAACGTCATTGAGATGATATAGTAAATGTAAATAAACTAATGAATTTGATGTTGTGTCATTTTAACACGAACTGATGTTTACGTAAATCTTTTGAAGATCTGTAAATGTTGATTACATTTGTATTTATGTATGTGGTATTAGGAAGTGCCATATTCAGTGCAGACGAGAATTAGCGGTTTTCCGCCCATGACTGCCAAGGGAAACCAGTGTTGCTTAACGTTGCGTGTCCACTTGTTGTCCTAAGGCAAGAAAAGGGTCAATAGGTTGTAGGTTTGATGATAAACGGACCGTTTAATTTAAATGGAAAATGCCTGGTCGTGAAAACGTTTTTTTCACTTGTCAATGTGTCCATGCATGCGTTGGACCCTTCGTGAATGCAGGAACGGAAAGGAACGAACGTCCCCCAAAATTGCAGGAAACCGCTAAACAAGTGGATAGTGAGGGAGGGATAAATGACAGACGCGTGTCTTGGCACAGTATCGGTTATGCGTACTTTTTAACTGATTGCGAGGTTGTAAAATAAAATTGGACGAGTTCCACTTCTGTTCAGCGCCGTGAATTTAAAGAGGATGACGTCGAAAACAGAACCTCGAGTATTATTCCATACCTTAGACTAGGGTAAAATTAAAAAGTGTACACCATTTTACATCGATTTTGCATGAAATGGATACTGCTCTTTGTTACCATTTCCCATCTCTAGAGCTGACTCGGAAGTACTTCAATTGATCCCATTATAGTATCCATCCCATGATTGCGTTTTTTATTTGTAGTGGTACTTTTAATATCTTGTCGCAATGTCCCTCATAAGTATAGGTAATATATAATGAAGAAATCGAACGATGGTTTCGCATTCCAATAGATTCGCGTGACACTTCGCCATATACACTCCGAACGACGAAGTCGATAACGCGTCCACTCTTGAAATTAAAAAGAGCCGTACGATGATATGGTGGTACAGTTAGCCCCACATAAATGTCTAATCTTTAAACAAATGGCAAAGAGTTGGCCGATCAATTTTCCTGAAAAAGGTATCTCTCGATTGCATGAAATTAAAAGTTCCGTTTTATGTTACGGTGGCACGGTTAATCCCCCTAAATGGGGGATATTTAAACAAACTGCAAAGGGTTAGACAATCAATTTCCGTAAAAATGGTATCTCTCGATTGTATAAAATTAAAAAAGTCGCATCCCATGACAAGGTGATACGGCAAACCGGGTATAAATAATCTTCAAATATGTGCAGGCCACTCGAACAATCACTTTGTCTTTTTAAATAGGATTTCCCCACTATGTGAAATTAAAAAGTCCGTACTATAATATTGTGGTACGGTTAATCTTGCCACATATTGAATCCTTTAATATTTAAAAACAAATCAAACAACTGTATTCTTTTTCTTTTTTAAACGGTATCACTTGATTGCATGCAACTATAAGTCTCATGAAAATGTTCACATTCATAATTACATACAAAATCCAATTCTTTATGTCGAATTCATCTGAGATGGTCAATAGAGGTACTAAGAAAATTATATTAGACTTTCCTGTTCGATAGCAAGAAGTAATAATCATTTCGCTAATGAGTTTAAGTTCCCCCTCTTGATACATCTACTGCATATGGTAATCAAATGGCTTATCGTATGACTCAACAATTCCGCATATAATTATCCGGTTCAGCTAAGAACAAGTCAGTCGGTGTACGGAAATTGACGACTAATCAAAACCAATTGTAAGGAGAAGCGCTGGATTCAAACAGTTGAGTCAGTAGGGTGTTAAACGAAGTTAGTTAACATCCTTCGCGTCCATTTCATAATTCAGAAGACGTTAAAAAGCAACAAAAAAACTAAAAGCACAAACCGCATAAAATGAAATTTGAAATTTCGCTTCTTATCTTGGGTCTAACATATCATTGCATTGCTTGGCCTCGTAATCAACGAGATGCTTTATTTAGCTACGTTAACGAGAAGATTACAAACGCTACAGAAGTTGTTAATACATCTTCAAGCGTTAATATCACCGCATATGTAACTATGTCCGAAACTGTAAGTACCACAGAAGTAATCGACACATTTGGAAATCATGAGACATTTAAAAACGACAGTAGATCCAACAGTGAGAAGACAGCCGAACGTGTGAACATATTTGATGGTATTAACACGTTAAAAAATACCACCATACCTAACGACGTCGTAATGACAAATGTTGACGTACCCGAAGTTGACTTTGTAAGTACAATTGAAAGTGCTAATGCATGTGGCAAAGGTAATAATTTATGTGAAATCGTGAATACGCCCGAAAGTGCGAAAATATTCGAACTGACGAACACACTCAACGGAGTCAACATATCCAAACATGTGAACACAGTCGAAGATAATATCGAAGGCGTGACTACAACCGATAGTGGGAATCGATTTGAAACTTCTCCCACATCTAGTGACGATTATGTATTCGAAAACTCGTCTACAGTGACAAGTGTCAACGAGTTAGAAAATTCAACCATATCTGAATATGACTACGATAACTCCACCACGGATCCCCTAACATATGACTCATTCATAGAGGTCTCAGACTGGTGTCCACCTGGGTTCGTTCGCGTTGACGAAATTTGTCGAGAGCTCATGTAATCAAATTAATATTCTGAGATTTTTCGGTAATTTTTAATCCTTGCCTATGTTGCGGTGGAGTAAAGTGCAGTACATTTTATAATAGTTTTAATATAAACACGTTGCACTTTAATGGCACATTTTGTGTGTTAACATATGAGTCAATTCAAGACTGTTAACTCTAATGATAAGTACATCAATTTTATTTTACACTGAAACTTCGGCTTAAGCATAAAGCAAAAGTTATGTATGCATCGACGCCATTTTGGTAGCGTTGGAAGCAGGGCGACGAAGTGCAAGTTTATTGATATTGATTGATGCAATGCTATGGTTATCTGTACTTTTGGTCGATGTATTCGAAAGCATGTTCACAATGGCAAGGGTTATTAAGTTCAAAGATGTCAGCATGTCCGAAGATGTCAATGACACCAATGTCATGAGGGGTCCCTCCGAGACCAAAGTTGCTCCCATTGCAACTACCACGCTAACAACATATGATATACTTATTCATAGATGTTCCAGACTAGTGTCCATCTGGATTTTGTCGCATTGCCTACAGTAGTCGAAAACTCATTTATACACGAAAATTTGTTGAGATTTTACTATAATATGGAACCCACATATACATTCGGTACGGTGTAGCTTAATGAACTTAATAATGGTTTTAGTAGAAACTTGTTGCCCTTTATTGTTATTGCAGTTTGCGTAACAAAGCATGTGCGTAACATTACCCCTTTCAGTCCGACAAAGTTTAACGCAGAGTACAGAATACACAGACGGAAGTAGAAGATACTAAAGAAGTAGTAAAACATTCAATTGGAACAATGATAAACACGCCTGGAAGAACAAATGCCAACGAAAACGTTAAGAATATCAAGAATAATACCTTTGTTAACACTATTTCTACCAAAGGTGTCAAAAGACACCTTTTAAAATTTTAACTTGAAATTATTTTCTAAGTTTAATAATTCTTTCTCAATTAATGTTTTGAGTTTTCGTATAATAATTGTTCAATTTATTTAGCGATATCATTTTCCTCCAGCTCATCAAAACCTTTTGGTCGAAATAGGTTTACACAAAATGGTGGTAGAAATAGTGTTAATAGATACATACATTTTATTTTATATTATAACATTATAATCGTACAGCGAAAATTGGCAAAAATCGACTGCGACTAAACTTTATCTTAAAATAACGAGGAACAACAGATAAGAAGGAAAAAACGACTAGATTAAAGAAGTAATGAAAAATCATTGATTGAAAAAATTGTGGCGCCTTTTATTTCAACGATTATGCCAATTATAGCGCATTTTCCGCAGAGACGTTTATATGTTTATTTTGTTATAATAACATTCAATGATCGATTTACCATTGCGTGGGAAAATGAACGAATTTACAAGTGTATTACATTAATCGTAAATGATTTTCATTTATTGAAATATTTGAAAGATCAACATCCTTCCCGTATTAACAGTCACCAAGGCTTTAATAATGTATTCAGTGGGAAATTGATCGAGAGGTATCTTGTTACAGCATAATATTATGCATGCCGTGACATTTTATGTTATTAATTCTTTGCATGGGTAACATAACGTAGCGAAAGTAGTGATCATAATGTTAGATGGGTAATATCCGACATCATGTACTTATCTCGTTAAATTCACCTCACGATCACCGTAGTCATACATTATTCATACCTGTATTCTTTTCCTTTTTTTTGTATTTTTAATCAATGTATATTTATTAATGAATACTAATAGCAATTATATTTGTGTTTGAAGTTGTACTTTTAATATCACCATATGGTGCGTTTAAGTAAACAGTGCCTACTGTTAAAGAAACTGACTCAAGACTGATAAAGAATCAACAAATTCTTAAAACATTTGTCAATATCACGCACATTTTCGTGCACCTTGCTACCAAAATAAACGTTGTGTAGGTTGACCGTTTAAAATTTGTTTAATATAATTACAAGCTCCGCCGAAAAATGTCCTAATCAACGTTAATTTGAAAATGCTAAACCTTTTAAATTTATCAGAGAGACTTCCGACGTAATTAAAAATCACTTCTCAACAATTAGGTTTTTCCATAAAGTTCGCTACTATATCCCTATCTGCTACCGGCCTTCCAATTTATCGTTAGACAGAAATTGAGAAATACCAGACAGCGGAATAAATTTTCGAAAACGTTGAATACAGCACAACCGCGAAGATCCTTACAAAGCAAATCTATTTCCACGGCCATGAATACTGAAGAGTCTAATAATATTCAAGGCTTTCATAAACATTGGTTACGGTCTCCTTTCGTCTTTAATCGTACAGGTCACCGTACAAACGAGAACTGCCAACATCTGCCTCGATTAATTCCAGCTTAGCAACATTATCAGCTGACTCTTGCGTCATAACCGTTTAGATGCCTTAATTCGGTCAAACTTCCAACGAAATGATATCAAGAGGACGACCTTGTGATCCCCTTCCCAGATAAGAGCGGAAAATCCTGACTAAATTGAGGGTCAGGCCAGAGCCTCGAGTTGCACGCGCCATTGACGAACCTCTTCAGTGTCTGGTCAGTGCAAGTTGGAGTTGATGATACCGAAGGTGGTCAGGAAAGGACACCCGAGTTTTCTCGATCATTAACGTCAGAAAACAGCAATGAGGATCGCTCTTGTCCTCTTGTTGAGCTTTTTGTGCCTGTGCAGCGGAAAAACCACTCGCAAGCTCCTTGGAACGAAGGACCTGCTCAACACCATCGGTGGCACCTTCAGGACGGTCAAGGAGGGCATTAAAAGCAGGTACCAGACGATCTTTGGGACCGAGAATAGCACCACCGAGCCGCCCGACAGCATGCAAAACGAAAAATATCGCAACTTTATAAGAGGGACCAAGAGATGCCCGCCTAATCACTTGCTGGTGGAAGAAGAGTGCCGAGAGATGCTCTGATAGTGCACGCGTAAGTGAGGATGAGATACCGTCGATGAATCTTCTCGACCTTATTTGTCTCGAGATTAACCTTACAAAATGGTGTTTTTATAGTGAAAAATGTTTCAGCGAGAAATAGAAAAGAATCAGATTTTCCATTTTGAGCTGTTGGTTGTGTTTATTAATGAACGAAGGGGATTTAATTCGTCAGTCATGTTCCAGGAGGGAAAAAGTAATCCTCTTGAATTTTTCGACTGCACACATCGTTTGCCCTCCCTTTATAGCGGGGAAAATTTAATTTATAATCCGGCAATGGTCTCAGGGTACAAGAAAAGAGGAGATTCTTACTTCGTCCGATGTGGCTACTCTTGAAGCGCAAAATTAAATAAAACCTACCGCTAGCTGCTTGGGGTTGTATCTAGAGCAGCTTGGAGAGGAGATGAAAATCCATTGGGATAAGCTGTAATTCACTTTTGCTTTCAAAAATTACAGTCGGACCGTGCGGAAGTAACGTAATTCCTCTCAGAGATGTGAAACTGTAGGGAACTCAAAATATTAACTCACGACACTTTAATCGGAACTCTGTGATATTAGATGTGGCGGCATCGTGGTTATTGTATACTCTTTAGAAAAAACCGTAAAATGGAACTTCTCGACTTGTATTTTGCTTTCTTTAAAATTATCAATAATGATTATCTCAAGTCTTCTATTTCTTAACATGTTAAATACTGGATGAACAGCTGCACATAATCGGTATTAATCGTATGTCTGGAAGCCTTGAAAAATAAGTACTAATTAGTAATGAGTCGTGGTGAGCCGATTTCCTTAATCTTGCACTCATGGCTGATCCATGACTAACATTACTACTTTAACACTTTCAAGGCTCCCAACCAATTACATTAAATAAATACAATCAAATCAAACCGCAAATTTCCGAAGAGTCATCGAAAAGGATTGCAATATAATCGAAGTACATCCTAAAAATATTCCGAATTTTATGAATAATCATTTGACTAATTGTGCCTGGCATATTGCCGCAAAACCGCAATGTCGCTATATCTACAGAAATTGTGAAGAAATCACGTTTTTGCCAAAATATGAACCGTTTAATTAAAAAAGAAAAAAGAAAGAAATATCAATACTAGTGAGTTCAATTAACACCAATTGCAACGAGTAATTTTTATTTTACTTTTGAACAAAGATACATTTTCTAGACACGTTTCAAATTTTCATCGTCAGTTATATCATCAAATCGATTTATTAATTTCAATCTAAACCTACAATGTCTTGTCTGATCAAAATTCTTTTTTACTACTAGATACACTCACTAGCAGCCGTACGGCGAAGAACAATGGAGAGGAAGTATAGCCTGATAATACACGAATATAATTTCTGATTCTTATCAGTAAACCATCAAACGTTTCTATTAATATTATATATTCTCTTTAAACAAAACCCAGTTTGATATACTAAGTGTTTTAAATCGATTTTACGTGACTCTGAAATACTAATAATACATATATTTTTCCCTGAACTAGGACTTTGCAAAAACATTAACTCGTTAAAGAGACAATATTTATTTCAGTGTGCGCCTAAGTTCTATGGTCCCAATAATATATCAAACACATAAAGTTCAAGTCATATGATTATTTCTATGTAAGTTTTATATACCTATGCTCTGCGTTTTAATTCGGAACTTGTTATGAAATTCACGCGATATGGTTGTTGGTATTAAACTGCTGAGGCTAAAGAATTATTTTACGTTCATTTCACGTTCACCTGAACCGAAGCAGATCCACCGTAAAAGGTTATCCGTAAGTACGAAGTTGTTTGTATTGACAAAAGTATTTAACGAGAGAAGAGAAAATCCAGGCCAATGGAGGGTGCGCGGATGATCGAGCACTTTGTAAGAAAAACAAGGAAACAAATAAACGAGAAACAGCCGTTCCGCAAGGAAAACATCTAACATTGTAGTATCGTCAATGTCTGACAAAATGTGCACGTTCAATTATGAAGCAAACTCGTTAATTTCTGAATCGTATTTAATAAAATTCAACCTTCCTCAGTTGTAATCACTGAGAGTAATCACTGTTATTTATACATTTTGAATGTTATTTACATTTTTTATTGTGTCTTACTCTCCATTCTTGTACAACACGGAAGAATTAATATCATACTTAATAATTTATTAAATATATTTAATTGTTGTAACTCTTGTAAATAATGGTTTCAGATATTATCTGTAAATTAAATAAATGAAATTTTATTATTACATCGATAACTCGAAAGACACACGACACGAGTCATGTATTGTTACCTCTAAAACTTTCCGATATAAGAGAAAGACATCTGATTGGCTCGACTTTCCTCGAATCGACCTTTTCAATTAAATAACAAATCGGTGGCTGACCATTTCCTTAACAAACACCACTTATTAACAGCAGGTATCTTCGCTCTTCTCATATTAATAAATTGAACCATAACTCTAGCAAGTAGGAAATTATAATTTCATTCAATACTCAATCTCTATAAATACTATAACCTTGTAGTTATAACAAATTTTAATAACCGGCACATTTTAATGCCCCTGATACGTTTCGGATAATCTGAATTTCGACTAGTGAAACTTTTCAAAAATCAATTGTAATTATTAAAGCATTATTCCACTGTAATTATTAAAGTGAATATAGCAATAGCAGTAATCGTTAATTAACAAAAATATAAGGAAAATTCACATATATATATATGTACGTATGTTGATATTATATTAGGGTAGATTCTTAACCCCGATACATGCGAATCGTGATTGATGAACTTTCTCATTAGCTTTATATGATTTCTTTTATTTCGAATACAAACACAGTTCTCGTCAAGGGCTCGTGAGTCTTTCAGAGTACGATATGAAGATGTCACTTTGTCGCACGTAAAAGCTTTTTGGGGGAAACATCTGAAGGGCCCACTTTGTTATTCACTCAATTCCCTTTCCTACTGTACGTGGTCTGAAATGTTTGTGAAGTAAAGTGTCATGATGAGATCCTCTCTAATTACTTCTCCTAGAATTTCAACAGAATTTTGGAACTACCAGGGAAACAATTTAATCACTGTAGATAGTATCTCATAATATACGGCATCACTGTGCTAATACTCATATCATTGGATCAGCCATTACCCACGGATGTGTCATCAGGTAATCAACTTTTTGCTTATTCAATGAATTATTGATGAATGAAAAGTCGTTCTACAGAATTGTAAAAGGTCTGGCATGGGAAAAATATACGTGTGCGATCTCTTTAAATGCGAATAATGAAAAAGAAATGAATATACATCATAAATATTGTTATCGTTGATGGCGGTTATTCACGTGTATGTATATTCAACGAATGTCATAATCTATAATTTTGATAAAACTTATAATATAATTGCATATAGACAATAACTAACGTATTGCATTATTTGTGCTCCTGGTTTTAAGTGCTTTTCCATATTTTAATGAGAAATATGTCTCCTTTTCCTATTAGTGTACACGTTCATATGGCATTATGCTAAATCTTCACATTCGTTTCTCAGCGAAATAGTATTTGATTGTGAGTGAAATTACATTTCCTGGCGCTGTTACATTTTTTAAAATTAATAATATAATGGCCAAAAGCGAAATAAGTTCCCGATATTACTAACATTGTTTTAATTAGATGAAAATACTGAAATATCTCGAAATATTTTAATGAGAAATATGTCTCCTTTTCCTATAGTGTACACGTTCATATGGCATTACGCTAAATCTTCACATTCGTTTCTCAGCGAAATAGTATTTGATTGTGAGAGAAATTACATTTCCTGGCGCTGTTACATTTTTTAAAATTAATAATATAATGGTCTAATGCGAAATGAGTTCCCGATATTACTAACATTGTTTTAATTAGATGAAAATACTGAAATATCTCGGAATGAATACTCCGTTAGAGATTACCATGGTCTCTGCTTAACACAACCGCGCAATCTCCGAATTTATCAAGATCTTCAGCATTCATAAAGATCTCGGAGAGTAAGTATCTTCACATTCATAAAGGCTGTCGTCTGTAGAAAATAGTCGAATATAATATTTACCTACCTCTTGATTAATCCTACAAGTTTATTTCTGATATTCGAGAACACAAATACTTGGCATAAATAGAAACAAATATCTGAATACTCGTACACAGTTCATAAAATCTATTTCCTGACGCTTAAAATCATTTTAAGTTTGATATCAAAGTTGTAAATTTTGACATGGTCGATAACCCGTTTACTTAAATTAATCAGTAATAATACATATACAAATTCAAATCATGGAGCATCGTAGCTAATAGCTATACTTTTTACAAGACAATGGAGAAAGTATTTTAACATTAAAACATGTAGTTTGGGACCATCACGTGACAAGGAAAATAAAATGTGTCCGTCAAATAGCAACTCCTTCGAGAGTAAAATTATCGATATACCGGTCATATCATGTTTGTACAAACAAATACGTATCGACACAACGGTGAACTCTAAACCTCGAGATCAGCGATACATCAAAAGACGATCACCAGTTACGGATTTCCTCGTTTCATTATACCGAGAGTTAAAAATTTCTACAGAATATTCATCTACGTATATTAACTTCCGGCATTTATCGTAATATTTTATATTTTACATAACAAATATCTACCATACGCGCGCTCAAGTTTCACGTACTCGTGGACCCGCAGTCAACTCTTAAATTTCTTTGTCAATAAAATGATTGTTTAATGTACGAATTCCTAAAAAATAGAGAATAAAGTGCACCGCGCCGCAGTCAACGGTATTGATAAATCCACAGATTGGGCACGTATAAGTCGAGGATTTACTTTACATCTGGTGAATCCCGAGCACTTTTCAATATTTCTCTGAGTCAATATCAATAACAAAAAAATACGCAGTTCGCTGTTCGTTTTACATCGGCTGGCAAATATAATCACTAAAAAGTGTCCTGAAATATGCGAACGAGCGGCTTTTTATCGTTGCAGTTCTTGTTGACACGCAGCCCGGGCGGGCCGAAGCTCGTCGGAGCCAGTGCCGATAGAGTTCCCGCAAGAGAGAGTCTCACTCCGCGTTCCGCTCCCGACGGGGTCGGGTCTTCCGCCTCTCACCGCCGAGGAACCCGTTCGTTTCTTAAGGGCTCGGATTCGGTTACAATCCCCGGGGACAAAAGCGTGGGTCGCGCATTCGCGTCATTGTCCTCAACTTGTCACGACTCTTTTTCCTTTTGCAGGCCCGCGCGCGGTGAGCATAAAACCGGTAAGTCGAGGAGGACTCACCCAGATATCGGCAGCCACCTCCATCCCACCGAGACGCGATCGAGGGAAGCCTCCAAAGACATCGGCAACGCCACCGAAGCTTATAAACTCTGCGGAATCGAATAAACCTTTTGGCCCGCCACGTGGCGTCGTACTCCTTTATTTCCATGCAAACCTATGTAGTAACTAGATATTTAGCGTTAGTCCCTAAGATATTTATCCCATTAGTTTTGTAAGACGTTCAGCGGGGTCTGCCAGGACGCGCCTGGTATACCATAAAGCAATAAAGTCAGCAGGGAGTTTTCGGAAGAGCAACCTGGACGTTTTCCTCGGCTGTTTAGGATTTGCTTTAAAACGTGCAATGCATGTGCGTTTTGGAAACGAGCAACGGTATCCGACCAGCCGGGATCATCGCATCATTGCATCAATTTATTTGTTAATAAACATTAGTTTATCTGTTACCATTAAAAACGGACTTACGACACTATCGCTCTTTCGCAATTCCAATATCCCTACACGTATGCTAAGGGCACTTGGTGTTCGGAAGGCGGAAGACCGACCGGGACCTCGTCAGACGGCCGACTTCCTCGAGAATGGCCTTTCCTCTTCCGCGTCTCGGCCACGTCAAAATCTACGGCCTGGCAAGTGACGAGGAATTCCCGGAGGCTTGAAAATCGATAAACCCCGACATCCAGTCCGGTGCTCGAAGCTTTCGCTGCCGCTTTCCCAAGGTGGCCACTCGCCACACCGTAGTTCCCCGAAGGAGGAGCTGCCAGAGACTCCTCTACTCCCGATTCATATCTGTCACTGCGATAAGTCGAAACACCGACCGGCAGCCTCTTCAGGGGCTGCATCTCGAAGTTAAGGTGAAGTGAAACACCCTTCAAATCAGTCGATTTGAAGACAACACTTTTTTTTTAAGGGTATTGGACCCAACTGTCCGAAACTTTGATACATGACTCATGATCATCTAAGAATTGTCCTGACACATTGAAAATTTTGATTTTTCAAAGAAATTTTTTAACTCAGCCCAGACCAGAACCTAAATGGCGTCGATCTCTCATATTTTGATCGATATAATATTATCGAAGGCTCTGATATGAGAATCGAAAGGGTCGGGACAATTTTACGACAATTTAGAACACTCTGGTAATCGATAAACTCGCATTTGAACGGGATAAAGGCAAAAAAAGTGTTGTATGCGCTTCTATGCCAAAACTATGGGAATACGAGGTCTCGGAGTGAAGATTTAATTAACCTGGAAATCACAGATGGCGCGGGGGGTCCCTCTGCAGTCAATTAGGGCCCCAGAAAGTATGAATCCAGAGGATTTCTGGAGTTTTACTTCGATTTCTTTATAATTACTGTACGAAAACGACAGGTGGAATATGCCATTTGGTACAATACCGCATATAATTCGACCCAGCTGTCAATATAAAAACCAACGGCGGCAACGTAGGCATTTAGAAAAATCTTCTTTGTCGACGTCGACCAAGTTCCTCGACGTGTTTCACTTCACCTTAAGTCGGCTGATAACTCAAAATCCGATCGAAGGAAATATTATCTACGTGTAAGGATACTCTGGCGGACATGAATGAGCATCTTTCGCTGCGGATATGGTGCCGCAAGTGAACAAAGGGAGGATATTCATGTCCGCGATTATATCTTATTTGTGGGGAACGTAACCAGAAAACAGCGGTTTGACACGGTTATGGTCGTTCTTTTAGAAATTTCAAATGTGGAGTTCGGTCGAAGTAAAGGGTGCAAGTCCTTCAAAGAGAATGGGATATTACCCGGTACCGCTGGGAGAGGAAGGGAACAAAGAATTTGGGTAGAGAGAGAAGAAGTGTTCCGGTCTTCTCTGCGTATGCCGAAGACTAATCTTTCTCGCGATATGACCATTTTTCTTGCCGTTCGGAAGTTCTTAACTCTTCCGACATTTCATTGAGGTGATTAACGGAATGGTGGACTCTCTAAAGGTATTTAATATTAATAAAAATGTCCAGTACGATCGTTATATCATGTTCGATCCGGGATCAATAGAGGGGGATGGCTTTCACGTCGAAGACCGCATCATGCATGCTCGTTAATGAAGTCGCAGTAGAAGTATTATTTAATTGGACGTTATAGGGACTAATCCACCCTTGTTCAGGGAACGGTAATTAAATTATCTTTTCACAAAATTAGCGGTATTAATTTATTTTAGTAAAAGTCGACTCAGGATTTTTCCAGACGTAAATCAACTCCGATGCCAACTAATACTGTCACACCACTACCAAAACGTTATTACGCCTATAAGGGGGCAGAAATGCAATCAACGCGGTGAACATGACCCGTTGCGGCTCCGTTAACGACACAGTGAGTGAGACCTTTATGAATCTTGTTACACGTTCTACTACAGAACTGTACAGCAGTCAATTGTAACGATACGAATCCGGAACTTTTAATTAAAGCTCCACCAAGGACTCGACAGAACGAAACGCAGTAGACAAAAGCGTTAAGAAAATGTTAACGCAGCTCCTTTACTGAATTTCCATTCGCAGAAACACGCTTCCTGGTTGCTGGATAATTATTAGAAAAACTTTGGGGTGATGATTAATCCCGACGACACGGCATAAAGCAGCTGACTCTTGACGGGATGGATCTTAGGTAACAAATTATGTTACTTTCTGCGAAAGTTGGTCGCTTTTTAAAACTGCTTAAGTGGTGACTTTAAACTGTCTTTAACGATGATGCCAGTGAGAGTTTCGCGAAATAAATTACGGCGATAAGACCACTGCTCCTTATGAAGTAGGTTTATTTATGATATTAGGATAATTATTACATTTGTTATGCATTGATGCATCAATTTCTCTGGAGCGTATTCACTTGGGAATTTGTAATATCTTTTGTAGCATTTCTACAATGGAACTTTGTAGGACTAAGCTGCATTATCCCTATACGGGTTCCTAGTGATTTCCAATCTGCATCTCCCTCGCGTATCCTACATAGGATTGTCCGGAAAGTCCGTAATGGAAGTCCTTTGCACGGTAGAAATGAAAGTACCTAAGCCACCAATATGTCACTGTACATGACTGTGTAACACATTTCCAGTGTAAGCTATTATCCCGAAATGTTTAAACTGATACGAATTATGGAACCGAATGATTTAAAAATGAAGTTTAAAAATTATAAGTGTATGATCCTAACAATGTTCATTAAAATCGGGATTAAAATAAGTCTATATATTAATATTGACGAAGGTGCAGTTCATTTATCCATATTAAAATTGTGTATAAAAAGATTGGTACGCAATCCTACATTAACTGGAATTTTGTTTAATTTTTTCAGTCTTGCATGTTCTTAGGAGTGTTTTTGTAGATCTTTGTATGGCAAGTAGTGTTCATTCGCGACGAAAATTGTAGAAATAATATCCAAGGATAAGTGGAACAAACGAAGTTCGAAAAGTATAGTTCGATACATCGATTTCCTTTATTTATTAACGCGACACGGAAAGACACGTGCATATGAATATTATATGCGTATATGCATTACGTTACATTTCCGTTATTATACTTAGTTCAAATACATTTCGAGCTGAACAGTATCGGAGGGTAGTAACCATAGAATTTATGTGGTTTTGTAGAACAATGCCATGTATACCGATAGGGACTCGCAAGTGATAAAAATTGTATTTCTCAAGTGGGGGCTCCAACAGTTAAAATAGCTCACTGTAAATAGAGAAAAGTTATTCGACAAGAGCACAAGTTCGATTCCCACTGAACAAGTTCTTTTTAAAGTTAACTCTTACATATGTCTACACATCCAACGGCGACACATTTTACCATATTACATATATTAAAGTTTCAAATGCATCGTAGAATTTTTTTCTTTTTAAATCATATACTTTTCAGAAATGGTTCGGCATGTGGAATTTGTCATATTATAAGTAAATAATGAAGTTACTTTTACGACTACATATATGTATCAATAACACGTGAAATGTATCTAAACCTTTAGGATACATATGTATGACATAAACATAAAATAAATGTTTACTTAAAGTTCTTTACGTTGCTCTTAGACATTTTCTGGAGATATTAGGTCCACCCTCTCCTCTACATACATTATTCAGGATACCCCATTTTAAAGGGTCCAGTCGGATGCTTTAAAAATTCTGAGAGCTATAAAAAGAATAAATATTGATTTTAAGGAGAAACGAGACTGCAGGAAAGTAATGTTTTTTTCAATTAATTCTTTTAAAATCTCAATGTTTTCACCTATTTGCGAACAAGATTTAACTTTTGCATTTTTTTTTACAAATCGTTGAACAAGTAGAAAGGATTTTAAATGACTATTATAACAGTGTATGATCTTCACGAATCATTCGTGAGATAACGTGACATAAGGCATGATTTCATTGGATAATGAATTCCACGTCAGAAAGAGCGGATGATTATTGTACTTCGACATATGTGCCCATAATTATGAAAGTGGTCTAAGTCATATATTTTTTGTTTTGAAATTACATTGAATTAATTTAATTTGAAATAATGTGGCGTGAAATAACTGATAAACTCACTTTTTTTTCAATTTTGACTTAGACCACTTTCATAATTATGGGCACATATAACGAATGTTTCATCAAAATGTGTATGATTATAACAGGATTCGTGAAAAAAGCTAATGTTCAATACAAAAGTCTCGTGTGCCTCAGCTGAGACACATGAGACCTTCACGAATCATTCGTGAGATAACGTGAAACAGGGCATGATTTCATTGGATAATGAATTCCACGTCAGAAAGAGCGGATGATTATTGTACTTCGACATATAACGAATGTTTCATCAAAATTTGTATGATTATAACAGGCTTCGTGAAAAAAAAAACAATGTTCAATATCACGAATCATTCGTGAGATAACGTGACAGGGCATGATTTCATTGGATAATGAATTCTACATCAGAAAGAGCGGATGATTATTGTACATCGACATATAACGAATGTTTCATCAAAATTTGTATGATTATAACAGGATTCGTGAAAAAAGCCAATGTTCAATACAAAAGTCTCGTGTGCCTCAGCTGAGACACATGAGACCTTCACAAAATAATGTCTAGGTATTACGATCGCCTGTCCCTTTAAACGTGACGTAGATCCGAAAGATCTTTTCGTGACTTCCTTAACCCTAGGGAAAATGAACCAGCTCATTCAAAATTGGAACAGTGTACATCCTTCTGCTATATCTACGCCTAATGTCTTGCATTCGTTCACGTTCATAATCAGGGAGGAAAAGCCCATTTCTCGAACTCTAGAAACAGTTTCGCGAAAATCGGTCAGGTCGAGTTTTAACGATCATATATACGTGCTCTTTATTTCACCTCATTTAAGCTTCCACCCACCTATTGGGTTGTTAAAAAAGTTCCACCCTACTTGAACGTAAGCCCACCGCGGACCCACTAATGAATTAAACCGGATGTCGAAATCGTTTAATAAGAACGCGGGCCGATTCTTTAGATGAATTAATTGAAAGGTGGGTCAACCAGTCCTTGGAACCGTTAATACTTCGGACTCGGTCTCCCCTTCTTTCTCACTTTCAAATGGGAAATTTCCTAACAAGAAAATAGTGCACTTCTCGAACGAACGATAAACCACTCGCTATTGAACTATTAAGTAAAAATATAAACTACTAGGACCCGATTCTCGAGATCATATCATCAACTTTTATACGCGAAATCGACAGTTTCGTGTACAACTTTCAAATATGGATACTTTCAAATGGGAAATTTCCTAACAAGAAAATAGTGCACGTTTCGAACGAATGATAAACCACTCGTTATCGAACTATTAAGTAAAATTATAAACTACTGGGACCCGATTCTCGACATCATATCATCAACTTTTATACGCGAAATCGACAGTTTCGTATACAACTTTAAAATATTGACCAATGATTGTCTATCGGTTTAGATCAATAATAAAAATGTGATAAACATATAAGAATGGTAAAAATCTTGGACTGCCAGTAAGCTATATCGAAAATCCTGAATTAATAAATTCCTAACGAGTAAAGTTGACGGAAATATGCAACGAAATAATAATGTTTTCATTCAACCAGATATCCGCTAAAGTATGCAAGAATCTAGATATCGACAGCTTATATACTTAATTATTATCGATAACACCGTATGTGTAAAAATAATTAGGTCACGTTGGGTACATTTTTAACGGATCGATTTTAATCTTCTCCTATCGCATTCATGAACCCATTGTTTTGCCTCATTTTTATACAGTTTAAGCTAGTTGTACGTTGATATATGTAGGTTACATTTCGGGAGCTATTAAGGAATTGCCGAATGACATATGTGCGAAATGCTCGTGTGACAAATGTGAGCCACCTACAGATAATCTCTTGATATACATATATTGTCAGGACGGACGGAGCTATCGCAAGATTAAAAATGAACGATTGTTCTCGCTTTTAGAAACCACTCCTTATAGGATCGAAATATCATAGGAAATGGAAGCCGAAGCCCATTACATTTATACGTATAAAAACAGAAATAAAACTTAAAATCGATCTATAATTATTATTTCATACACTACGTGAAGTTACCACATCGCATGTCCGTAAAGTTCGAATAACTAACAAAGTATGAAAAGTATCCGTACTTTGAACCGTCAATACCAGTACATTATTCGCATTCAACGCTTACTACAATCAATTAATAGCCATACGTAATCAAGTGTACGAAAATCGAAACATATCTATATAAACCGAACATTCGTGCTCCTGAACGCTTCACATATATAAAAGTAACACATGGAAGTATACCAACTTAATTCCAAACTATTACAATCCGCGTGTACTGTTCTACAATTTAGAATTGCTTTTCCTCGATTTCAGCGTTACTTGAGCAATCCGCATTTTCCCATCCTCCGGTACCTCCGCCACACATCGTCTATAAGGTTCAACGGTCACATTCGTGCTCCTGAACGCTTCAGCTTATATAAAAGTAACACATGGAATTATACCAACTTAATTCCAAACTATTACACATCCACGTGTACTGTTCTACCATTTAGAATTACTTTCCCTCGATTTCAGCGTTACTTGAGCAATCCGCATTTTTCCATCCTCCGGTACCTCCGCCACCCATCATCTATAAAGTTCAACGGTGCTAAATCCGTATCGTTACATTCCAACCGTGAACATAAATAATAGATAATTCTATCCCTGTCGCGGTACCGAAACAAATAGTACCTTCCAAAAGATATCAACGTCTAATCTCCTTCGATCGAAGCCGAAATAAGAAGCGTGGAGATTTCAGCGTCCGGCGAAGCCGGCGCGGCGCGGCTTCGGCTTCGCGACCGGTCCGGCAGATGTCGCGCGCGGCGCGTTGGAAATCGATAAGGTCCGTCTTCTTTTCGGCCACAGGGTGGCGGGGTCGGCTGCCGGTTCCTTACCATTTTTCGCTCGCCGTCCGAGGCGAGCTGTAACTCATCGAGACAAAATTCCGCGCGGAGGTAGCGTTAAGGATGCCGCTTTGAAAATCGATAGCGCGCCTCTCGCTATCCTGCGGACAGCCGAGGCAGGCTGGCGTCGGGGCGCCACGGCCAATGCCGGCCTCCGCGCTGCCCGGCGGGATATTATTACGAGAATCGATCGGCCTTATCGGCCGTTCGGTCGCCGTTACGAATTAATTCTAATCGCGATCCCGTGGCCTTTCCTTCTCGCTCGTCCTTCGTCCTGGCGCGGGGCGCGTGCGCCTCGCGGCCGCAAGCGCGAAAGACGTTCCTCCGCGCGGGGCGCGTCGATGCGCACCGCGACAAGGAGAAATAGACGAGGGCGACCGAAGGAGGAGGAGGAGAAGGGAAGACAGGGACTCGCACGCGGTAGGAGCGAGGGAGGAAGAGTGACGGGGGGAGAGGAAGGGTCTAATCCGCGCGGCGGCCGAGCGGCCGGCGAGGGGAGGAAAGAGAGAGAAGGGCCGGCCGAGAGGGTCGAAGAGAGAGCGCGCTCGAGGAAGGAGGATATCCCCGCCGAGGACGAGGGGAGGGGGCGAGCAGCGTGCGCCACCCGCTGGGTGGGGGGAGCGCGGCGCGCGCGGGGAAGCGAGACGGACGACTCACGCAGGGGAGCGCGCGAGCGAGAGGGAGAGTCGGGGGCCGATCGCGCAGGCGCAGGGAGCGCGCCTGCCGTGGTCGTTCGTAGGGCAGTCGTTCCTTCGTCGCTTTAACGAAATTATTCCAACGTCGGGATAACCGGCTCGCGGCTCCGCCGACGTTCCTTCCACTCCACGGGGACGCCGTCTCTCGTCGGCTGCGGTCAGTACTCGAGGTAGCGCGACCAGGCAGCGCCGCCGGACCGAGGCCGGAGGGCGACCCGTCTCCCGACGACCGGAGGACCGAAGGACACGGTTCGATCGGTCCTCGCTCGCCGCTGGTCGCCGCTGGTCGCCGCCGCCGCCGCCGCCGCCACTCGTCGTGGTCTCTCCGCGGTCTCTCCGCGGTGTCTCTCCGGCACGACGGTACCCAGTCTCTATCGCCACTTTTATTGATCCCCGGCCGCATGGGGCCCCCTTGGGCCGAGTCTCGAGCGGGGCCCCGATCTGCCCGAGGGTGCGCGCCTCCGGGTGGGGAAGTGACCGGAGGAGTATCTCGCCGTTCCCTGAGACCGCGCGCTCCTCCACCGGGGCGCTCACTCGGCGGGATCGGTCCTCCGTCCTGGCATGCGTTTACGTTCAGTGCGCGTTTCCGCGGACACGTTCTGCCGACGACTCTCGTTCCGGGGTATCGTATTCCGCGGAAGGGTGGCATAGTTTATACTCTTTCCCTTTTCTCTACGATTTTCCGGCCTTCGTTTCCGCTGAGTGGACCGCCGGAAACGGAACGCGACGCAAGGGAACTCGATAATCGTCCGACTCTGACCATTTTTCAGGTTCTCGGAAAGGTGGAGGAATGGGGAGATACGAGTGGTAAGGGGACGGAGTAAGACGCGACGGCGTCGACGTACCCGGGGGTGGAAACCATCGGCCAGACGGAGCCTAATCCAAGGACAGTTTGCTCTCCCGCTTCGGTAACCCGGGTGAATAACCGCGTCCGCTTCCACCTGTGGGATACAAAAGTACACACTCCAGGACTGCGACTGCGGGTAAGGGGTAAGCGGACACAGGTGTAGCTTTCTCATCCCCCGTGCCCCCTGGAGGCCTTCGAATTAAATCAGCCTCGACCGTCCATTCGATTCCATGGTGCTTTTAACGCGCGATAACCCCGTAGCTCCGTGAAATCCGATTTAACGGAACCACGATATTTTTTAAGACACCCCTTTCCCCTGATTGCTCCCCGCGTTCGAACTCCGATTTATTATTTACATATTTTCCGTTAGTCATTTTTCGCACCTTCTCGTCCCTCGAGGATATGATTCCGAGGGTGACATTCATCCCAAACTCTCGTTATTTATTTTTTTTAATGAATTTTTTTTGTATGAATTTATCGTCGATCTTTACAGCCTCTCTGCAAAATTTCTATTATCTATAAGAGTATCATTTTCTCCCCGACGTACTTTCCGCATTTCTGCCTTCACGGAAGATCCTACTTTCGAAACGAATGTTGAAACGTTCCGTTCGGATAAACTAGCAGAATTTTTTACGTGTAGATTTGAAGAAACCCTTTTGTTGCGAGCTTTCCGTGGCGGACGACTTGCACCGCAAGCGAGGGGATTCGGCCCGGGTCATTTTTCACGTAACATCGGCCGCCGTTAATGGGGTGGGTGGAAACGTGAATTTAACTTGGAAACGTCGTTCTGCCCGAGGAAAGTAGAAATTGCTGTCGAGGCCCAGACTTGGGGATGATCCCGGAAAAGACTAGTCCGTTCGTACTCGTGTCCGAAATCCTCAGTCGGTGGGCAAAAGTCCACAGACGGCAAGAGTTGTCGCAGCCGCCGGGCTGAATAGGTGGCAGGTGTATCTTTCTCATCACTTACGAGGGTAGACTGTACAGAGTGTCGGTACTCGAATCCGTAAAATCCTGAGTACCTTATATCCCTCGGAAGAGGAGGTAATTTTGCAAAACAATGCATCGCGTATATTTAGCGCGCATAACTGTAGCGTATGCGCGCTTACAGATGCAAACACGGATTGGAAACTCGGAGACGACCTTCGTGAAAATTGGACGACGAAGACGAAATACGATTAGAAACGCGCCAGCATAGGCTGTCCTGTTTTTCATTGTCATTCGGGATAACTGAGCACGGTTTAATGTATTAACTGACTCTTTAAGGTGAAGTGAAACACCCTTCAAATCAGTCGATTTGAAGACAACACTTTTTTTTTAAGGGTATTGGACACAACTGTCCGAAACTTTGATACATGACTCATGATCATCTAAGAATTGTCCTGACACATTGAAAATTTTGATTTTTCAAAGAAATTTTTTAACTCAGCCCAGGCCAGAACCAAAATGGCGTCGAGCTCTCATATTTTGATGGATATACTATTATCGAAGGCTCTGATATGAGAATCGAAATGGTCAGGACAATTTTACGACAATTTAGAACACTCTGGTCATCGATAAACTCGCATTTGAACGGGATAAAGGCAAAAAAAGTGTTGTATGCGCTTCTATGCCAAAACGATGGGAATACGAGGTCTCGGAGTGATGATTTAATTAACCTGGAAATCACAAATGGTGCAGGGGGTCCCTCTGCAGTCAATTAGAGCCCCAGAAAGCATAAATCCAGAGGATTTCTGGAGTTTTACTTCGATTTCTTTATAATTACTGTACGAAAACGACAGGTGGAGTATGCCATTTGGTACAATACCCAATATAATTCGACACAGCTGTCGATATAAAAACGAACGACGGCAATGTAGGCATTTAGAAAAATCTTCTTTATCGACGTCGACCAAGTTCCTCGACGTGTTTCACTTAACCTTAAATTGGATTAGTCTGCAGATTCTATATTAAAAAATGATTAAGATTCGTGTTCGATTGGCGAAAATTCCGGGAGTTTTGGATTTTGGAGCACTGTTAGGGATATATTGGGTTGATACGTCATTACGGACACTTTTTGTTGAAACGTGAACATTGAGAGGGGCGGTCGGTTCTCGATACAAAGTTTTAAAAATGTTAAAGTTAAGAGTTAATTAAACCATTAACTGGGGAAAATTATTCAACCTCGAGATATAACAACCAAGTTTGCGGACCGGCACAAAAGCTACCACTTTTGAATTCCCGCCGGTTTTTTCATTCGTTCAGCCCTTTCAGAAACTTTTTTCCTGGGATCTTTTTAACTTAAGTTTAAACTTGAAAAAGCATGCCCCGCGGAAGGAAAACAGAGGCACAACTCCGAAGTTTGATTGTTCGGCTCCGTGACGATGAATCCTGGACTTTTAAACAAATTGCCGACCATTTGAAGAACGACAAAGGCTCGATCCACCGCATTTATGGCCGTGAAAAATACTCCTCCAGATAAGAATAATCGGGCTCAGCCATGGAAAACTAACGAGAGATTGACATTAGACATTTATCACCGCCCTAATGATCAAATTAACAAATGTTCGATAAAGCCAAGAAGTAGTATAAAAAAATGAGAACACTGCGTTGTAACAAAAATCTAATCCATTGCCCATCACGTTGGTTAACTTCTTATTCTTTTTCATTCCTCTTGAACTCTTAAAAAATATATTTATTTACCCCGTTTTTACTCCGTCTTAGCAAATTAAGTTATTATATGTCAAGTTTGCGAATTTAGTTGCTATATCTCGAGTTAGGATTTTTATTACATCTTTCGTTTTTGCTTCGGTCCCAATTGAAGCATCCAATGAATTGTGTAAACCAATTCAGCATTGAAACTGAGGTCATGCCATTGACATAAGAAGTTAGGGTTAGGCCTCAGTCAACTCTTTTCAAACGAAATATGTCTTCTAACTTTCTTATCCCGCGTTGAGAAACAAAAAGTTAGTACAGTTGGTGGGGAAAGCATATTCTTTCCGGAGTAAGTTCGGCGACATCGGCGGCATCGCCATCCCCAAGGGGTCTTCCCAGTGTCTTCTTCCTCTCGGAACACGAAGACGCACCTCGCGCGAGATCCGATCGATCTATCGAATTGAGAAGTGAGAACCCCCACTCGAGTTTTCTTAACCTAAGAATACACCGGCGGAGTAGCCTAAAGTGGCACGGAGTAGAGTGGAGTGGCTAAGACCGGAGTGGAGGAACTCCCAACCCCCAGCGGTGTCCGACGTCGACGACTAACAAGGAATATCGCTGTGTGTGACACCGGGAATCTGGTTGAAGTGTCTTTTTTTACCGTTGCGTGCGAGTGCTCCGCGGCGAAATCCTAAAGCCATTTTCCCCGCATTCGGGGATTCCTGCAACAAAAAAGAAATATAGCTACATTTTTCAAGCTCGGCTTCCGCGTGTCCATTGTTGCCGGAAAACCAAGCTGGACGGATCGAGGCGGGCCTGGATTATATTTCTAGAAAATATTTACGGATTGAATCGTGAATTAAAAGCGTGATCTTTGTATTATGAAATGTAGAGAGAGAAAGTCGCGTTTAAAACCGCGAATCGGCGGATTTTTATATTTTCTGCTCGAAATCGAGCTTGCGTAAAATTCTGACATGGCGGAAATACAACTCCGTTATTGCGGATGTTAAATTGTGGGGGATGTGATATAAAGTATCTGACCCGTAAGAATGGGGGTGATGGTACGAATAACCGTACGACGTATTGAAATCTACTTTGAATAGTTTCCGCTTTCTAAAGTCGTAGTTTGCGGGCAAACGACTACAAGATTTCGTTATTGAGACCTCATGCAACGTCAACAAAGTGTTTCACTAGCGTTTCCCTTGGCAAAGAAGCATCTCACGTGAGATCGAATTCGCATTACACGAGTATACACGGGAAGGAGCGAGGATGTCATACCACGCGAAGAGGCAGTTTCATCCCCTAGAACCATATCCCGTCAAAATGGAAATATTTTTTGTTTTTCATGCCTCAGAATACTGGGAAATAAAACCGGCAAATGGAAGCCTTTCGGCAAAAACGACGCACCTCTAACACGTTATCATTTTATAAACTACCGTGCTGAACGCGGAGCTCAATACATCATATCATATCAAGGGGAAAAAAAAATATGAATAACAGTATCGCCTATAAAATTGCTATGAAATAAATATAACATCTATTTAAATTCAGTTTGAAATTGTTATAAGGTGAATTATCACACTTTATTGTAGTTCTGTTGTCCGTTTATTCGTTTGTTCGATTGTTTTTGCGCAGGTTTCAGAATGTTCGTCAAAGAATTTAAAGTACCTAACGAACGGATATCAGGAAATGGTAAAAAGCGCCCCCCCTAACAAGTGTTCGCCTCCGATCTTATTGAGTTTCATATATGTTGATGAACACAAAAATCTAAGTCTCTTAATGACATTTTGAAGAATTACCACGTTGACACGACTTATACGATGAATTGGTCACGATATAACCCAATAAAGGTAGTCGGGATATACCCTAATACCACCTACATTCATTGTTTACACCGATGTGTAAATGTTTATTGGTAAAAAGCGAAAAAACACGGATTCTTCATTTTTTGTGAGCAATCACATCGCGTAAGTGGAACTTAAGTAGGAGTGCTCGTTTATTAGATATTACAAAAAAATGTCTCCTGAAGGGTAGTTCACCCCCTTGGGGGGGTGTAGCATTGCTGAACAATATTGTGTTGTCACCGTCCTTATACAGAATACGTTTATGCAAAGTTTCGTCGAAATCCCTCCACTGCTCCTACGAAAAATATTTAAAAAACCGATTTTTCGCTAAACTTTGGGGGGTTGTTTCACCCCTTAATTGTGGACCATTGCAGATATAAAAAAACACGTGTCTCTCAGATTTTTATGTTCTTCAACATATATGAAACTCAATAAGATCGGAGGCGGACACTTGGGAATGTTCCCTTGTAAGTCGGATCCGTAGACTTTAGAAATGTCATTCATTTTTTAATCGCGCATCTCTGAGACCCTGTACAGGACCAACAATTTCAACATTTTCACCTAGTAGCGCACAAATTGAACCTCGGAGTTCTTCGGCAGCGTTGGTTTCGAAATTGCCATCAGTTTAATCCGTTTGTTTCACAATCTTGTCTTCGTAAAGTCTGGCCACCCACAAATTCGCCTTCTCCCACACAGTAATCCCCCGAAAGTTACAGGCGCATCGGGGTCTGCACCCTTCTAAGTACATTACTAAACGTCTACAAGCAAAGTTCTTCCCGAAACCTGAGATACCTTAAATATTGGGTTGTTCGGAAAGTAATTTCGTTTTTTTTTTTATGAAAATGAAAGACGATTTTTTTATAGCGAATAAATATTTTATCGAATTACATATTGTCCATTCTGGTCCAATGCCTTTTGCCATCTTTCTGGAAGTAGCAGGATTCCACGCTCATAAAATGTTTGGTTTTGCTGTCAAAAAAATGATCCAGGTGATTTTTGACCTCCTCGTTGGAAGTAAAGGTTTTACCGTCTAAAAAATTTTGTAGAGACCGGAACAAGTAATAATCGGAAGGTGCCAGATCTGGAGAATATGGTGGGTGTGGCAGTATATCCCATCCAAGCTGTAGAAGCTTTTGGCGAGTTAAGAAACTTGTATGAGGTCTCGCATTATCTTGGTGAAACGCTACACCTTTTCTATTGATCAATGCTGGTCTCTTTTGTTTGAGTGAATTATTCAATTTGTCCAGCTGGTGACAGTACACTTCAGAATTGATCGTTGGGTTGTTCGGTAGAATCTCAAAAAAAAAAACGATTCCTATGAAATACCACCAAACAAATACCATCACCAATTTTTGATGAATTTCGGCTTTCGAAGTTCTGTGAGCCGGTTCATCTTTTTTACTCCATGACCTCTTGCGTGTAACATTGTTGTAGACAACCCGTTTCTCGTCCCCAGTGATGATGCGCTTCAAAAATGGATCATTTTCTTGACGTTTGAGAAGCAAATCACAGACGTCAATGCGATGACACAAATTTCTTTCCGTACGAACACGAGGAATCCATATGTCGAGCTTTGAGATTAAACCTAGACGTTTCAAATGATCATGAACGGTCGAATTCGATAAATTTAATCTCTCAGCGATTTCACGAGTTGTTATTCGCCTGTTTGCATCAATTAATGCCTTTATCGTGTTTTCATCAGCTTTAAATGGCCTTCCAGAACGTGGTGCATCTTCAATATCAAAATTGTCGGATTGAAATTTTGCAAACCAGTTTTGACCCTGGCGTTCCGTCAATACATCTTCTCCATACACGTCGGATAATTTTTTTCTTGCTTGAACAGCATTTTTACCTTTTCGATAGTAAAAAATTAAAATATGCCGAAAATGCCGCTTTTCACTTTCCATATTTGAAAGGGTACCAACCAAAAACCACTGCGTAGAATCAATCAAACTTTTTCACAAGCAAGCCTTGCTAGATCAGTTGTCACAACATATAATGATTATGCGGCTTAAGTGTGAAGTTGGCCGTGAAAAAAAAAATTAAGTCCTCTGTTGAGAAACAACGAAATTACTTTCCGAACAACCCAATAGGTTGTGTTTCTACGGTATGTAACGATCATAAAGCTTAATTTTTTAAGTGATACCAACCACGGAGCAGATATGCGTAAATGACCCTTTATCCGCATAAATAGTTCATTATTGCAAGCTGTTACTTTACCTCCGCTGGACGGAAATCCTTTGTTTCAGGAGCCTGGTGAATAATGTTCAATTGACGAAGCGGCTGCTAGGAATGGCCCCATACAGCTCCGTCTTCTTGGGGATCTGGGGAGTCTTCGTTCTTACACTGATTCAAGGTGCTTTAACACTTTGCATAAATTTCCCCCGAAGAAATAATTAGTCGAGCTGTTTTCATCCTGCCTTTGCAAATATTTTAAGAACGCAGAATTTGAATGACTACCCTGGTAACTCGTTATCTATAAACCCAAAGTATAAATTCGAGGTTTTAGAAAATCTTTCGTGGAATAAGAAGTAACTCTTAAGCCGATTAGAAAAACTTCCACCGAATCACGGAAACGGGAACATTCTAAAGATGTGATTTCTCTGTCACCTTTGTAGCGATGTAGAATTAACGATTTTTAGTTTATTAATAGCCTTTAAAAGTCGTGGGTCATTGGACCGAAGTACGTTATATATTCTGTGATAAATACAGCACCGGTCTGATAAATAAGTTAACAAGGGTGCCCGTGAAACGGTATTAAATCCTGATAGAAATCTGGAAATAGATGTTATAATTACTCTAGCTACAATTGTACGACTTCTGGTACCAATCGATCATACTTAGTGATCAATTATTATCCCATTGGCAATTCATTTGACACGTATCCGTTAAACGTTTCCTTATACAATTATACGCAGTTTCAATAAATTCGGACTTGGACTTGAAATTGTTTCAACAATTTTAGCCTATTTTCTGGATTGTCTAATATGTTACGCGCATTTAGCCTCTGCGGATTTAGCAAAGTTCTCCGGATTGTCTCTGCTCGACAATCGGGTTTCGCATTAGAATTTCCAAGGTAATTTAACTTTGAACATCGTAACTTTTCAGAATCCAAGCCCGTCAGCTGGGAGGAATGGTGGACATACGACGGGATTTCTGGTAAGTGCTTGTTAACAACCTTAATTTCAGCCATTACTCGTTTACTTCATCATAATATATTGCATGGAATGAATAATCGCTTCGTCATGACAATTAAGCCATTACCAGAATTGGAGATAAAATAAATTGCTGATTATATTACTTTAAATTATCCGCGATTTAGTATTTATATAGTTAAATAAATGTATACAATTTTCTAAGCCCTAAAAAACATGCTTCGTGTATTCGTGTATCAGTGGCTGATATTATGGTCTTTTACTAACAATATCTTATTAATAAGTAGGATAAAAATAATTAAATAGATTACTAAAGCAAAGTAAAGCAGTATATTAAACAACGCCATTACTCAAAGTAATCCCTACGTTTTTGTTTTCTTCTCAATTTCTTTACAACATTCATCGTTCATGTAAAATCTCAGCTGATAAATGTTTATTATAGATAGCTTATCGGCAAAGTCAGAAAGGCAGGTTTCCGTCAAATCTCAATATTTCGTAGCCTTCCACCGAATTTCACTTTCAAGTTGATTACAAAATATTCATAAAAAATCCTTCATCGCCTAGGCCTATGACCAAAATGATATTATCAAAGAAAACGGTCTTTATTCTTTTCAAGATCTCAGGTATCGGCCATACCTGTTATACCCGTTACCGAAGCACCTTCCCAGGGGGATAATCGGTTTGATAGAGGTGAAACGAGTCGTTGGAAAAAGTCTGAAAAGTCGCAAATTGCCGACCACAGGGTGCACAAGAGTAATCCTAAATGGAACCGGGTTTCAGGTCCCGCGTTCTGGGGTCTCATCAATCCCGAGTGGTCCCTCTGCAACAAAGGTCGCCGACAGTCCCCGGTTAACCTGGAGCCGAAGCACCTCCTCTTCGACCCGAATCTGCAACCTCTGCACCTGGACAAACATCATGTGAGCGGGGTGCTCTCCAACACCGGGCACGGGATCGTCTTCGTCGTCGACAACGACATCCGCCTTCCCGTCAACATCTCCGGAGGCCCTCTCAGCTACCGATACCAGTTCCATGAGATACACCTCCATTACGGGCTCACCGATCACTCCGGAAGCGAGCACACGGTCGACGGATACGCCTTTCCGGCCGAGGTGGGTTCCTCCTCGTACCGCCTGCCGGAACCACTCTAATCCGCACTCATTAAGAGTGCTCCCACACGAGGGATGAGGGTATTAACCAGGATACTTGGGACGTTCTTATTCCCTTTTTGCAACCTTCGCACCCCTGGGAACTGTCACCGGAATCCCTGGAACAGCGCGTTTGCGAATTAGCCCATCAGGGCTGTTTCACTAGTTTCAGAATGGAATTTAAATTACTTTACGGTGCTTGTAATGCAACATGCCGCGATGAAAATTCAACATTTGGAATGGCAGATCTGCACCTTTGATGAGTTGCTTAAAAATCGGTTAAGGTGAAGTGAAACAATCAAATCAGTCGATTCGAATACAACACTTTTTTTTAAGGGTGTTAGACCAAACTGTCCGAAACATTGACACATCAGTCCTGATCATCTAAGAATTGTCCTGGCACATTCAAAATTTGGATTTTTCAAACAAATTTTTTAACTCAGTCCAGACCGGCGTCGAGCTCTCATATTTCGATCGATATATAATTATCGAAGGCTCTGATATGAGAATCGAAAGGGTCAGGACAATTTTACGACAATTTAGAACACTCTGGTAATCGATAAACTCGCATTTGAACGGGATAAAGGCAAAGAAAGTGTTGTATGCGCTTCTTTGCTAAAACGATGGGAATACGAGGTCTCGGAGTGAAAATTTAATTGACCTGGAAATCACAGATGGCACAGGGGGTCCCTCCGCAGTCAATTAGGGCCCTAGAAATCATGAATCCAGAGGATTTCTGGAGTTTTACTTCGATTTCTATATAATTATTGTACGAAAACGACAGGTGGAATATGCCATTTGGTACAATACCCAATATAATTCGACCCAGCTGTCAATATAAAAACAAACGTCGGCAACGTAGGCATTTAGAAAAATCTTCTTTGTCGACGTTGATCAAGTTCCTCGACGTGTTTCACTTCACCTTAAGGGGGTTGGAAGATTGTGGATACCTTATAATATGTGTGTGTTTAAAAGGGAACGAAAAGGTATAGGAAATGTTGACTTACGGGGCTGTTATATTTCATGTTTTACGGGGAATTTAAGATAAAGTGGATTTAAAATGTTTTAAAATGGTGGGCTTGTAAAGGAAAGTCCTGATTTCTCTCTCATGGTGAGCGTGATTCAGGAGAACAATAAGTTTGAAATGGAGTGTCACGGTGGTTGTAGAAACTAGGACAGATTATTTAAGAACCGAAGGCAAGAATTTTTACAAGAATTTTTGTTCCAAAGATGTTACTAATTAAAGTATAAAAATCAGTGATTTTCATTGGCTCTTTTCTTACTGGAATCGGAATTTCTCTTTCATCGAAAATCTGCACCGTCGGTTCATAAATAATTCCTTCTAGTCTCTAAAACCACCTAAAATATTGTTTTTCTGACCTCCAGAATTTTCACGCCTCGATAACTCCGCCATTTTGAAACATTTCAAACCTATTTTACTTTAAATTGTCCTTAGAACATGAAATAAAACAGCCCCGTAAGCAAATATTTCCTATGACTTTTCATTTTTATTTAAACTCATTTTAATCAGAACACATTTCACACAACTATTAACCCCACTAATGGACGTTGATAGAAGTTCATGCATGAAATTGACCGAATATATGAACTGAGGGCATTATTAGTTGTTTGAAAAAGGCATGTATTTTAGTGATTAATGGTAGAAGAAAAATGCTATTAACAGGTTATCACGTTTTCTCGGTTAACAAATGATCCCTCTGGTCCTCGGGAACGACGCGTTAAAGTTTGAAAGAATTTTGTACGCTATCTTTGAAAAATAGTAACCGAAGTTGTTGGTAAACTCGGTAAAATGTCGCCGTGAAACCCCTTAAGGCGATGTCAAGTTTTGGAAAGGGTTTCAGCCCACACATAGCCGCAAGATATCTGGAGGTGAAATGGAAAATACGTATTTGTAGGAAAAATGTCGAAAATGCAGAAGCTTTCAGGTAACATTAAAAAATCGTGTATTTTTGAACAAAAGGTTATCACGTCAAGGTACATCATTTTTCACCATTGCGTATAAAATCAACAAATATTGATTTTGTTTTCTCCATCTGTTACACGTACCATGCAGTACGATATAAAATTTAAAAATACTAGTAATGAACATCCGGTAACAAAAAAAAGATATTTTAAAAGGATAACGTTTAAACGGTAATAGGTTGGCGAAAAGGTATCTTCACCATTCCAGTTGAATCCAATTTTCTGTTTCAGCAGGCAATATCATTGCACGGGTTAGCTTTTTGCTCTTTTCAATGCGAGTATTAATTTAACATCAATTTAACAACGTTAAAATGAGTAATTACTCCACTCGTTGCGAAACGCTTCGCCCAAGGGGAGGCATGGAGTTCTCTTATTTCTGAAATGTTTTTAAAATAATCCGATCTAACATTAATTAAAAACGGATGTCGGAGAACGTTTGATGGAAATTCATGGGAAGGTGATTTTTTACTCCGGAGAATCTCTTGAAAATAAATTATCAACCGATAGCAATTAACGAAACGTATAATTGGGTACAACCGGATCGTTCATACCGTTTTCATTTCAATTGTTTATGTTTGTTTGTCACCGGACATTTGGTCTGGCGTTAAAATTAGAACACGGTGACACATAGTCTCATGCACACATGTCCTCCCCACTCGGCACGTGTTCTGAACATGTTAGGAAATTTCCAGATCCCAGCACTTTCTGCCTACGTGACACCAGGACTTGGTACTTCCCTTATCCTGGGATTTTGGGACGCGTTTCCCAAGGGACGCATCTCCAAGTCGTTCGTCCAGATAAACATATAAACGTTTCACCGTTTCCAGACTCTCTCCAAAATCCGCGAATTCTTTGGAGATCTCTCATCTAAATCGATCATTCGCGATAAGACCACTTTCCTCGAAATACCTTCTTTACCTCTAATTCCTATAGCAATTATCTCCCTTTTTCGTTATACTTACCTCTTCAAAAGCCCTATTTTAAGGTGAACTGAAACATCCTTCAAATCAGTCGATTCGAATACAACACTTTTTTTTAAGGGTATTAGACCCAACTGTCCGAAACTTTGACACATCACTCCTGATCATCTAAGAATTGTCCTGACACATTGAAAATTTGGATTTTTCAAACAAATTTTTTAACTCAGTCCAGACCATAACCAAAATGGCGTCGAGCTCTCATATTTCGATCGATATACAATTACCGAAGGCTCTGATATAAGAATCGAAAAGGTCAGGACAATTTTACGACAATTTAGAACACTCTGGTAATCGATAAACTCGCATTTGAACGGGATAAAGGCAACAAAAGTGTTGTATGCGCTTCTTTGCTAAAACGATGGGAATACGAGGTCTCGGAGTGAAAATTTAATTGACCTGGAAATCACAGATGGCGCAGGGGGTCCCTCCGCAGTCAATTAGGGCCCTAGAAATCATGAATCCAGAGGATTTCTGGAGTTTTATTTCGATTTCTTTATAATTATTGTACGAAAACGACAGGTGGAGTATGCCATTTGGTACAATACCCAATATAATTCGACCCAGTTGTCAATATAAAAACCAACCGCGGCAACGTAGGCATTTATAAAAATCTTCTTTATCGACGTCGATCAAGTTCCTCGACGTGTTTCACTTCACCTTAAGATTACAATCCTTATCTCCCTCTTTCAGATACTACACGATTCCACCCAGTCGGTCTTCCTCTTCTAGCGATCCCATTTTTCAACGTCCGTTATCTCGGTTCACTGAAAACGCGATTTGATTAGCGAGAAGCGAGAATAACGAAATAGTTGCAGGTGCAAGCCTCCAAGTTAAGTGCACAGCTGTTACGGCAATTATTCCGTTCCAGTTTCCACGCCTTATTATTTATTACATAAATGGTCCTTCGCATCTGGGGCATATTATAATCCCACGATAAAGGAGAGAATCCCCCTACGCGTTTCCATTTTTAAAATTCAATTCACCAACCTAAACGACGTCGAATTTCTGAAAAGGACATCTGCACCACATCATTTTATCCTATATATCCGGAGGAATTGTACGTCTCACAAACGAAAGATCTGAAAATGAAGAAAAACCGGAGTCGCGTACCAATTCAACTCAATTAAGATTCCTCGGCGTAGTTAACCAAGTCAGAGGATAATTGCGCGTTTCCCCAAGGAATTGCGCCTTAGGTACCAACACGGTACAATGCATCGGGGACCCGACATTAGGAACTCAATCGGCATTTCTCTTCCTTGCATACCTATGTACGCGTATCTCCAGTCGCTCCATCGAGACGTTCCGAACTCCGAGAACGACACCGACTGACGAGGACAAAATGTCTTTTCAGATCCAGATCTTCGGGTTCAACTCCCATCTGTACAACAATTTCTCGGACGCGTTGCATCGTGCTCAGGGCATCGTGGCGGTGTCCCTCTTGCTGCAAGTACGTGCTCAATCTGGCCGACGTAACAAGTACCCCATCGCGCATTATCGACAGCCGAGATTCGCGACCGCGATACATCATGATCGTACATATCGTGTTATCTGGGATCTCTTTCAGGAGGGCAACCTCTCGAATGCGAGGCTGAGGACGTTCACGGACCAGCTGGAGAAAATCACATTCCACGGTAAGTGGTGTAAGCAAAATTGCACGTAAGGTGCAGTGGTCGGCGAATGCACCCCGTGCATTCTCGAGCAAGATGCGTATCAGCGCGTGCACGCGTGTCGGAGTGACATTATCCGAGGTACGAATTGCGCAGGGGATGCCGTGAAAATTAAACACTTCACCGTGTACGATCTGCTGCCGGACACGAAGCATTACATGACCTACGACGGCTCCACCACGATGCCGGCCTGTCACGAAACCACCACGTGGATCATACTCAATAAGCCCATATACATAACGAAGCAGCAGGTAAGACTCTTACCCTAGTTTGGAGTAAATCATCCCTCGTCGAACACGTACGCCCGAAATACGTTACACCTGTAAATGTGTCACGAGAGGGTGAACCTCCTCGCTCCTGCCATGAGATAGGTAACACGTAAGTCGTCTTGAAAGGTGGGAATTAAGGCGTCACGTAATCCGTATGTTTACCCTTCTGCGTGTACCGGAAGCGTGCAATCATCGGGTATTATGCAGAATGCCCAGATGAGGCGAAGAACAAGGGAAATGGTACTAGAAATGTTTAAGAACTGTTTTATGCCTGGTTTAAAATCGACTTGGAAGGAAAAATTACTTGAGGGTGACAATTGGTACGAAATATACATCGTTTGATAAGTGGATATAGAAATGGTCTAAGAATTGTACACTTTTATTCGAAAGGGTTATTAATGAGGATGACAATACTATGTAGGATCAAATTTCAAGTGTCAGGATTAACATGAACGGTTGATTTAACAAAAAATTAATATAAAAAAATTGAATACATTGAAGAGTACGTCTTAAAGATCTCAGAAAAAGGGAATTGATTTTCCCTCCGACTTCGCTGGAGCTCTCCTCAGTCAGAACTAACTCCCATTTGATCATTCTCATCCAGCCTCACTCTAATTTCTTTCTCCCTCAATTCATATTCCTCACTCTCTCATTCCCACACTCATCAATACATTTCTTTGTGCGTCAAAATTCTCACTCACTGAGTCATACGGCCGCTCGCACTTCACGAACTCTCAACCACGCATAAACGGTGTCACCTATCGAGCTGTCATTTAATCTAAATACTTCTCATTTCACCCCACAATCATAGAAATATTACATTTCACTCTAACTTCTATTTAGTCTTATTCTTAATCTTTATTGCCTTATTGGCGACACAACTATTCGTATATTTAAACGCTTTCATTTTTTTCTTTATTCTATTAACTTTATTGGACCGCACAGGGCACTGACACTACAGTTATATTTTTCTTTAATAATAGCAACAATGCGTGGCTCGCTATATGCACACAATGATAGTATCGATACGAGCTAAGGGGCGTTATATATGTGGTGTATATAACTAGGAATGAAAATATTAAAGGTAACGGGGGTAGATGGTTGAGGCAAGAAATGTATGTCGATGACCAAGAGTTGATGATCTAAACGTGCATATTAATATTTTAGATTCTCGCCCTGCGCCACTTAATGCAGGGAAATAGCGAGAATTCAAAAGGGCCGCTTGGAGATAACTTCAGACCACCGCAACCTCTTCATCATCGTTCGGTTCGAACGAATATTGACTTTAAAGTTCAGGTAAAGTATATCCATCGTCTAATTCTCTTGATGCACGTCTAGGGAACAATGTGAACTAATGCGTAATGTTTGCCTAATTATGCACAGAGAGTTTGGGAATATGCTATAACGTTGTTTTCGGTGAAGATTTCAGCAATTATAAAATCCTCTGCTGAAATTAAAGCAATTAAATGTAATTTTCGATACGTTTGTTAATGAAGGTGATAACTAATGTTTACTACCTTGGAGGACTGGTATCTTAATTCCGTTATCACCTGTTCCATTCAGTGTTATGTCACGTTGTTCTTCTTATACGTACTTGTCGAGCGTAATTATCTTTTCCATTTAGTATGCAATAGTAAACAATGAATTATTTCTTTCAAATACAGCAAGGATCTAAAAACTGCCCAACGATGAACAGGGATATATATTACAAAGGTATATATAATGAAGTATTTCTAAAACGCGTCATGAACTCGCAGAAACAGTAATTTGACCCTTAACTATCGGTGATATCTTCCAATTTCCTATTTTCACGTGACATCGTAAATACTTGGACATATATAATTCTATGAATAATGAATACCGAGGTTTAATATATATTATATAAATTTTCTCAATAAATGCAAATGCAGGCGGAACTAGAATACGAGCGAATAAACATTTTATGAACTTTTATCTTTCTTAATATGACTCGTGCTTATGGTACAATATAACTCTTCAATTCAAAGTGATATCCATTGGAAGTTTCAGAAATATTGTTTTCTATTGATCGAAATGTATTTTATTGGAACATACTCTAAGACGAACCGTAATGCATCAAATCACAGTATTGTCATAACTTTCTCAACAACTTAGGTAATATAAAAATAACATCCGAGGAGTCTCGTTTGTGAAACTTTTCTCCAAACTGGGTATACCAAATCATTTAATGTTTTATCACGTGAATATGAAGGTCCTAAGGAAGGTCCTAACACCTACGAAATTTAAACTCTTTTCAAACATGTTTATAACATATTTTTAATTCGTTACAAAAAACTAAATGTTACGGGTATTAGAGCGTTTTTCGGGGTCTTCTCATTCATCTAACAATATTTCAACTGTTCGGAGAAAAGTTTCATAAACTATTGACCACTCAAGTGTCACTTTTGTATTACTTAAAAAAAAAAGATATTATAAAATTGCAGTCCTTTTAAATTCCATAGGAATCTTATCTTTGTTCTGAATATGTAATTTAAAAATGAGGGTTATCTATTAACCGAAAAGTTAAGGGTCAATCACTGTGATTCGAGTGTTCACCCAAATCGTGATGATCTTTTGTCATTTATTAGCTAACAGCTGGAAATAGCCATGAAGCCTCGAGGAAGCTTCGATCGAACCGCAGTACTACGCTTTCTTTCGAAGGAGTTGGAACTTCGCTGTAAAAAATTGACATATCAACGCGCACACGAGATGCGAATCTTTGGGACGGGTGGATTCGCGTCGACGTGAGGAGAGAATTGCTTCGTTGTAACTTATTAGACGTGAATTGCCAAGTATGTTTCCAGTAACGGATAACCTATAGTTACATAGCGAATTAAAAGTATCGTAAGAGTATATGATATATTATATACATATATCGATTACTATGAAAGCTATTGACTATCGTCGCCTGCGAGGGTGAGATGCGACTATGTATAAAAATGCATACGTGACAAAGCGTATGACCGAGCGCAAAGTTTATACTATATTCTTGTAATAAAAATGGTTAAAAGCCAGACAAAGGGGTATCATCGAGTAGGACCACGACCTTATACGTGAAAAGACCTACGTTTGTTGACAGGGAAAAAAAGTTTGGGAGGACGAATATCTCATGAATGAGACGTTAAATTCGGATACGAGTCTGCCAGAATTAATTTCCCATATTCAACCAATAATATTTATAAAAGATACTTGTTGGTTGTTATACATCTCTATATTTCCTACGTTGACTAACACATGAAACGACGACAGTCCATCCATTTATGCTACTTAATATTGCAAAACCATGAACATAGTTATATTTTGTGAAACACCGGGAACTAAATCAATTTTCGCAATCAAAGAACATGGTTATCTGTACGTTTTAGTACGTTATCGAGTAAAAGGTGTCACCAATACAGGTCTTTATCCCACGCACTATCTCCCGCTTTTTAAACTGTAATTTATTACGTGATTCCATTCCATTGTTCGTTTCCATCCATAGACACCCTTAGTTGTATGGAACTCATAAGCCTTATGAACTTTGTTGAAAGTCGAGAGCCATGTTCAACGATGCTTTTAACGACCGGTAGTACCCGATGATTCCAATAGAAATGTCTTTTCATCGATTTGTACTTGTTACTGTTCCATGTTCAAGCACTCATCCCTGATGGCCCTGTTGCTTCGAGTCAATCCGACAGAATAGCGAATTTCCACGAACAATACCCACTCGGTGTCGATAATGCAGCGGTTTATTTATTTCATATTGATTCGCATTTCTCTTATATCCTTCCGTTATCATACCGACAACGCGGACAATATTGTAGCCTTCCTCTTCCAACCTTTCACAGGCGCTTTAAAATGAACAATTTTACAGTTAAAATAAAAAGCTTGCTTAGATGAATCCCTTTACATGAAATTGTCCAGTTCTTTTATTTCGGTTCATTTTGGAAACGGTCTCATATTTATTCACATCGTCGAATGCAATAGTTACTAGATACAAATTAGTATCCCTGGCATTAATCCAAAGAATAGCAGAAAGATGTAATCATTACATTTTTATCACGCGAGGAATTAAATGACTGACAATGAGAAGCTTTGAAATAAAGAATCGCATTAAAAAAAAAAAGAGTATGTAAGTTGAATAGTTCGAATAAGGCTTGGAGTCATAATATGTGTATTAAAATCGACCGGCTGAAAATTAGAGATTAGATTAACACTCGACATCGTTCTTTTCGAAAATGAACGCAGTTCATGTTTCGTCGTATACCTCGATTACCGTTTTTATACAATTAATAAATATGCCTTTTTACGCCACATTATTTATAAAACATTCCTTTCAGACACAGGAATATAAATGTCTCAAAGTTAACATTACATCTACCTTTCGGTAAATATTATACTGCACAACGAACACGTCGCTATAAATCTTATTTACTTACGATAATGATTTATAGCCCAGGGGGAAAAATTAAATCAGCCTTGAAATAAAACAAACACAGCTGTCAATATTACCCTGTGCACAAATTGGCAATCCATGAAAACATTAGCAGAGATCGCAATTTAACAAAATTTCGAATTTCGCTGAACACCGTAAACAATACAAAAAAAAAGGAAAACGCTGATCCTCGTTATAATATAAATAATATTTATTTGCGTCGCAATTACATCGCCACCAATTGAGTGGCACTTGGCGCGCATTTTTATCCGAAAAACTCTCTATCAACGAGAAACGCAAATTTCCCCTCCTCCTTGAAGCAGACTATCCAAAACTGGAATAAATTACCTCGATCTCTCGACATGTACCAGGATATCGATTAAAGCCGCAGGACAGGTGCCTACCGGAAATAAAGTTTCATCGACCGAAAGTAACGCTAACTCCCCTCAATCCGCCCTCCACTCCCCGAAATAAGGAAGCATATAAAAGTCCCTCATCCCCAGGGGGATCCATTCCGGCAGAAGTCGCCTCCGTGCGCAAGGTGCCTGCCAAGTCACGGTGGACCCTCCTCGCCTCCCCAAAATCCCGAAAAATTGCCGGCAGAAGAAGTAGGTGGCGCCACCTACCCCGTAGTTCTCATCAGTTACCTTGCCCTTACGCGAGCGTCTCCGCGAGAGGGGTAGATGTAAGGGCGTCGAAGGTCCGCCGAAAGGTGCGAGTGGCGAGCGGGAGAAGGACGGCACATGGGAGGGAGGGTGACGGGAACAGGCGGAGTGGGGAGGGGAGGGGGGTAGAATTTCATTGAACGCTCCCAGAATTCGACGGTGCTGCTCCGCCGGCTATGCGGCAAGAGCCTCGGGAAGGGAGAGCAGTGACGGGCGGCAGGTTTACGGAGGCGTCGTAGGGCTGCTACGGATCCGCGAGAGTGTGCCGAGTCGAGACGGGAGCAGGCCCATTCGGCGAGGAGGCCGGGATGGATCGCAGCACCCGGCCTGGATTAGGGTGCCGGGGCAGGAGGAGGAGGTAAAGAGCGCTCGAGAGCGGCGCCAGGCGCCGGAACCTTCGGCCTCGGTCTCGACTCCGGCTTCGGGTTTCTGGTGCCGACCGTAACGGATATCCCCTCGCGATGGCTCGCGACTCCCGACGATGAGATGCCCGCGCAAAGGCTCCTCTGAGGGTCCCCGCGCGCGGCCGCAGAGTGCCACCTGCGGGACGCGCTGCTCCGTCGACGCCTCCTGGACCGCGGCGGTTAGCTCCGACCGACGCCGAGCGCCCGCACTCGCGTCACTTCGGGGACGGGGAAGACCCCAAACGCACAACAAGGAGTGGAAGTAAGGACTAAGGGTTAAGAATTATTTATACCTCTAGTGTACGCTCGAGGATCCGGGACTACGCCTGTTGAGCCTATTTACGTATACGTGCTGTGATTATTCGTACGTGGGGACGTTTTCCTGGCTCTCGCCTATACTCGTCCGGCATGTTCGGACTCTCTTAGGACGAGCAACGAATGATTCGTACATGCGGACTAGTTTTTCCTGGCTCTCGCCTATACTCGTCCGGCATGTTCGGGCTCTCTTAGGACGAGCAACGAATGATTCGTACGTGTGGACTGGTTTTTCCTGGCTCTCGTCTGTCCTCGTCCGGCATGTTTGGGCTCTCTTAGGACGAGCAACGAATGATTCGTACGTGTGAACTAGTTTTTCCTTGCTCTCGCCTATACTCGTCCGGCATGTTCAGGCTCTCTTAGGACGAGCAACGAATGATTCGTACGTGCGGACTGGTTTTTCCTGGCTCTCGCCTATACTCGTCCGGCATGTTCGGGCTCTCTTAGGACAAGCAACGTAAATTAGTGTGCCGAGGAGTGGCGCGAGAAAGTGGTTGGAATCGTTTCGGCCGATCGGGAGCTAAATAGAGTGATCTGTACCTTATCAATACCCGACCCTGTTGGAAGATGTTTTCCTCCGCGAGGTGAGTCGCCGATTTATGAGGAAATTTACTCGGATGTGGAAACTCCTCTCGGCGGATGTTTAAACACTGGAAAATTGAATGTTCGGTCTGTTCAGGGAAGGGCCTCGGATCGAATGACGTCAAACGTATTGATTTTTTAAATCGTTTTTCCGCGTTTTGATGTTTACGTGGGAACCGAACTATATCCGGTAGGGAGAGATGGACGAGAAGTGGAAAATATCGGATCAAAATACGCGTTTCAATGCGTCTGCGTGCGGGAGTGGTTGGTTGAAACATGTATTTTGGCCGGGCACGTCTCCTTTCTCTTTTCGGTTCTCTTTTTATGGGTTATCGAAAATCTATGGTTTGAGTATTAAGAGCCTAAAGGGTTCGGATGTATGGGGCGGATTATGCCGATCGGTGAATATTAGATCAGAGCAATTTGGGGACATGGTTGGGATAGTTCATTGTCAATGCGGAGCACGGACGAGAACTTATTTATATGAGCCTTCTGGTACGCGAGCAACGCGTAAGAATATATATTTAGTACAACGTATTCGCTTGGCAAAAACGTAAATATATGGCTGACCGTTTGGGATGATTTCCCTTGATACGGTGTTGGCAAATGATGTACTATCGAACCGGGAAACGTGCCCTCCAACGTTTTGGGGCGCAAACAGATACGGTGTCCAAGATCTCGTTGAACGCAACTCGTGTAACACAGGACAAACTGTCAAGATAATTAGAAGCAAACATTCTGCAGGATATGAAACACTCGAGTGCTGCCCGTGCAATTTCGTGCCGTTATATCAAACCAAATTAGCAACGGAGAAGTGATCCCGTCGTTCTTCGGAAACGAGTTTAAAAGTTAAAATTGCCTAATATGAATTAATAACTCGCTTATCAAGAACGAACATCAAGATGAACAGTTAGTTGAACGGGGAAGGAAGAATTTGCAGACCCATGATTACGCGATCTTTCTTCGTCGATAAGATAAATCGTCCAATTTAGTCACATAGTGCGTAAACTCCACGCCATTGATAATTTACTTATTCAAATTAAACTTGATAATGATCATCGTAGTATAATATGCCGCAAATGGTGTAACATTTATTCATTCATGTAAATTAACTTACAGCGGCATAAGATCGACACCGGCAGTTACTTACAATGCGGTTGTGCCTCGATCGAAGACCGTTCATCAAACCCTACAGAGGACGGAGTAACAAGATTTATTCCACAGCTCGATGGCAAAGTCCTCTTGACATGTGCGACAAAATAAAAGTAAGAATTCAGACAGGGACGGTAAATAAGCCTGCTCCGAAGTTTTCCAAGCTCTTTAAGGTGAAGTGAAACCCCCTTCAAATCGGTCGATTCGAATACAACACTTTTTTTTAAGGGTATTAGACCAAACTGTCCGAAACATTGACACATCACTCCTGATCATCTAAGAATTGTCCTGACACATTCAAAATTTGGATTTTTCAAACAAATTTTTTAACTCAGACCAGACCGGCGTCGAGCTTTCATATTTCGATCGATATATAATTATCGAAGGCTCTGATATGAGAATCGAAAGGGTCAGGACAATTTTACGACAATTTAGAACACTCTGGTAATCGATAAACTCGCATTTGAACGTGATAAAGGCATAAAAAGTGTTGTATGCGCTTCTATGCTAAAACGATGGGAATACAAGGTCTCGGAGTGAAAATTTAATTGACCTGGAAACCACAGATGGCGCAGGGGGTCCCTCCGCAGTCAATTAGGGCCCTAGAAATCATGAATCCAGAGGATTTCTGGAGTTTTACTTCGATTTCTTTATAATTATTGTACGAAAATGACAGGTGGAATATGCCATTTGGTACAATACCCAATATAATTCGACCCAGCTGTCAATATAAAAACCAACGGCGGCAACGTAGGCATTTAGAAAAATCTTCTTCATCGACGTTGATCAAGTTCCTCGAGATGTTTCACTTCACCTTAAAGTCGTCTCCAATTTATTGGACGACGACTTGTTACGTATTGCTGGACTATTAGCGAGAGGGTATGACCGAGGTATCAGCTAGTCATCGATTTTAGGAAACAGGAATATTGTATTAGGGAACCCATTACGATTCCATATCAGAAGGGCTATTTGAGCTATTGTTCCACTACCAATGTAATCTGTGCTGTTGTAATCCGATTTACAAGAGCGGTACGTCGATCGAGGATTATTGCATTTACATGCTAAACGAGGCTCATCGAAAGGGAATTAACGGCAAGAAATGACACTCGGAGTGGACAGGAAGAGAGCAGTTTTCCATTCCTTTTCCGCACCCGGGAATAGAAGTGTGTACAAAAATCGAACGAAGAGCAAAGTCGAGAAGCGCTTTAAAGGAAACGGCCTGCAATTGGCTAATGGAGCTTTTAAACTCTGCCTTTAATAACGAAGGCCGAACTCCAAAAAGGCAGCCATCCATTTTGGTAGGCCACGTCAATGCGAGACCGCGCGGACGACGAAATTCGTATATTCAAAGCGCAAAAAGCGGGTCAATTGCCACTTGACAGAGAGTGTCCCATACACTCAATTAACATCTATAATAAAACCCAAATTGTGCTCCGAAAAAAGCGCCTCCATTAATTACAAGAGAATGGAATGATTCCGGTTAATGCAACATTTATAGATTAGATGGCTATGATTTCCATTGCGAGCGTAATCGCGGCCGCAATTGAGTTTGGAGGATAGTATCAATTTTATCCTCCTGTGCTTATCAGGAAAATACTCGCGTTTGATGCGATGCGGAGGAACGTTGTTTTATAGCTGAGAGTGTCCCATACACTCAATTGTGCCCATAATTATGAAAGTGGTCTAAGTCATATATTTTTTGTTTCGAAATTACATTGAATTAATTTCGTTCGAAATAATATGGCGTGAAATAATTGATAAACTCATTTTTTTTTTAATTTTGACTTAGACCACTTTCATAATTATGGGCACAATTAACATCTATAATAAAACTCAAATTGTGCTCCGTAAAAAGCGCCTCCATTAATTACAAGCGAATGGAATGATTCCGATTAATGCAACATTTGTAGATTAGATGGCTATAATTTCCATTGCAAGTGTAATCGCGGCTGCAATTGAGTATGGAGGATAGTATCAATTTTATCCTCCTGTGCTTATCAGGAAAATACTCGCGTTTGATGCGATGCGGAGGAACGTTGTTTTATAGCTCATGGCTCATCCACGTTGAAAGAGACGATCGCAATCTACATTTGCAGCAGTATTTGCGAACAACTCGCCGCTAGCATTCGCTCCTAGTTTGCCTAGATTTTCATCCCAACAAATCGCCTCGGTCATAACTCTGCTTGCAAACGACTCGAAACACAACCTTTCCCAGATCCTTCTACACTGACCCGACACTTTTCGTCGACGTTAAACCGTTTTATGTCTGCCCGCAGTAAACCACGCCACTCTAATTGCTTATTGTGTACGGATGTATTCGGAAAATAGCTTTCATTTGTAAGAGCATTCAAACGTTGTTGTACTACATGTCGTTCGTGCAGTCAATTGTCCAGCAGTTCATCGTTTGATGCAAAACCACAATTTACTCTACCAGACCTTATCGACATGTACCTACAACGTACTGGAAATTATAGTTTTCATAAGAGCTCTAACGAGAAATTAAAACCATAGACGGTAATGTAGTAAAGTATAATTCTATTTTAATAGAATGAAATCGTAAGCTACAATAATTGAAATTTAATAATGTATAATTGGAGACTCGCATCTTTGACATCGTCCAAAGGTACTCTTTTCCCGGGAAGTCAATTTCTTTTAATAGTTTTTTATGATTTACCGTTTCCTGAAGGTCTGAATTTAGATTGAGTTTTCTTCAATTTGCCTAATTTACCTAAACCATTCCTGTTAATGATGTTTGGAATTTCAGAAATTGCTCCTTGCAAAATGTTATGTCGTTCCTCCTCTTTTTGTAGGTTAATACCTACTTTTACCCATTTCTCTTGCTTAAATTTAACTAGGTAAACTCCAAGAGTAGTTAATGGAAGAATTAATGTTAATGGAAAATAAACATCGGCCAACGTATCTGAAACACTGTACCGTATTTGAACATTCATTTACATTAATGCCTAGAAGAAAGGTCAACAAATGTTCCTGAGATAAAAAATTGAACGAATACGTCCAAGAATAATGATATGGAACGGAAAGGTTACTTGTAAGTACACCTAGACAAAAAATACTTTGATTTATCGCTGTACAGTAATTTAAAATGGGCTGCTGAAATGTATACATTATTGAAGAATACATTTGTAACTTTCAGTAAAATAGGTACCAAAAATAAAGACTAAATATCTTCCTCAAAGTAAACATTACTAACAAAATACATATTAAATTCACACTCGGACAGATCAATAATCTTAATTTCAGGAGGTGTACTCCTCAATTTCGAAATTGCTAACGTAACGAAGAAAGCACTTCTTGTTAACATCCTCGTGTTCGGTAATCTAAGGAACAGCAATTTATATAAAGCTAAATGCAAATTATAAATCTCGGCGAAGTCTTGGGTCCCTTTGCTGGAACTCTTCCAAAGGGGATTTGCACTTTGAGAAGTTTCAGTAAAGACTTTCTCAAATTCAGTGTGTGAGGTCAAATATAAATAAGCATTAACGGAATACGCTGCAAGGCACATTATTCGGGACACATCCAACATTTGCCTTGAAAAGTCTTTGCGAGTCTTTGTGAGTCTTTTGGAGGCCCTGCTACTGGATTAATCCCAACGAAACTTCATTCAGACTAAATTAAGCCATTCCGGAGATGAACATTTCTGTCGGAGAAAAAATGCTCACTCGACGCGGATACGTCAAAGGTAGATTTAATGACAACGGGAAATAATCTCCAGATAGGATTTTGATCTTCCAACCATCCCCTGTTGCCGGGCTAAATCCTGTAGACTCTTCTTCGTTCAACGAACTTCAGAAATGCCACGCTTGCACAAATGCCTCCGTGATCGATGCGGTTGGACAGGATGGAGTGCTGGGCGAGGTACAGGGGTGCATGCCCTTAAGTGCCTCTTGTAAGGCATAGCATTGCAGGTTTCGTTAACGCTAGCTACATCGCTGGTCGCCACTGTCCTCATAATCCTGCATTAGTGATGCATCTGTCTATGAAAATACACGTACTTAATCCTGCATAAAGTTGGGAGAGGATCCCAAAGTGTAGGTAGACCCGGGAGAGCCCGTAGCGAGCCGCTCCACTTGTACAACGTAATTGGCATTAATAAAATCGTTACCGTTAACAAAATTATTAATACTAACGATGTTGGACTTTAATTTTAAACGGCTAACTATGCTGCTAATTACGAGTTAACGGCCGGTGATCACTGAATTTTTATATGTGTATAGTACTAGCACTTTGTAAGATACTTATATCCTATAGTACGGGAGCGTTACGGATATTTTATTTAAAATATTAGCTTGTTTCAGATGTTAGACTTTAATTTTAAACGGCTAACTGTGCTGCTAATTACGAGTTAACGGCCGGTGATCACTGCGAATTTTTTATATGTGTATAGTACTAACACTTTATAAGATACTTATATCCTATAGGACGGTAGCGTTACGGATATTTTATTTAAAATATTAGCTTGTTTCAGATGTTAGACTTTAATTTTAAACAGCTAACTATGCTGCTAATTACGAGTTAACAGCCGGTGATCACTGCGAATTTTTTATGTGTATAGTACTGGCACTTTGTAAGATACGTCCTTTAGGATACTTGTATCCTAAAGGACGGTAGCGTTACGGATATTTTATTTAAAACATTAGCTTGTTTCAGATGCACAGCCTCAAAGTTTTCGATTGCGCCTATATATATATTTTTTTTTTGGCGCGAAACTCTGCCGAGTTTCTTAATGATAGAACTGTACCGTTGCGCAGTATTTTATTTTAAATATTGACTTGTTTAAGATGCGGAGCCTCAAAGTTTTCGATCGCGCCTCTATATATATATTTAGCGGCAAACTCTATCGAGATTCTTAATGATAGGACTGTAGCGTAGCGGAGTATTTTTATTTTAATATTGGCTTGTTTCAGATGCGGAGCCTCGAAGTTTTCGATGACACGCCAATAGGGAGAATGTAAGCTGTTCGTGGTTGCGTCTAAGACTGCCATTGGTTACCATGAACTATTCAGACTCTCACGGCCTAAGGTCTCGGAAAAAGTCCTGGAGGATCTGGAGGAGAAGATAAAGTCTACCTTGGAGAAATGGAAGGACGTCGTGACGCTGCCCTCGAGGGAATGCTTCTCTTCGCCGAGGACCAATCCAGTAAAATATTTTTCACGACGTTCTCAAAATGTCGAAGGTCCTATAAATATATGCCTAACGTTTACGTGCTCGGTTTGATGTGTCAAGGAAATGAGCTCTTAAAGAAGAACGTAGACCCACGTAATTAGAACACCGAAATCGTCTTATGAAATATACCTAATAGCGTCATTGGACGGTCATAAATATGCAGCCACGTCTTTTATCGCCGGAATCGAGACATCTGTATTACTGCCATTACTATTGACGTTTATATCTTATTAATGTACACGTAAATAAGGTACTGCCTGCCGGTATGAGATCTAGTATTTGATAGAACAAGAGAAAGGAAAAGACAAATATTTAAAGAGGAACTAAGATTGTTTTATCCTCTCTCTTGTTAAAAAAGAATCCGAGAAACAATTCGAATGATTTACACAGCAAGCTTTTCTTCTTACGAGAAAAATGCCGTCTGGCTCTGGTTTTCATTTCAATCGATATTCGAAGTAAATACGTTTCTTGGCCCATCAAATAATATTTGAAAACCTCGGGGCATGCATAGTCCTGCATTACGATTAGGCTGCTCTGTCTGAAATAAATGGAGGCTCGCTCGAGCGAATAACCAAAAGCTGCAATGGAACGTAAGCTGCGTCAAAACACAGATGGCTTAAATTACATACACCGGGTTAAAGTATGGTTGCGACGTGGTCTCGTCGATTTAGTCATATTTCCACAGTGTCCGAGCCGCGGTGGTGTGTCGCTGCATCCTATATTTGGATATTACTTCGCTCGCGAAATTGGACGTGACATAGCCGCGAATCGTGTTATTGCCCAGAGCCCAGTTCAGTTCTTACGCGATTCTAGTCGAATATAAGCCAGAGAAAAATACAGACAGGTAGGAAAATAGAAAATTTCGACCCTGACGTTCCACCTTTTTGCAGGCTGGAGTTCCGAGTCCGAGAATCGAAGGCATAGGGAAGGAACCAGTGACGAGAAAATGAACGTTTGAATATCTAGGTGTGTTCCACGTTGGACTGTCGATAAAACCACGGCTAGGAGGACGGAGACGACAGGGCGGTGTTATGTTAGTAACACGCAGTCACCCTCTTCGAGGGCGCATCCTACTCGCCCTCTTCATCTTAATCGGAAGCTTCGCTTTGCCGTCCCGAGCGGCCGCTTTCCCGGATTGGACGGACTGCCCCGCGGTGTGTCGATGCAAATGGACGTCGGGGAAGAAATCGGCCCTCTGTCCGGATGCCGGGTTGACGTCTCTTCCGGCCTCCCTCGACCCGAACATGCAGATCCTCGACCTGTCAGGTAACAAGATTCCGGCCCTGCAGGCGGAGATCTTCAAACGAGCCGGGCTGCTGAACCTCCAAAGAGTCTTCCTGAGGAACGCCGGGATCCACGAGATCCACGTGGACGCGTTCAAGGAGATGCGCATCTTGGTGGAGGTCGACATGTCGGACAATCACGTAACCAGCCTCAATCCGGAGACGTTCTTCGGCAACGAGAGACTGAGGATACTGATACTGAGCGGCAACCCCCTAGGCGTGGTGCAGCGTCACCAGTTCCCGGTTCTCCAGCACCTGAGGAACCTCGAGCTGCAGCGGTGTTCCCTGACCAGGATACACGCCCAGGCGTTCGCCAGATTGCTGGGCCTGGAGTCGCTCAGGCTGGATGGGAATCAGTTGGAGTATCTGGACGCCGCGGTCATCTCCAGCCTGTCGCACCTGAAGACCCTGACCCTGGACGGGAACCGGTGGAGCTGCGACTGTCGCCTGAGGAGCTTCAGAACGTGGTTGATTCCCAGCGTCCCGAGCAAGCTCTACTCGGTCTCGCAGATGTGCGCGTCGCCGCCACGGCTGGAGGGTCGCCGTTGGGAGGACGTCAAGCCCTCGGAGTTCGCCTGCGAGCCCAAGGTGTCGGTCCTGGCGAGCAGCCTCCAGGAGGAGACCAACGGCGTCTTCGGCCTGGCCTGCATGACCACGGGGGACCCGGAACCGGAGATCTCGTGGCAGCTGAACGGCGGACCGGTTAACCTGACCCGACCGGATCAACCCTACGGAGCCTTCGCCACTTCCGGGGAGGTCTACGGGGATATCTACGGCGTTACCCAGGTGACCGAACGGTGGAACAACCTGACGGTCTACAACGCCAGCGACAACGACGCGGGGGAGTACACCTGCTTCGCCCGGAACGTCGCCGGCCAGGCCGCGGACAGCGTCAACATCGTGATTCCGCGCGTCTTCACCGCGCCGACCCTCTCGCAGGCGGATAACTGGCTGCTCTGGGTGAGCCTGGCTGGCGGCGGCGCCGCGGCGCTTTGCGCCTCCGTCTCCGCGGCCCTCCTGGCCATGTGTCTCTGCGGAGGATCCCGGCGCAAGCGCAGGCGTGAAAAGGTCAAGCTGCAGGGCAGCACCAGCTTTGGCGACCAGGAGAAGAAGCTGCTGGACCTCTCAGTGACCACGACTATGGGTGCCAGCGGGACGACCGGCACCAGCGGCCACGGGAGCCTCGTCGAGGCCTGCAGCCCCGGCGACCTGGAGCTGGCCGAAAGGGGCTCCATCTGCGACCCCATGGCCGCGGCCAACGTCACCGTCGAGAGGCACAGACTGGACGGGGGCATCAACGCCATCCGCGCCCTGCCCTGCACGGTCTTCCCGCCTCCGCCGCCCGAGTTCACCAGCGGCGTCCTGCCCGCCGGTATCTTCGGCAACATCTTCATCTCCGTCTCCATGCCGCAGGACTCCGAGCGCTGCTACCCGGACCTCCTCGACATCCCCGTCCACGCCAACATGGCGGACAAGCCTGCGACCGTGGCCTCGGTCCCGGCGTCCTCGGTCATCTCGGGGTTCGCCACCCTCCCGAGACGCCCGACGCGCCCCGCCGACCTGGGCTCGCTCTACGACAACATGGGCCCCAGGGTCACGGCCACCGGGAGCTCGACCTTCTCCCTGACCGACGCGGAGCTCCGCTTCTCGCCGCCCCCGCCCCCGAGGGTCATCCAGCCGCCCCTGGAGTTCGTCTCCCTCTAATGCCGCTACCCCGTCTGTCCGTCTGTCTGCCGCTTGACTGCCCGGCTGCCTGCTTGCCCGAGAGAGAATGCGAGAGTGCCTGCGTCCGCGGTCCCCCCTTAGACGCTGCGACGAGATGACCCACTCGTAGTTCCGTAGTAACTCGGTACTGGAGCGGAGGACGGCCACTGACTGTGCCAAAACCGCGACGATGGCTGATCGGCACCCGAAATCGCTCCTCGCGGAGCGGAGGAACGACGCATGGACGGAATCTTTAGGGTTTACATAGTGGACCTGTATATACGTGTCGACGTCGTTATCATTTTTAAAAACCTAGAATAATGGTAAGCACTCGACGGCCGGAAAACGGAGTTTGGTCGACTCGGTCAAGTGCAGGACGGAAGCTGGGATCTGATTTCGAGTCGATCTCGGCGGGATACGGAAGAAATGGTTTCAACCTCTTCGGCGAAATCCAATTTACCTGTCTCGGCGGAACCTGGTTGTGTCGGGAAATGTCATTAATTCGAGTACAAATTACTTTCACCTGACCGCATCCTACAGGTAGCGCGGAGCTTTATTTGATATCATGCCGGCACTTGGGTCAAGGAGTAATATCTAAACCTATTTGTTCTACCCTCTGCTAACCGACTCTGACGAAAGTCGGCTCGATTGAGAGAGATGAATCTTATCGAAGGATACGTTCCGCGGATTACTTCGTAAACTTCGTGGATGCCACGGTATGTTCGGTTGAAAACGTTGAAACTCTTTCATTTCGTCCAGCTTGGCGATTCGATTGGTTGTCTTTGTTTTGGATACTAGAACGTCAATGACTGTTTCTGCCTGTAAGACTTGTAAGAACTTCTCAGAGCGCTCCATGCCATCATTTTAGCTAATCCGGTGGCGACCTAAGTAACATCTTATATCTGTCTGTGCGAAACTGACAAAGACTCGACTGGAATATACACGTGCTTGTGATTAGTTCCCTTTTATCGTGCGAGGAATCATCGAGACGCGAGCAAAGTATTACCCTGTTTTAATAAAGAAAAGAAACAAGTGAGAAATGGCGCCAATGATACTTTGTAGCTCACGCGAATAAGGAATTGGACCATTGCAATGAGAGGACCGTACTCGGATACGTTCACGATCGGATAAAATTTTGCTCAAATTCGTGAACTTCTGACATCCTTGCTCTTGAGTGACTCTCGTATTAGCTTAGATCCGTAATCAATGATCGATGCGGTCAGCAAGCTGCGATCAGCTGGGCCCGTTTTGTCGTCGACGAATCCGTCGGAACTTTTGGGGAAATACTTTGTCCATGTGTATTCGCGTTCGAGGAGCTGTGCCAAATCGGAGTACGTGATGGCTTTACCTGACTAGCAGAGAAGGCACTCGATCGAGACTCGAGAGACGAGGAAAAACTAATTGTCTACCTTTGTACCGCAATTATTTCAGATTCGAACGTCCACCAGCGACGAATTCCCCTTATTTTCTAATAAATTACACGTATCGATTTTGACAACGACAGCAGCCGCGATCAAGACGGCAAATCGTTCAAGTCGACGGTCTTAGAGCCAACAAGTCGCTAATCGTCGTCTCCTGTCAAATCGAATTGACAAACTGACCTAAATGTTACAATAATCATCCCGCATCCAGTTATTACAGAGACCGGTGGAAGGAGCCCTCTGTACATAACTCTCGTGATTTCTTCGACTATCGTACTAACTCGGATAAGGGACAGTAGACACTAAGACACGATCTTTCATTCGTTCCACCTGTATCTCTAGTTTGTTAAATCTACGAGTGTACATATTTGTTATTGTACGTACGCGCCGTGTAAGGACGGCGCACCTTACGTGAGAGGGATGTCATACATACATCAGTATTTATTATGAACGCTTTGTCAATTAATAAAACGATTGAATTTTACGGTGTTCTCTCGGGAGCAGGGGTAGGCGGGGAAAGTACACTGCACGTAGACTTTAATCACGTGTATTGCGAGCATCGAGTAGTTACAAAGTATAGGAACAAGGTAGGTACAGGTGGCCCGGTAAAAGTTCGACGCGCGACTGCTGATCGTGACTCTTCGGTAACCGCTACAGAGAATATCCCCTCGAAGTAGGATTGCTAATCTATGACACAGATGTCCAAGTAAACGCTCTTCGTCGTAAACTTCGTTACGGCTTCTCTACGTGAGACTCGTTTTATCCTCCTTGTTTTCTCGGCCCAGCCGGGACGGGATCCACTTCCAATTGGCTAACGCGGTTGCTCGAACTCTGATCGACAAAAAGAACATACTGTCCTGTAATGCTTTATCATTTAGAAATTACGTATTCACTGAAAAAATCATAGATTTTAACCCTCGAAATCAGGTGGAAATCGGCTAGAAATCACCGAAACACTGTCACGATATTAAGGCCGAACGTTACTATTGGGTTGTTCGGAAAGTAATTTCGTTGTTTCCCAACAGAGGACTTACTTTTTTTTTTTTCGGCCAAATTCATACTTAAGCCGCATAAACATTATATATTTTGACAGCTGATCTAACAAGGCTTGCTTGTGAAAAAGTTTGATTGATTCTACGCAGTAGTTTTTGGGTGGTACCCTTTCAAATATGGAAAGTGAAAAGCGGCATTTTCGGCATATTTTACTTTTTTATTATCGAAAAGGTAAAACTGCTGTTCTAGCAAGAAAAAAATTATTCGATGTGTATGGAGAAGATATATTGACGGAACGCCAGGGTTAAAACTGGTTTGCAAAATTTCGATCCGGCAATTTTGATATTGAAGATGCCCCACGTTCTGGAAGGCCACTTAAAGCTGATGAAAACACGATAAAGGCATTAATTGATGCAAACCGGCGAATAACAACTCGTGAAATCGCTGAGAGATTAAATTTATCGAATTCGATCGTTCGTGATCATTTGAAACGCCTAGGTTTAATCTCAAAGCTCGACATATGGATTTCTCGTGTTCTTACGGAAAGAAATTTGTGTCATCGCATTGACGTCTGTGATTTGCTTCTCAAACGTCAAGAATATGATCCATTTTTGAAGCGCATCATCCCTGGGGACGAGAAACGGGTTGTCTACAACAATGTTACACGCAAGAGGTCATGGAGTAAAAAAGATGAACCGGCTCAAAGAACTTCGAAAGCCGAAATTCATCAAAAAAAGGTGATGGTATCTGTTTGGTGGGATTTCAAAGGAATCGTTTTTTTTTTTGAGATTCTACCGAACAACACAACGATCAATTCCGAAGTGTACTGTCACCAGCTGGACAAATTGAATGATTCACTTAAACAGAAGAGACCAGCATTAATCAATTGAAAAGGTGTAGCGTTTCACCAAGATAATACGAGACCTCACACAAGTTTCTTAACTCGCCAAAAGCTTCTACAGCTTGGATGGGATATACTGTCACCCCCACCATATTCTCCAGATCTGGCACCTTCTGATTATTACTTGTTCCGGTCTCTACACAATTTTTTAGACGGTAAAACCTTTACTTCAAATGAGGAGGTCAAAAATCACCTGGATCAGTATTTTGACAGCAAAAACCAAACATTTTATGAGCGTGGAATCATGCTACTGCCACAAAGATGGCAAAAGGTATTGGACCGGAATGGACAATATATCATTCGATAAAATATTTATTCGCTATAAAAAAATCGTCTTTCATTTTCATAAAAAAAAAAAACGAAATTACTTACCGAACAACCCAATAGTTACCGAATTGCATTGTCTATCATATGAAATCAAAGGGAATAGTTCCTCGAGAAATGATTGACATTTTTAAGTAAATATACCTCGCTCCGAAACGAACGCTACCCAGGGCACCCCAAGGGGATGTTCTTCGGTGTCTCTTCGGTGACGTTGGCCGGGCCAAAACTTTCCACGAGACTGACCGTCGATGACTGTTGATGAAATGCCGTTTCTTGATCTTCCTACACGAGGTATAGGTATCAGACCTTGCCGTCGTGACTCGTCCCATGCTTCGAACAAAGTTTCGGCATTTTGCAGCCGCCGTTTCCCTGGCTCACCGCCACCTCTTATTGCGATTGGCCCTGCAATCGCGACACGATTATAAATCAAATTGTATACATCCAATTTCTATTGGCACCAAATCAAATCGAATACATCTTGATGTTTTAATTATATTAAGCCAAATCATATACATCTAAATCCGCGATGAATAAATTTCATAAGTAATGCGCTTATTCACATAATTATACGCTGGTCGCCAAAATAATCGCATCACCTAAGAATAAAAACCATGTAAATCGAAGACGGATATTTATCGTTTACGATAATATAAAAAGATAGTGATTCAATGTCGATTTAAAACATACTTGTAATTACAGAGATGTGGTCATAGTCCCTTTCGTTATGTTAAAAAACATATACGATTATCCGGTATACACAACTTTGATTTTTAGGTGTTGCAATTCTTTTGGTGAACATTAGCACGAGGACACTGAATTTGAAAATACGTATGAACGTATGTTTGCATCATGGAAAGCTTGTTCTACAGTTCTTTCGTGTGCGTGTCTATGCAGCAATTATGTTATGTCGGTGGAGAGAAATATAAATTTACCTGGATAGTCCAAATTTAAAATGACGTCAGGATCGAAGTCACGGTCGATGTCGAAGTTCGCGTCAATATCGGAATCGGAATCGTGATTATTAGTTATCTCGGCATTTGCAGGACCAGATCCGGAGCGACCTACACGTGGATTACCCAAGGCTGCAATACGATCCATTCTTGTGTAACTTGACATCTTTGGTGCCCGTCCTGTCCTAGGATACGCCACCAATCCTGCTCTTCGTATTTCCGCAAGTTTAATTGTCCCGCCACCTGAAAAAAAATTATTATATTTTTGATGTCGCAAAAATGCCGCATTAATTTCGGTGATGTAAATGCCTGAACATCCCCGTGGCGTTATTGATACCGACTTGACACTTCCCGAATTAAATATTATTTTATCACTTTTATTATCCTGATTTTATTTCACCCTGAATTTCTGAGAAACAAAATTTCAGAATGGGAAATTGATTTAAATGCGACGAAAGATGTCCTAAACTGAAGCGTTTTTGTAAAAATGATAAACAGCGTTCGGGATGATCCCTAGTAGCATAGAATGATTTCTGAATATTTCTTTATAATCTTTGATAAATATCTCAAGCAACAGATTTTTTCAAATTTCTTGTAGATTTCATTCGAAGATATTTGAAATATTTCTTGAAAATCTCAATGACATATTTAGTTTCAATAATTTATAAACATATAAAGAAATATTCTTTAAGTTATTAACATAATAAAAATACATTTTTTACTTCAAGACTATTATCGGGCACTTGATTTAGTATCAAAAAACACGAGAAATTTTTGTAATATTTTCGTTCCGCTATTTCATTATGGGAGCAAAACGTGTAATTTTGATTTTAAATATTTTTAATACGTTTATGATGTATTCGGCAGATAATAATTAAAAATACTTGTATTCAAATGAAACGAAATGTTTTGCATAACTGGTAGGAAAATATTATGAAAACCTACGGGGCTAATATTATATAAATATTATAGAGATAATATTCTAAAGTAAACGTTTTGCAAATATTTCAAATGTCTGCTAAATATTTACAAAATGTACGATATTCGTTAAATATATAGAAAATATAGGACAAATATTTTGTGCTACTAGGGATTTAACAACGCAACGTGAAACTTATTGAAATTCACGTTATTCTACAGGCTTTTACGATTACCTAAATGATCATCTTACTTAAAGTGCCGATGAAAAGTTTAAATTAAATTCGCATCTTCCTATTTATGCGTATCTTATTCCCCTCTATTCTTAAGGGCCGGTTACATTAATATTCCTGCTAAAATCCTTAACCAAGGATTACTTAACGCGTGATTGCCCAGGGTCGGTAGTTACCTAACAACGAATTTTAATCTTCGGTTAGCCTAATTTTTGCGTGCAACACGATTTTCACTAATGCGAGATTGCCATCGTGAGAGATAGTAATCATAGTTTGAATAGTAGCTTAAAGATCAACTAATCATAATTAATCTCGAATTAGTGAAAAATCGTATTGCACCGAAAAAGTTTGATACTAATCACGGCTGGTGCAATCGGCCCTAACTTATCAGAAACGTGTATTATAAAAAACGTAATCCAAAACCGGTGTCCACTACGTCTTTAAGATTTGCAAATGTTACGCGAACTTTGAGAAAGAAACGGGTATCTGATTTTAAGTAAATGTTCCTGAGGTTAAATGAAATTAATAAAATTAGTGAAAAATCGTGTTACACCGACAAAGTTTGATACTAATCACGGCTTGTGCAATCGGCCCTAACTTATCAGAAACGTGTATTATAAAAAACGTAATCCAAAACCGGTGTCCACTACGTCTTTAAGATTTGTTTTGCAAATGTTACGCGAACTTTGAAAAGAAAACGGGTATCTGATTTTGAGTAAATGTTCCTGAGGTTAAATTAAATTAATCGAATTAGTGAAAAATCGTGTTACACCGACAAAGTTTGATACTAATCTCGGCTTGTGCAATCGGCCAAACTTATCAGAAACATGTATTATAAAAAACGTAATCCAAAACCGGTGTCCACTACGTCTTTAAGATTTGCAAATGTTACGCGAACTTCGAGAAAGAAACGGGTATCTGATTTTGAGTAAATGTTCCTGAGGTTAAATTAATTCCTGGACTCCAGAGAAATTGGCCAGTCGAGAGGTTACTTACTGTTGAGCGAAGTCGCGAGGATGAAAAATGCCGCCAAAACGAACAACGGGTCCGTCATTTCCGAGACGCGAGCGACAAGAGGACGAAGAGGGCGACTCTCGGAGGGTGACTTCCGGTCCAGGAAGAGGAGAGCCTTCGCAGATCGGTGGACCGGAGGCGCACTGGATGGAAACCCGTACCCGAGGCACAGTTTTATACCTCCCGCCGATGGGCGTGTTGTTCAACCCCTAATCAGAGGGTGGCATTCCGCCCACTCTCCCTCCGGCAGTTGCCATTCATCGGCCAGTTAATGGCCGGCGTCTTGGCGTCGGGTTTGACGACTAATTAAAAAATTCTATCGATAAAATCCGGAATCCTTCCCGCTTACGCGCGGAGATTACATTTTTCGCCGAGATGCTGTCAAGACATCCCGTCTTTCCGGAGATTTCTTTTCATTTCGCGAGGACACTCTTCCCTCCTCCTGGTGCATCTCGCACAGTGGGTTGAGAAGACCATAGTGAAACAAGAAAAGTTTCAATCCATAATATGTTTCAAAGCATAACCTTTAGGAAAGAAATGCATACTATTAAACCGACTATGTAGTTAAATACTATTTATTTTTGTCACGATCGTCGAATCTTTTTATACAAGCGGAGAAGTTTCACTTTTGATATTATCTAACGAGTGGTTTCATACACATTTGTCTGTAAATTTATTAACGTAAGGTGTGTTATAAATGTAGTAGATAAACTGATAACATATGTTATAAATATATATGCTATTGAGTTGAACAGTACATGATTTTAAATGTTTGAATTTCACGATTTTTTTTTTAACTACGTGACTATCTAGGGCGTTCTAATAAAAATAGTAGGCATTTTTAAATATTTATTAAGGTGATGTGAAACACGTCGAGGAACTTGATCGACGTCGATAAAGAAAATTTTTCTAAATGCCTACGTTGCCGACGTTCGTTTTTATATTGACAGCTGTGTTGAATTATATTGGGTATTGTACCAAATGGCATACTCCACCTGTCGTTTTCGTACAATAATTATAAAGAAATCGAAGTAAAACTCCAAAAATCCTCTGGATTCATGCTTCCCTAATTGACTGCAGAGGGACTCCCTGCGCTCTCTGTGATTTCCAGGTCAATTAAATTTTCCCTCCGAGACCTCGTATTACCATCGTTTTAGCATAGAAGCGCATACAACACTTTTTTTTGCCTTTATCCCGTTAAAATGCGAGTTTATCGATTACCAGAGTGTTCTAAATTGTCGTAAAATTGTCCTGACCACGATTCTCATATCAGAAAATTGTCCTGACCACGATTCTCATATCAGAGCTATCGATAATTGTATACCGATCGAAATATGAGAGCTCGACGCCATTTTGGTTCTGGTCTGGACTGAGTTAAAAAATTTGTTTGAAAAATCCAAATTTTCAATGTGTCAGGACAATTCTTAGATGATCATGAGTCACGTATCAAAGTTTCGGATAGTTTGGTCTAATACCCTTAAAAAAAAGTGTTGTATTCGAATCGACTGATTTGAAGGGGATTTCACTTCACCTTAAATCCGCAAAAATCCGAATCTTTTCCGGCGCCTCATGCTTCACCGTCCTCCACTCTCTTCTCCAGAGTCGCCCCTCAATTTCTTCGGGTTTTATCATGTCGAGGTGAACTGAGACGTTTGCGATATATCAGTTTCAATTTCCGTTTCAGGAGATTTCTGGAGAACCTAGTATGACCTGCCGATAGACCGGATATTCCTCCCGATGATGCGCATCAACACTTCTCGGGTACATTATTTATGGACCAATGATGATGCGTGATGCGACCGGTATGTAACAGATTATTCCGATTATCGGTGCTCGTGACATATCCCGTGCGAACGCGCCTTTCGCGTGCTAATCCTGTCGATACACTTGGCGATTCCGATCAGCGAATCTTCGGTATCGATCGGGTGCAGGGAAATCACCCACCTCAGGTTTCAGAAAGGAAAATTGACACTTCATGTGACATTTTGGCGGTTCACCGCGTCGTAGATAACATACATTTTCGTTCATGTAACTTTAAATACGGAATTGATCCTTTTGCCTAATAAGGACAATTTATTGGTGACACCCTGTAGGCATATATCATCTTAGATTATTTAATCTCATATCTTATACATCATCTTATATAAAGCAGGAAAAATAAATGTAGAACTAAGTAGTACTACTTAAAAGTGAACTAACAAGGAATAATTCCCAAGTGTCCGCCCCCGATCTTATTGATTTTCATATATGTTGAAGAACATACAAATCTAATTGATACGTGTTTTTTTATATCTGCAATGATCCACATTTAAGGGGAGAAACAACCCCCCAAAGTTTGGCGAAAATTCGATTTTTATAACAATTTTCGTAGAAGCAATGGAGGGATTTCGACGAAACTTGGTATAAACGTATTCTGTATAAGGATGGTGAAAACACAATATTGTTCAGCAATGTTACACCCCCCCAAGGAGGTGAACTACTCTTCAGGCGACATTTTTTTCTAATATCTATTAAACAAGCACTGCTACTTAAGTTCTACTTACGCCATATGATTGCTCACAAAAAATGAAGAAATACGTGTTTTTTGCTTTTTGTCAATAAACATTTATACATCGGTTGTAAACAATGAATGTAGGTGGTATACGGGTATATTTCGACTAGCTATATTGCATTATATCGTGACCAATTCATTGTACATAAATCTTGTGAACGTGCTTATTCCTCAAAATATCGTTGGTTTTCGTAGTAATACATAATTATTGTAAATTTTTTCAAACACTATGTACAAAACTAAAACGCTAAATCGTTCTATACATGAAGAAGATGCATTAATAATTACTACTGTTTATATTACGTTGAGACGTTAACATAAATTTTGTATTTTCCTGTTTGTTGGTCTTTTCAATTTTGAAATTTGCCGCCAAATTCGCGGGCTACCCTTCTTGCCTTCGCTTGGGATCGAGGGTAGAAAGGGTAGAGAAAGTGTACACTCGGGGTAGATGCCCTCGCAAACCGAACAGCGGCACTGCATCACTTCCGTTAAAACGAACGCCAAAGTGTACACTTTTCGTAAAAGTGTAGAAAGTGTAGGTAAAACGAACAAACCTATTGAGTCAGCGTTCGGCCACACAGCAGGAAGGATGGAGCTCTTGCTCAGGTAGTCACTCATTAACTTACCTAGCCCAGTACCCTTGTATAACAAAAAAAGAAGGATTATTATATGGTGCTGGAATCGCTGATTGATCCGTAAGCACGCCAAATTATTGATAATTTTCTCGAATTTCTAGTTTTCGGACATTTTTTTTTCAAACGCGTTTTTCTCGAATCGACACATTTTTTTTTGCGGGAATTCTAGCTCAAAAAGTTATGAACCGATCGTTATGAAAATTGAAAATGTGTTTCTGCATGAAATTACGAAGAACGTGAACCGACATTTGGGATGATATCATAATTTCAAAGGTGTCTTTTTATTGCAAAATAAAAGAAAAAAATTGTGAAAATCGAGACATTTCTTTCAAACACCTGTCAACACTTCAATTTTTACCATTTTTACTCGCAATGAGGTTCATATTCTTAGAAAACATGTTAATAATGTAAAAAAACAATCATTTTGCTTTGAGATAACAATTGCGAACCCTACATTTCCCGCGAACAACAAACTCGAATGACGACCTTCGGTGGACAACAGCCCATAATTTCGACATTTTCATCAAAACTAACTTGAAAAAATTTGTAAATGTATTTCAAAATGTCAGTAATGTAAAAAAACAACCATTTTGCTTTGAGATAACAATTGCGAACCCCACATTTCCCGCGAACCACAAACTCGAATGACGACCTTCGGTGGACAACAGCCCATAATTTCGATATTTTCATCAAAACTGACTTGAATAAATTTGTAAATGTAATTCAAAATATCAGTAAAATAATGTCAAAGTTAGATCAAATTTCAATTAATTTTTCACCCTCTAAAAAATTTATAAAAAACGGCTGAAAAATTGCCTCCTAATGTGGTTTCCCCCCTTAAATAACTACAAAATCAAGACTATAAAATGTAAATTTGTTGGATATGATTCAATCTTTCGGTCAGAGTTTTTAATTCATATTTAACAGAAAACATGAAGTTAATAATAAGAAAGCTACAGAGAAGTCACAATTGCACCTATTCTCTCTGTCAGGATAGATTTCTCAAGGAAGAAGACATTCCAATAATAAAACTCGTTGATTAGTTAAACATTATATTGGAACCTGTAGAGTTATAAGTGCAATAATACGTCGATATTGCAAATCCAAATTAAACTGAGATTAAATACATTTAGTAAATACGTTTCTACGCGAAGCAGTCGAATGCAAACTAAATGTATAGCTTCAGCATCTGCACATTGCTGGGCTGAGCAATATTTGCTTGGACTAATTACGTCACTATGTGACACGATTTACGATTAATCTTTATCGACGTGAACCACCGTGAGATGATCCCTCTCATTCAATATCTTAGCCTGTCAAATGGAATCCGAAACGATAACGTAATCGGCTAGATACGTCACTTGATCGTTTCTCGTTAACGCATTTACATACAAACGTGAACTCTTTCGTTCTTGCAAATTGTTAACAATGATTAGATTGACCGTTACGTGAATTGGCTCATCCAGAAGAGTTTCATTTAGGTGCGAACACGAGCTACGAACCGTTCATTTAAATAGAAAAGACGTAAACGCGCCGTCGATAGGGCTATATCTAACGTTTAGGGCAATCTTTGCTCCGTATTCCGCTTAATTAATCACGTGGCCGTGAAATTTCATAGGGTAAACTACGAATCAACTGGTAGAACAGCTGGAAGATCTACAATGATTCCTCCGCGTACTCAGCTACGTCCAGTTGAGAAAACAAAGATTCCAACTAGTTCACCTGGATTATATTGTTAAACATGCCCTTACTATTTTTTTGAAAGAAGAAGATCTGGTTGAAAGTATTAGATATTTCTAGTAAAATATTATTTAGTTACGTTGATACTTCTCCTTGTAACTCCAAAGAAAGATATTAAATTGAAGAATAAAAATTTCCTTTTAGAAATTCATCTAGTGATTTGGGAATCTGATTAAGTTAATTATGTATGCAACCAGACTAGTAATCAGAATTTTATAGTCATGTTAATCAGAGTTTCTCATTGATGATAACTAGAAATCATGTAATCAGACGCATCTAGTAACATTAATGGAAACTTTTTTGAGGGAAGGGTTTTCAAAAATATCTACAAAGTCTAAGACTCACTAGACTAACTCCCTGAAAAGCTAAATAACTTCGACGAGTATTTTATGCTATTTACAATAATAGCCCAGTGAACACTGTCATATAACTGTTGGGTAAATGTTACGTTTTCGAAACTAGCATGTTATGTAGAATAAAAGTAACATGGACGTTAGATGTTAGTTATTATTTCCCACTCAGTAAGGTAACATGTTATGTAACATGTTATATTAATGTTATAACTTCAGTTACCTTAAAATAATGTTAATTTTTCATACATTTAATAAAAAAAATCACGCAATTTTATCCAAAATTATATAATTTTTTCATTTTTAATTATTTTTTGGTACTTGACAATAGATATTAAATGACAGATCAGACTTCAATGAAATTATGTAATGATGAACTGTCTGATTTTACTTAAAGACAATTAGGATTTCATTCGACTAGCAAACAATGATAATGTATATGCGCGTATGAATTAAAGTCACATTTTTTCATACGAGTAGTAAACAAAATACGACATATATTAATCTTATGACATTTGACGATGAATTATGACAATGACGATGACGATGATGTAATAAAATAAATGACAGTTAGCACCCATGTAGTTCCGTTTTGTTACAAATATGTGCTGCATATACACAGTAATATCAGGACAGTAACATAATGTAAGATGAGAGTAACAAAGTTATGCTACATTTATATAGATATGATAGTAACAAATGTTATGTAACCTGTTAGCTCCATGTTACATAACTGTTAAGTTACTGCATTGTAACAAATGTCATGTAACTAGTTAGCTCTATATTACGTAATTGTTAGGTTATTACATTGTAACAAACGTTATGTTATTTGTTAGTTTTAAGTTAAGTAACTGTTAGGTTTGGTGTTCAGTGGGAGGCGAAGAAAGCTTTATTCTATGAATAGGGAGACAGAATCCGCGAACAGACCAACGATAATGAAGAGGAGCTCATTAAATTTGAAACGGCAAAAGGACTAGTGATCAAAAGCACTATATTCCGCACAAGCAGATTCACAAAGGAATATGAATCTCGCCGGGATAGATGCACTCTCAATGAGATCGATTACATGTTAGTAAAACCAAGCATTGCCCTAGCATAATAGGCATCAGAACAATGAGGATAACAATATGAATCTAACCATATGCTAATTAGGGCAATATCGAGGGTGAACGGCCAGACTAAAAGTGATTTATGCTTGAAAAAGAAAATATAAAGTAAAGGACGGAAAAAACGGAAAAGACAGCAAAAGTCGACAAGCAGTTAAAGAAAGTGAGAAGCATAAAAGGGGCATAACAATTAAAACGATAAAGCCGAATTAGGAAAGCATCAGAAACAGAAACTAGATTTTCAGAAAAAGAAGCACGACTACAATGATATCAGCCGCAGATTAAAAAAAATCAATATATAAAAGTGAACATATCTTAACGTGTTACATGAAAACACCCCGTTTAAAATCAATACTAATGTTGCCACAAGAATCTACCGGATGTCCTAGTTTGAATAGATTAGAATATATTGTCGAATTATTACAAACAATAATCAGAATTACAATTTATTGACAGTATGCGTATAAAAAACGGCTACGCGCAGATTATAATTTAAAAAATGTTAACAAATTATAGCCAGTTTACCATGAGGATATTTACAGCTTGTAAAAAGTAATCAACATTAAAGCTTATATTTTATACTTCCTACACCCTAGTATAAAATAAAACACAATACTACTAACAAATACTTTATTCTTCTTCATTATTATACGTTGAATACTTAGCATTCAAAATGTAACATATTGATAGTCGCATTACAAAAATGTTAAATACAAATTCCCTTGCAGCATTTCTGATAAATGCTAAATAGTAGAATAAAAACAGGGATAGAAATTGATTCTAAGGCGGATCGGTTAATTTATTTAAAAGACATTTTGCAGCATATTGGTACATGGCAGTGTTAATACTCTTTAATTTTTCCACTTCAGCTCGAGCTTCTTCCAATTTTTGCGTGTCACTGTCTTTTGATCGATCTAATCCTGAATTGCTTTCAACATAACTCTGGATGTTCAGTAACCTCTCAGAAGCATCATGGCTAGTAATTATTTCAACGAAATTATATCCACCAATTTCATCGGAAATTCGCTGTAACCCGCGCATTTGCAACTTTGGTTTAAGGTCATTTTCTTGAAAATTGTTCGTAGCCCGTGTGAAAAAAGCTGAAGTAACGGCGCCCTTTAGATTAATCGAACGTGTCACCTGACGACTCCTTATATCCCAAATATTCACAACTCCATCGGTAGCACCCGAAAGCAGAGTGCTGCGATCAGCTGATAGAGACAGAGTAACGACGCTTGCTTCATGACCCCGAAAAATGCTATTGGAGTTCTTTTCTGTGGCCGTAAGTTGCACATGGTATTCTGTACCTCTAGGTGGTGATCGCAGATCAATATGTTGAATATTTCCATTCGAACAACCAATAAAAAGGTCATTCTCTAAAGGATCGATGACAACTGAACTGAGCGGTACATCAAAAATAAGATTAAGCAACAAACTGCCACTGTTTGAATCATAAATTCTTGCAGTACGATCCAACGATATCGTCACCAGCCTTGCCTTAGGTCCAAAATGGCTAAAACATAGATCTTTAATGGGTAAGATATGATCCGAGAAGCTGTGGATGGGTTCGCAATCTCGACGGCTTATGGTACGTGCTAGAGACCAAACAAACACTAAACCATCCTCCGCACCACTTGCAAACATCGAACCATCGCTAGTGAACGATGTACAAGTTATTGTCTGGTAATGACGTGCCAAAGTGCACAGTAGACGGCCGCTGGTGAATTGCCATACAAACAATTTTTCCGAGACCGCAGCAACGATGTACGAACCAATCGGTGAACAGGAAAGGCTCGTTACTCTACCCGGCGTTGTCAAACGTAGGTTAGGTACCGGATTTTGACTGTTCAATGGCCATACGTGGAATCGAGGCTTTGTGGCATCCGCGGCAATCACGTAGCTGTCGTGTAAAATCTGTAGCGTATGGTATCCAAGCGAGCCCCCGTTTCTGTAAGTCAGTAAAGTAGAACCTGTACAAGGATCCCACACTGTTGCATTGCTCGCATCCCCCGAATTGTCACTCGTTATGACCACTTCTTTCGCTCCTTTCATTGTCTCGTATTTTATACTAGACAATTTTTTTATACTAGATTTACTGGAATTTTTAATCGCATATTTGAATCAGGCTCCTCAAATTGGATTATAACGCTTAACTTGTGCTTAACCACCAACGTGATCGTGATTCAAAACTGTTAAACCGGAACACGAGGTGCGGGTTAGGGATGTTCGATTCCTATTCGATTCTTTTGCTGAAAGAATCGATTTTTAGAATCGATTCTTTACTATTCGATTTTCTTGAGAATCGATTCATTACCCTCAGAATCGAGAAACTGATTCTTTTTGACTGAAACGGTAGAGGGGAGACGCTTCGCTTATTGGTTGCTCTTTGTCGCCACGACAAGTTTGGCTACTGAAACTCAACGTCGTGATGCACTTCCGTTGTAACTGACTACCTGACTTTCAACAGTCAATCAGAACCTCTCATTTACTCCGTCGACCATCTCGGTCGGAAATATCGGCCAAAGGGAAAACTAGAGAAGACGTATAATTCCTATATAAACGGCTAATAATTGTTTAGTTTTTTTATACAACATTCATTTCATTTTCATGGATGGCTTTCGACACGTAAAAATGTATTAATTACATTTATGTTCATTATATATAACAAGTTTCCGATTTTTTGAATCGATTCTCATGATCCGATTTAGAATCGATTCAAGAATCGATTCTTCGAAGAGAATCGAACATCCCTAGTGCGGATCATGAAATGTATACCACTACAGATAGGTTTCAGCAGAGCAGAAGTTGAAGCAAATTTAACCAGGGTCCATTGAGCGCATCGGATGTCACAGTGCGCGACGTGTCGACGCGTCAAAGATGAAAAGCCAATCAGAACTGCGCTTAACACCATACGCCACTTAATCGCAGTTCTGATTGGTTTTCATTATCGACGCGTTGATGCACCGCGCTCTGTATGACACCCGACACATTAAATAAGGCTCAGTGCTGTTTAGTAAAAATGGATGAGTACTTATTTTTTCTAATACTTTGCTAGAAATTAACCAAAAGAATTTGTTGAAACCACTTTGGTGCACTTTCAGCGTATATTAGAAGTGAACGCATCATCTAGCGGAACTTTGCAGTACTTTCTGATATACCGGCATTTCCAAATCGAAGTACGTGTTAGAAATCACTCTATATTTTAGTTTGGGGACGAGTGGGGACGAGGGATTAGCCGAATCGGAGCAGGCTTTCCGAAGACGCCCCGAGTATTATATTTCGATTAATTCAAATAAGTATATTCTGCGCCAAGGTAATAATAATTCCCACCTATTAATCTTACGTTCACAAATAATCTGAACCCGGGACACGCCTTTTGTCTCGTACTTTCTGCTTTTTTCTGTTAAGTTAAATGTGCGGCAGCCGTCTTGTTACACGGAGGCGTCGTCTATAAAAGCATCGAATATAAATGCAGCTAGTTTTTCATTAAATAGTAATACTGTTTCACGTGTTTTGTATTTAGTTTTGAAAATGATTACATGTATAATATTGCAGTACTCAATAGCGTGTATATTTTAGTTTCATCATGGCCTTACCACAGAATTACAAGCAAGTAGCAATGGCTTCCACCAACATCGTAGCCACTAATCGTATGTATAATATTTCAATTGTTGTTTCAATGGTTTAAAACATTTCTTTTATATTTTTGTATCCTAAGATGAGATTTATATTTTGTAATAAATACTTATGATTCTTTAAATGGGTAACAAGTGTCATTTGTATTTTACAGAACGTTTGCGAGCCTCTGGTGGAAGTAGTAGTAGCTCAAGTACAAATGTAAGTGGCTCAAGTTTTCACATTAAGTGTTAGTTATATTATATATGATATAAAATATGTAATAAGAGTATATTTCCTTTCAGAAAGATACACAGAGCCCATTTATTCAAACTCCCCATGGACATCCTGGGTTTACGCCACAAAAAGTTGGTAAAAACACAACTGTAAGTATACCTTTAAAATATCTTTCGTGGTATAGCAATTGAAGAAATATATCTAATAAAATAAATGTTTCAATAGGCTGATTCTCGCATGCCTAAGCCACCAAAGCCACCAGAGAAGCCCTTAATGCCGTATATGAGATATAGCAGGAAAGTATGGGATCAAGTAAAAGCTCAGAACCCAGAATTAAAATTATGGGAAATTGGAAAGATTATTGGTCAAATGTGGAGAGATCTACCAGAAGAAGAGAAAACTGATTTCATAGAAGAATATGAAGCAGAAAAGGTATGATCGTTGTGTACTGTATTGACATTTTCAATATTTTCTTATAGAATTATGACTTCATAAATTTCTTAATATATTTTTCAGATTGAATATGAAAAAAGTTTAAAAACTTACCATAATTCTCCAGCATATTTAGCATATATTGCAGCAAAGAATCGCGGAAAATCTGGTACGTCAATAACATTTTGGTATGCGGTACTAGCAAAAAAATCTTGAGAATTTAAGTCTCTGATTTTTGTGAAATTGTTTTTTTAAAAGATTCAAAACGTAAAAAACCTTAATTTTACATTTTTTCATATTGTACAATGCGCAAGAAAATCCAAATTTGTTGGTTAGTCATCTGATTATTCACAAGTTGAATTTAGTAGTAGAAACTAAAATTTCACTGTTGATCCAAAACAAATGTTACGGAAAAGAACAATGAATTTTTTGCTTAACCCTTTGAACTTAATGATTTTGCCATTTGAGTTGCCTGTGGTAACTAAGAATCATCTCTTGAATACAAAGAGTTAAAGTCACAGGAAAAGACTTTGATTACTCCCTTTTATCATATATTTCATTTTCCTAAATAAAAAATGTATGTATTGCTCTATTGTGTGAACAAAATTTGACTATAGTGAAGAAATTTTTATTTACAAGATTTCTTTGCTAGATAGTTTGTGTTGACGTAGAACGCTGCAAACTCGCATATCATTGTTACAAATTATTTATTATATCTAATGCAGCGTTGTGTGCAGCGCAACAAAATACTGATGATCGCGAGAGTCATGAAAGATCTTCAGGTAGCAGTAAAAGTCAAGCAGCTCAAGACAGACGTATTGATATTTTGCCTGCAGAGGATGAAGATGGTAAATGTCATTCATTAGATCGATGCGGTGAAAAGGACAAACATATTAATATAATTTCTTGCAGATCAAGATGATGGATATTCTGTAAAGCATGTAGCATATTCTCGTTATACACGAAATCATCGTCTTATCAATGAGATCTTCAGTGATACAGTAGTGCCAGATGTTCGATCTGTTGTCACAGCTCATAGATTGCTAGTTTTACGTCGACAAGTACAATCTCTCACAATGCATCAAGTAAGGATTTCATAATGGATTTTAAATAGCAATGACAGTAAGTAATTTTTATTTAATACCATGTTTATTTTAGAAAAAATTGGAGGCAGAACTACAGCAAATAGACGAAAAATTTGAGGCAAAAAAACGAAAGTTTATCGAAACAAGTGAAAAATTTCAAGATGAACTAAAGAAAGTAAGTGAAAATAGTTATTGAATTTCACCACAAATTATTAACAAAAATGATTAACCGTGTATATATTAAGAAAATAACACAATCCTTTATGTAAACATTGTTATTTTCTTAGCACTGTAAGCCAGCTGTAGATGAAGAAACATTTAATAAAATGGTTGAGCGCCAATATGAACTACTGCGACGTGATAGACTTAAGGGGTCTGAGGAAAATCGATCAGAAGGACCAGCATCTAGTGAGTCTACACCGAATTCGACACCAACTCCAACTCCAGCTCCAGTTAACGATGATGCACCGTCTGATGTAAGTATCAACATGCCGTTTGACTCGTACACTTCAAAAATCAACTGCTAAGGACGAAAGTTGGATACTAGTATTATCACTAATCCCAGGATGACCAATCATGATGAACCACAAACTTACGTAAATAACTGCTTCCTCACAATAGACAGCATATTATTAATATGGCCATATAAATATGTCGCAGTTAAATTTATAATAAATGCGTAGACAATTTTACTTGTGTCCACTAAATTGTTTATTTTTATCATCTTTTCAGATAGCTGACAATGAATCATCTGACAAAAAATCTAACGATTCGGAAAAGAGCGCTGATTTGAAAAAAGAAACACCATCACCTCCATATGTGGAGGCAAAACCTGAAACACCGGTGCAAGGAAATGCTAATCAGCATTCCAATAATTCTACAGTATACTCTGGAGCAGTTAGTCCAATCCAACACCAACAGCAGCAGCAGCAGCAGCAGCAGCAGCAGCAGCAGCAGCAGCAGCAGCAGCAGCAGCAGCAGCAGCAACAGAAGCAGCAGCAACAACAGCCACCCCCACATCAACATCAACAGCCACCACCACCACAACATCACCTCCACCATCAGCCGCAACAGCCTCAACAGCCGCAGCAACAACCGCAACAACATTCCTCACTCCAACAACAAGCACAACATTCTCCTCATCAGCAGCCACAACAACAGCCATTACAGCATCAGCAACCGCAGCAGCCTCTGCAACATCAGCAGCAACAGCAACATCCTCAACCGCCACAACCGCAATCCCAACAGCCAGCTCCCACCCCTGGTGCAGCCGCAGCTGCCGCCGCTGCAGCAGCAGCTGCTGCTGCAAGTGCAAATACTCCTCCACCGCCAACAGCATCTTCGCCAGCTCCACCGATACAACATAATCCTCATCAGCAACAGGGAATGCACCCTAATCATTCTATGCCTCCTCATCAAGGCTCTCAGGGAACACAAGTGATGCCGTCTCAGGGTACACCAGGAAATCCTCATGCTCCTCCAATGATACCACCTGGGCAAGGCTATGCCCAACAATATCAACCCCCAGGTGCGCCTCAAGCACAAAATGTGCCGCTTGCTCCAAGGCCTCCACATCCATCTTATGGCTACTCCCAACAACAACCGTATCATCAACCTTACCCTCAATATCCTCATCCCTACTACCATCAATCGTATTCTCAGTATCCGCCGCACATGGGCCGACCTCATGCTCACGGCCCTCACAGTCCACACAGCCCTCATAGTCCGCATTACCATCCACAATCTCCACATGCAGTAGGTGATAGTGGTGCGGCCTCTAATACAGCTTCGGGCGGAGGCAATGCTTCAGGATCTTCTTCCGATGCTGGTAACTCGTACTCACCCGCTCCGGCACATAATGACAATGAACGTTCAGTTCCTTCGGAGAGCTCGGGAGATGGACAAGCTGACCCTAAATCTGGATCTTGTTAAGCTAATGTAACTACTATCGCTTTATTGTACTTCAGTATGATTGTCAAAAGCCAATTAGAACGTACTTTTTCATAATTCTAATAACATTGGAATCCAGTTTTAGTTTTATGGTGACGGTACCATACATTTCATACAAAACAGTAAATTGTATTTTGATTCGATGCATCAAGTGATGTAACGCTATTGATGAACGAATTATATTGAACTAGTACCGTACATTGTTTCACGTTTCTTTAATATTTTCCATGTATCACCTTCCCACTTTAATATCTGTAAATAGATGTAAGATGACAAACCAATGCATTGCAATTCTTAGGCTTCATTTATAATCTCAATGTCGGGCCCTCAAAAAAATAAATAGAGAATTGTAAATCACATATTTTAATTATCATAAGAGTATATCGAACAATTGAAATAATACATCTAGTACATTTATTTTAAATTGTATATCTTTATTACGAAATGGTTGATTTATTTCACAGCCTTCATTTGCCAGAGTCCATCATTGAGGTAATGACAATTTTCCACACCAACGCCTTTATTTACTTTAGCTCTGCAATTTTTCAAAGAATGAATTTATATCTATATTTAAAACAAAAACCCATTGTTAACTCATCGATCATAAATTGAATAACTTACATATCATCTGTCGACAAGGAGGTTACTCCAACTGCTAATGCGTGTTGTTTTCCTTCTGCCATAACCGCCTAATTTTAAATGTTAAGGGTTCAGAAACATTTGGAAAAAATCTACCTATTGACTGCTTTACCACTATATACATATAAAATATGATAATCCTACATAATCAATAATTATAAGGAATGTTACAATGTCAACACGTTTTTACCAACTGATTGTATTTGCTTTGAAAAATGACCCAGTAGCCCCATGTAATACGATTCAAAAAGTGTAATGTAATGGAATGTAAAAATATATATCAGAGATAAGAAATTAAATTCCCTGAAATCTATATTTCGAACTTCAATATATCATGACTTAACAACTTATAGTTGTTATTATTGTCGTTATTATTATACTAGAAATAGAACTAATTTATTTAAGGATACTACAACCGTTCCCTTTGGTACCGGTGTCATTTTGGCACCTTTTGACGTTAATCCAGGGCACATAATGTTTGCTCCACTTAATACAAAACGAATTGCTCCCTTGTCAACTTGTTGCATAGGTAAAAAAAATGGATCTGTGAACATAACCAATTATTGGTAAATTAGTGCAGAGTATAACACCAATGAAGGATACTTTTCTACATCCTTAAATTTGTCTTGCAGAGAAAGATAATTTAGCAGTAGAAGAAATTAAAATATACTATGGTTCTCACATTTATGTAATAATCTTAACGTCGGCATCCAAGGACCTTCTCGATGTCGGAAGAATAAGAGTTCCCCAGCAGCATTCACCATGATCTCTATATGATCGTGACTAAAAAGAATTAGAATTTAGAAAATAATTCAGTATCTTATTTTGCTACTAAATCAGCGCAACAAAATGTTTTCAATCTAAGTGCAGAAGACAAATTGGAATGAAATTTACATACAAGCATATTTAACTAGTTATATACTAATAACATTTTCAATAAATCGTGCAAGGAAATTATAATTCAGATTCTATAATACACTATTTGTTTTAAATTTATTTCACTGTAACATATACTGGATATAACAGAATTCTGCTATTTTAATAATCAATTCAAATTTAACATACCACTTAACAATACGAAATGAATCCTTTTTGGGCATGATAAGATCCACATGACTTTCTAAGTGTGGATACAGTTCTAAAAGTTTGGAACGTATTCCTTTTTGAACGGAAGACTTTAGCTGTTGGACACCAGAAACACTGTCTTTCTCGTCAAATCTGAAATGTAAATGCTTAAATTGTGTGCCTAACCTAACGAATAACGATAACATTATTGAAATAATTAAAAGTACTTTTTGAACATTTTCGATCGGCTAGCCGGTTGATAAATGAAATAGATATGATAAAATACACGTTAAATTCGCATTAAAAGTGATGTGATCATCAAATTACTAATTTATTTTTAACTAATTATTAGTAATATATCCGTTTCTTAGAAAGCGGAATTATGTTAACTACATGCGGTTATGTATGTACTTCCTTGAAACGTGACAGTAAATAATAGTCAAATACTATATCTCCACCGTTAGTATTTATTCAATATCGGATTGAATAAATCCAACTTTGGGTGCGTCTCTACCACGTAGTTAGTTCGATATTAAATAAAACCGGATGGTGGAAACGTACTCAATGTTGGAATGATCTAATTCGATATTGAATAAATAGCAACGGTGGAGACTTAGCAACTGAGCACATTTACCAGAGATGAGCTCTCTGCATTTACACAACCACTTTATACCGGTTTTATAACTATTGTTGTTAAATGTTGTTAAACAGCGTTTTACTCCAGTTTCACCGGTAAAACGGCGTTTCCACATTATTTAAAACCAGCAGTTGTAACAATCAAAAGCGAGCAATGTTGGTAAGCGTAGGTAAGCCACCACCGTTAACTGCCGCATGGTATTACCATCACGAGTACGTGAGCCGCCAACGGCGACTGGTAGATGGTACCGCCATCGCGAGTGCGCGAGCTCCTATCAGAAATTCGTTGCGCCGCCCTTGGGGGCAAAAAACGGTGAAAGCTAACGTACGAAACCAGAGGGCAGCACAGGATGCGATCACACGACCTGCCCGTGAGCAATCTCCCAACTCATTTCTGGTCGAGACCATGGTTAGTAATTTTACGATTTTCGAGGTTTTTGATGTATATTACGAGAATCGTGATGTTTTTTTGGGCCCGAGTTCCACAGAGGGCGTCGTTTCAGCGCACAAGGACGAAAAGCCAATCGAAACTGCGACGGAAGTGACGCAGAGGTTAAGCACGACTCTGATTGGTTTTAATCCTCGACGTGTTGACGCACTGCACTCTGTATTGCACCCGATGCGTTTAATGAAACTCAGGCCTTATATTTTTTATACCATACCCTACGAAGAAAGTTTGACCAATCGGATGACTGGGAGTCCATCACCGGCGCTCCTCGTGGACCAATCAGCGTCCGTCAATGGTCAGCAGCCAATACGAGCGCGCGAAATCGAAGCAACGACTAGCACCGACCGACCGATGAGCCAACGCAGGGGGCACGCAGGGCAGGGCACGTTCGCGAACAGCGGCCGGCGGCGGCGCGGTGCTCGGAATTGACTCGGAGACCGGTTATCTCTCGATTGTACAAGGTCACTCGACGTCTTCGGTCCTAAGGGTGGGTCTGGCCTCTTGTAGGGAGGGGTCGTTCACGAATGATCGCGAGTGGAATAAATAGAAAGTGCGGAGCGACCGATCGAAGGGGCGGCCGTGGTCGGCGGTTATCTCGGGAGAGGCTGGCCCGTGCTCGCTAGCGGGAGTTCGCGGCTCACGAGTCGGCTGCTCGGTGGCGATCCGATCTACCGGGAGGACAACAAACCGCTCCCCGGTGGATGCCGCTCTGCCCGATCCGTGGGGTTCTTCCCTGATCCCCTCCCGATCCCCGGCCCCCGACCCTTGCCCCTGCCCGATTCCCCGTAGCGAGTCAAGCCCTCGTCGTCCGTGGCTCCGCGCTCCGACTTCGCCGCCGCTCTAGCCGCGGGGTGGGGGAATACAAGCCGTCTCCGCTCCAGCTCGCGAACCTTTATGCAGGGAATATGTCAACTTTCAAATTCGGTAAGAGACCCAAGGATCGCGCTCGGATTATCGTATCCGCCCTCCTTACGAATCTCGATCTCCGCTCGGCGCGAATCGCTCTCGCCGACGTCCGGCGACGTCGCGGGACGGGAGACGCGGGTCTGATGTCGCGGCTCGTCGCGGCCCGTCGTTGACGGCGCACCGGGACGGCGAAAGCGTCGCACCGATCTCGACGCGTCCGAGACGTCACCAGGCTCGCTTACTCATCCTCGTTCGCGCGATCGAATTTCCTCGCTCCTTGCTTTGCGTCGAACCACGGCAGACCGCTTCGTAACCTCGCACTCGCGCCGAGCGGTGCCGATTTCCCGCTGACACGGTACTCGGCGCTGAGGTTTCGCGCGAAATTATGTGAGAAATTCCCGTCGTGATCACGCCAGGTAATTAACCACGCAGAGGCGGCCGTGTTGGGCTCGTTCGAGAGGATTTATGTTCAGCTTGTGAACGGAAATCTCAGTTCCCAGTTTGTCGAAGTATCTCTGTTACCAGAGTCTCGCTGGAATTATCTATTTGTGGCTGACCATATCTTTTCCATAAGGAGTGGAATCAGGCATTTGGGGATGGAGAGTACCGATGCATTTGGAAACTCTTCGTATCGGATCTCACTAGGTTCGCTTGCTGGTTCGACTTTGTGCAGTAGGCTTTTCTGGGTTTAGCCTTCGTTTCTTCTTTGGGTTCGTTTGATCGTGAACCGATGTTCTTTTTCATTTGTACTTTTTTATGTCTTTGTTACCTAAACATTAATTTTATGAGTTACTTAACAGTGGTACCGTTATATTCACATTTTGTTATCTCAAATCCAATGGCAGCAAACGATGTACAAATTGAAGAAGGTGTGAAGGTTACCGTTTGTCTGTTGGATATCTTGGGAGGTTTCGATCGAGGGTGTGCTTACTCAGAATGTAGCGTTTCTAACTTCTCTGTTAGGAATCATCTTTGTAAAGTAATAGTTACTTGGTTTGATAATATTTTCAGGATCGATAGAGTATTCACTGTTTATCGTGACAGAAGTTTTAGTTACCGCTCTGTCAAGGTTTCTTCGCCGTTTAGCTTCTTCGTAATTGTTTACCAACATTGATCCCACTACTCGCACGTCATGCAATGGCATGCGCGAATGCCCACACAGGGAACTGCAGGTGATAATCAGTTAGAGATCGAAAGGAATAATTAATATCTACTCCTAAGTAAGAACCGGATGGAATTTTTCTATGTTACTTCTTTTCTGATGGAAGCTCGTATTAAGTTAATAAGCTGAAAGGGATAAGCCCTGGTGCTGTGTCTTTAAAAAGTACTTTTTATATCGATATAGTAGTGTGCACGTGTACTAAGATAGTTTTCTATACGCTTATTTTCAAAAATTAATTAGTACGATTACATATGCCTTACGATAATTATTTTAAATTATTTTATTTCCAGTTATGACTACCACAAGTTAGATATTTATACATCGAGAGATTATACGTCTTTGAAAAATGCTATAAATAAGACAATCTTAACATCTGTCTAATCGTTCATTTAGCTTTATTCTCAAATTTAATTAAGAGAAAAAATTTAGAATTCGGAAAGAACTGGTGGTAATACCGGTTTACATCTCGGTTTGCTATTCAACGTTCCATTGTAACATTTCATTTTTCTTTCAGATGTTTAGTACATTAAGTCATTAGTTTTAGATCCTAGATATGTTTTAAGTTACTGCTTGGTAGTAAGTGAAAATTTACAAATGATAATTTTGTTTTCTTCAAAGTGTCGGTAATGCACTTGCTTGCCCTACCCTTGCGAACGATGGATCCTGAGCCAAGAAATCAGAAGGTGCGCCGACAATAAAAAGCTCCTAAAAGCTAAATAATGAATGCCTGCTGCACTAACACCGCCGATACGACACAAGCAGCCTTACGATTCGTTGAAGTAGTACGTGAGTAACGGACGCTCGTGCCACTTGCAGACGTACATATCTCTCCGTTTTCGCACATGGCAGCCATGAAGCATGGTATGTTTCATCATTATATGCTTTGCTTTGAATGTAACGACACCAGCTTAACCGTTGCATCGGTGAAGGATTGTTAAGGCTCCACGTAAGGGTACATCTCTAAGGCACGATATCTTTTAAGATGCCACTCTCATGGTCACCGCATCTCCATTCTTCATTCGAATAAAAGAAAGTAGCGAGTATTTGAATTTGAAAATGTTCACGTATAAAATTCATATTTTTAGAGAAAAATTCCACTAGTCTATGCTCAACATTCGGTGACATCTTTTTTTTTTTCAAAAGTGTACATTTATCCTGTATCGAGTGCTCCGGTCTGTTCGTTCGAGTCTCAAAAATACTTGATAACCGAGCCTGGCAATGCTGCGTCGATGTGGGATTTATTTCCAAAGAGTCGATTCGTTAACCTCCAGCTGTAATTTCAGGCAAGGCAAATCAAGACGACGTGTGTTACGTTGTCGCCAAGTACGATTACGGGGCACAAGGTGCTCAGGAATTGGATTTGCGGAAAAACGAGCGTTACCTGCTGCTCGACGACTCGAAGCACTGGTGGAGAGTTCAGAGCGCGAGGGGTCAAGCCGGCTACGTTCCTAGCAACTATGTCAAGAAGGAGAAGCCATCTCTGTTCGATAGCATCAAGAAGAAAGTTAAAAAGGGATCCGGTTCGAAGACACTGCCGTCGTCGAACTCTCCCTCAAGAGCAGTGGAGTCACCCACCATGGCCAGGCGACTGCCGGCCGACCCTAGCGAAGCGATAGGAACTGCAGTGGTTAAGTATAATTATCAGGCCCAGCAGGCGGACGAGCTGTCCCTAGTTAAGGGGACCAGGATCCTGATCCTGGAGAAGAGCAACGATGGCTGGTGGAGAGGCCAGAGCGGCACACAGGCCGGATGGTTCCCGTCTAACTACACGCAGGAGGAAGGGGACGCCGACGATACCCTCCATACCTACGCCATGGCGGAGAACGTCCTCGACATCGTTGTCGCCCTTTACTCCTTCTCCTCGAACAACGATCAAGAGCTCTCCTTCGAGAAGGGCGATCGGCTGGAAATCCTGGACCGTCCACCGGCCGACCCGGAATGGTACAAGGCTAGGAACGGACAAGGCCAAGTCGGACTGGTACCCCGGAACTACCTGCAGGAACTCAGCGAGTACCTTACGCAGCCCTATCGCGAACGAGGCATGGCAAGCAGCGAGATCAGCACCGGCGACTCCCTCGAGAGAAGGCCGGATCCTGGTGACAGACCTCACCTAGTCGGCAAGCCCTGGTACTACGGAAGTATTACGCGTTCGCAGTGCGACACGTTGCTCAACCAGCACGGCCACGACGGCGACTTCTTGATCAGGGATAGCGAAACCAACGTAAGTTTCACCTTCTGCGTATAACGTCTACCCGCATGCCTCCCGAGGCACGCAGTCTCGGGATCGAATTTCTCCATTGGCCTCGAATAAAACTAGGACTGAAAAAAGATCCACGTCTCGGAAGAAGTACGGTTTACCTTGTATTACCGGGTTCACGGGTTACCTCGGTTTATTATTTTCTTTTGTTTTTTTTTTATTAGTCGTTAACGCGCATTTATAATCGCACGTCGTTGTAATTAGACTTTGGGAGATTATTCTCATCTAATGACGAAGGCAGCTAAGTAGAGTACTTGTTCCGTTATTCGAAGTCCGAGTCACCGTTGGTCGACATGAAAGGGTGCTTGGAAAAGGAGTGACTTTTCACGGGCTGCGGATAATGGAAATGCGACTATTATTGTGTAAAGCACAGGGGGAGGGATGATCGGTAAAAGTTGTGGAATTCGTTCTGTCCAGATGGGAGATTACTCTGTATCCCTGAAGGCGCCAGGGCGCAACAAGCACTTCAGGGTACACGTGGAGGGCGCCTTGTACTGCATCGGCCAGAGAAAGTTCCACACGCTCGATCAACTCGTGGACCACTACCAACGGGCCCCGATTTACACCAACAAGCAGGGAGAGAAGCTGTACTTGGTGCGTCCATTGCCGAAAGGTAATCCTAACAGCAACGGCTGTTAAAAACGCGAATTTTCTAACCGAACCGAGCGCTTAGGAATATCGTTTAATAACGCGACGCCTGCCTAGTAATATCGATATCATCTCTCGTACATTTATACATAATAATTAACATAATTGGTGAGCCTCGTATATTAATGTTTCGATTAATTTGTCCATTTACTAAATAATTTATTATCTGTAAGTAATATTACGATGACTCTTGTTGGAGCTTCCAACCACTTAGTAAAGATAAAACGGCAGCTACGTGAGACATCCATCTAGTTGACACAAGGCTTCTCTTTATATCTATGTAATTGTACTACAGTGACGCGATCGCGATCGCGTTATCTACAATTATAATATATAAACTACGTATACTTTAGCCCGCATAATGATCAAATAATGATAATTATTACGCAATTACGAGCGATTATTCGGAACAACACGAACTATCGGTTATAAGTTAAAACAAAGACTAAGTGTTCATTTGTGATTTTGTATTTATTAGAACATTTTTAAGTAAATAAACTGTATTTAAGTGTGTATCTATATACACGTCAAATTATTTCCCTTCGAAATCCTTTTCTCGTTCTCTTCTGTTTTACAATTCTGGATTTTTTGATTCGAGGTTCCCTGATTTGAGCAAAAGCTTTCAACGGTTTAAGGATGCACTCAACAATATGTAGTAATCGATCCAGTCTCTAATCTGAGTATCGAGCACTCGTAGGTTCAACATAAAACGTTTTAAAACATTTAGGGATGCTTGGTATGGACGTATTAGTATGATTAGTAACAAACATTAATCTTTATTCAACGTGTATATTATATTCATAAATAAAGTATTACTTTCGTTATATGAATAAGAGTGCTCTTAAGAATAAAGTTAATGGCACTACCTGCCAATAAGGTCATGTATATAAACAATTCTGCTAAGCTATACGTATTTTAGGGCTGAATTATTTGTTCGTAAGTCGATTAGGAATTTATGTGTACTTAATCATAAGAAAGGATTGTTCGTGTTTCTCACCATGTTGCTTACTCCCGAACCCACCTGTAAAAGCAAAGTTACGGTTTTCTTGCTAATGGAATGCATGCAAAAATCTAATTGTACTGCGAAATACGTACCATAAATGGATTTGCTTGGTATGCCGTGACAGAGGGTTGCCATACTTTATTAGAAAGTGTCGGCATAAGCTGACTAGATGGAATAATATCTCCATTGCTGGGTGAGCTCGTCCATTGTGAATGATCTACAATTTCAGAAAATGGATGCTCTTTTACTGCGATTTAAATTACGTCGTTTATGTCGTTTTACGAAAAACGACGATAGGCAGTGTCACTTGCAAATAGACAATTTAATAGAATTTCTTAAGTGTTTAGTAACTTTTATTTGCCGCTTCAAGCAACTGTACTCACCATTGTTCACTGGAAATTGCATTGGCCTGAACGGATTAGCAGAATTGCACAAAGAACTGTCCATGGATTGCATATTGTTGTTGACAAAATTGACCGATGGTCGCCATAGATCTTCTCCAGTAAACGGATTTGAGATTACGTGATTGGACGGATTGTTCCCACTCCAAATAGTGTTGGATGCTGTGAATCAAATATTTTTAATTATCTACATGCTAATAAAAATTAGAAACATTACATCAACTTAAGAAACTCACCATTTGAATTATTCAGATCCCATGCAGATGTCGATAGAGTCTTCGGGGTATCCTCCTTTAAGTGTGCTTGTTTCATTAAGGAATCTAAGTCTTTCAAAGCCGCATAACGATCTTCTGATGGTGGTAGCGTAGTACCGTTGAAGGTTGCTGTAAATGTCCCAGCTGTCTGGTTCGTTAACATTGTCGTCTCTGTACCTAAAAAGTTATTGCAACATTTGTACTACAAATAAAATGATGTACTTGGACAGTTACAATATTGGCATTGTTATTTTAGTGTTAATTATTTATTCAGAATTCTACCTTTCACAGAATTGAAGACAGGATTATTGTCGAAATTTGCAAAGGATGGCTGAGGTATGAATGGCTGTCCAAAATTTGACGTCGGAGTAGCAGCAAGGAATGGATCAGGAACCTTACTGAAATCGGCTACAAAATCTGGAGTGAAAGCATTCGCGTCAATTGGTTCCGGATTCTTAGCTTTTTGAATTGGCATCGATAATGTTGTTGATGTTCCAGAAAGTGGAACCCTAGGAATGCTTGTTTGATTTGTTCGAGTGTTCGACGACGGCGTTGATTTTTGGCTCGTTGTCTGACTTGGTGGTGACAAGGACGGATCTAGATAAAATCTCTTAAGCTCATATTTTGCAGTCATTAGATCTTTCATTTTTTGTTCATCCTTAAGATCTACGTTGTGTGGAGAATTTGGATCCATTAAACCCAACCATATTCTCCTACAGTATTCATTTCCTCTCTCCTTTATCAGATCTATCTCTTCCTGAGTAAATGTTGCCATAGAAATAGATTTCACTCTATGCGGGGGAGTCAGCCCTCTCCTGGAATACAATGAATGCAAATCATGTATATAAAAAACTATAAAACGAACTTCTAACATACTTAGAAAATGTGTAACAATAAATTGAATATGTAAATATCTTAATGAGCGGTAATTTTTGCGAAAGGAATGTAAACGTTTACGTTATACAAATGGTTTATTGACTTTGAAATAGTATTAACATAATTTAAAATGAATCGTAGCACTTTTATGTCTATGTATAAAATGCCTTACAAGTATTAATTTGGAACCATTGATTTTATATCAAGGTATATACGTGGTTAACTGTCCAACAATAAGTAACGTTTAAGAGGTCAGTAGAGTACTTATCATAGGACTGTTAATAAACCTTGCCGTTACGGATCTTTAAATCAGTATTAAAGATTGACCATAGACATAGTAAAATAACACACATTTAGTCAAAAGTGCATTCCATTTTAAAATAACTTAACTTACCTATAATTTAATAAATTATCATGCTATTGTTATGTAATTATATATTGCTATTAGCAATTAGATTTGTTTCACACGATCTCTTTAATACAAACATCTATATAACAGTAGTTAAACAATATACAAATAATACGTAATAATTTTAATATGAATACACTTGACTTTATTTCTTCACAAGTACTCTTGTAAGTCAGATAACTTGTATTTACTCATCCGAAACATATGCCACGCAAGTTCCATATGCAAAATGTAATCGCATTAAAGGATTTGCATCCTAGACAATATATCCCAGTTTGATGACCTCCAAAGTGTTTTTCATACTTCCACTTCTTAAGACAGGTCATTTGTTCTCATCAGCCATGTTGGAGGAAGTTGAGAACCGAGTATGTCAGAGTAAAGGAAACGAACAAAGGAATCTATTGCCTTATCGACGTAGATCATCATATAAGGTTACGATCGCACGACTTTAGCTCATGCAGCACCTGTATATTCCGTCATTATTTATAAGCATTTTAATTTACATTTTTTCCTTTTAGAAAGATCTACCTATTATTACAAACTTCTTTGTGATCGCAGCCAAGTGCTTGCCATGTAAATCTATTCATAGCGAACACATATACGAATCACGACACTATTAGGCACTATATGTTAATGCTTATATGCATCCGACTTTACTTCTCTGACAGTAAGAGTATCATGTGCCCTGGCATCCTAATTTAATGACTACATCTTTTGCAGCGTATCCACAGTGTTTGTAGGTCTAGAAATTAGACGTGGCCTAGAAACTTAAGAGCACCCGAATAAAAGTACCTTCGTCGAGACACCTTATCCTTAAATAAGCCGAAATTTTTCTATAGACAACGGATTCGTCCGCATCGTCCGGGCTTAAGGAAGTTTAAGTACTTACAGCATACCAGAGCAAGAGGTACAGACGAAGGAACCTATTGTCATGTTGACGTAGGTCGGTCCACGTTGGCCGCAGTCAAAACATTCCTTGTTTCCCGGCTGCGAGACCAGCTCGCGTAATATCTTCAGGTTCTTTTCATCTTGCTTTCTCTTCGCGGACGCCATGATTTGCGGTTTCAGTGAATGGAATCACCACTCCTCTGTGGTGCACTTACGGAACTGACTCAACCCTTGTCATAGATAAATACGTACGTTCGACAACACATTCGACGGTCCCCGCCAGAGGAACAGAGAGAGTAAAACAATATGGCCGCTCATCGGGAAGTTTGAATTCGCCGAAATCAAATTGAAATAATCAGTAGTTGCGTCCAAATAATATTCGCGACCGAGTTGTTGTTTCGAGGATAACTGTGAATAATTTAGTGACTCAACCGAGGGCTGTAGAGGTTTCCTTTTTGCGACGTTATCACGATGTTACGTTTGTTTTTTTATACTGCGTACCACGTGACGGAATGAGAGCCAATCAACGTTCTGGATTCGGAGTTTCCCAACGCGGGCCAATCAGATAGTGGTAGAGTTCTCTTACACCAATGAAATGCCACTGTGTGTATCGCGTACGTATACACAACGTCTTGCGGTGCGGGCTCGCGATGTCACTCCGGTCATTTGGATAGAAAAATATTGAGGTTAGATAAAAATTGCAGAATGGCTATTTACAAATTGAGGCGATTTCTTGGAACCTCAGCAATTTTCGCTTAGTACGCCGATGCGGAGAAGATTGTGAAACTTTCGCGGATTGACTTACGAAATAGCGCAACTACTTGGAAATGTTGAATTCACAAATACATTTGAATATTTTCTTATTTATTGTATTGTTTACAGTGATGTGTTAATTGACTGTTGGTCACAGAATAATAGATTTTAGATGACTGTGTCAGTTACGATAGCAGCTTTCTGTTACTGATTTTTATCAAATGATTTGCTGATCAGCAGATTAGATACTAAAAATAACCATGGCCACTGTTGTGGGTACAGATCCAGCCTTCAAAAGGTTCGTATATCGTTATCGAGTTTAGTTTCAGCGTTCTTATTGTTACAATAAGTGTCTTTGGTAATATGCATTTTATTATTTTTGCAGACCTATGAGAAGGGACATGAGACAGCCAAGTGTCGTTGACTTAGACATAGATATGTTTTTGAAAATTTCAAACTATGAAGATACTGTAAGGCAACTTGATATTTATTATGGGATTGGTAAGTAATATTTTAGTTAAACTTATCACTAATATTACGTAGACAAAGTTCTATTTCAAAATAATTAATCATATTGATTATTTTTAGTTAAAAGACAGATTTTACATTATCAAAGTTGTATAACTGGATTATTTCCTCAAGTTTCTACTGATAAAACAGTTGGTAGTGTGCGAGATAGTATTTATTGTGCTGCAGCTATATGGAGCTTATATCAAGCTTACAGGTAATTTTAATTTTATGTACAATTTATATGGTTTCTAAATTTTATCTCTATTAATTTTTTATTGTGTATCTAGACGAATTGATGATGACCGTGGAAAATCATATGAGCTTGGCCAGTCTGCCATCAAATGCATGCGTGGTATTTTAGAATGCTGGGTAAAACAATCCTCTAGAATTGAGTTATTCAAACGTAATCAATGCGATCGTTTTGCATTACATTGTAAGTTTCACCTTGCCACTGGAGAAGAGATTTTTAAAGATGCTGACTACTACCATCTACAGGTAATTCATTTTTTAATTGTGGAATTTTCATACAAGGAAAAACTGATGGACTGACAACAGATTATATTTTAGATCGATATAGTATCTCTTTACCTAATATTTTTAGTACAAATGATTTCTTCTGGGCTTCAAATAATTTATACCCAAGATGAAGTAGCATTTGTACAGAATCTCGTCTATTATGTAGAACGTGCTTATCGCACACCAGATTATGGAGTGTGGGAACGTGGTAGTCGTTACAATGACGGTACACCTGAAATACACGCAAGTTCCATTGGCATGGCCAAGAGTGCTCTTGAAGCTATTAATGGATGTAATCTTTTTGGAGAGACCGGAGCCTCTTGGTCTGTAATATATGTTGATATCGATGCTCATAACCGTAATCGTAGTATTTTTGAGACAATGTTACCTCGAGAGTCGAGTTCCAAGGTATGATTGTAAAGTAGTCTAAAAACTATAGATAAAGGCAACTGCAAAAAATATTTCTATTATATCAAATGAACTTCTCTTTGATTTAAATTTTCAGAGTGTAGATGTAGCCTTGTTACCAACAATTTCTTTCCCAGCATTTGCTACTCATGAAGAGTTCCTTTATAATGAAACAAAGTCAAACATAATTCGCCGTCTTCGTGGAAATTATGGATTTAAAAGATTTGGAAGAGATGGTTACAAAACAGTTCTCGAAGAAACTCATCGTCGTTATTACAAATCTGGAGAAATAAAGGTTTGTAAGATAAAAACTTCAGATACAATTCTATTTACATATTTGTAAATAATTTAAATAATCTAAAAAATTTCTAAATAAATCGCGTTTCACTTGTGATATGATTTTTTCAGGAATTCGATAATATTGAATGTGAATGGCCTTTGTTCTACATCTTCATGATAATTGATGGAGTTTTCAAAACACTTCCGGAACAAGTAGAAGAATATCAAAACTTATTGAAAGTTAGACTGCATAAAGACCACAATGGTGGTATGTTGTTATAAAATTGGTCATACATTCAATGAATTCAGCGACATAAAAATACATTTTTACTCTAATATTTTTAGACCCAACAGTGCCAATGTATTATTATGTACCAGAAGAAAATATTGAAGCTGAGAGAAATGAGCCTGGCAGTACGTTCCATGTACCCAGTGAAGAAGGATCTGGCCAGAAAGGAAGCAGCGATAGTGAACCTTCTGCTTTATACTTATGGAATCAATCAATGTTTGTAATCGCTCAGTTGCTTACTGCTGGTTTGCTACACATTAATGAACTCGATCCAATTCGTCGTTACCTTCCATCGTACAACAGACCTCGAAGGGCTGGAAGATACTCTGCTTTTCAGGTACTCTAGATAATAATCACTAATTGTCAAGTTGAATATTGTCACTAATTATATAATTTTAAGCACATATTGCACATTAGAATTATATAGACTGCTTCTAATTTTTCTTACATTTTGTGCAGGCAAAACCCAGCATCGTAAGTAAATTATTGTTTATGCCTGCTATAGTTTCAGTTTTGCACCCCCCTAGCATTTCACTGCAAGGCTTATTCGTTGCTGTAGGAGTTATGATTAATTAACATTAATTTAAAAACATTAACATTAATTTTAAAACGTATTATCATGACATAGGTGAATGCCTGTAATTGCATTACTATTTTTTGTTGCCATATCAATGATTATGAAAATATTTGTGCTTCTTATTAAGAAACTGTTGTCAATATAGGGAACACATACCGATCTTGTGGTACAAATTGTCCTGATAGCCGAGTCCATGAGGTTGCAAGCAATGATGGCTACATACGGAATTCAAACACAGACACCTCATGAAGTAGAACCAGTTCAGATTTTATCTTCAACTCAATTGGTTAAAGTTTACCAGAGACTAGGTGTTAACAAGAAATTAAAGCTGGAAGGACGACCTGCAAGACCAATTGGCTCCCTGGGTACCAGTAAGGTATGCTGTAATTGTGTTCCAATAAATATTCGGTTTTTCAAAGTATAACATTCCAGTCATTTTGTAGATGTACAGGGTTTGTGGAATGACAGTTCTGTGTTACCCATTAATATTTGAGGTGTCAGACTTCTATTTATATCGAGACATGGCTCTTCTAATTGACGATATTAAGACGGAGCTTCAATTCGTCGGTAAATATTGGAGACTTTCAGGACGTCCGACAGTTTGTCTTTTGATACGAGAAGAACACATGAGGTATTACTGCTGGTTATTAATTCATGTTATTTTAGACGTTAGATTGTAGTATTTTAATTTTACTCGTTTTTGTTTTGTATTAATTTTACTCGGTTTTGTTTTGTATAGGGATCCGCAATTTAAAGAAATGTTAGATCTCTTTGCTATGCTGAAGAAAGGCTACTGTGATAGCACGAAAGTGCGAATTGGTCGATTGCAAAATCTCATTTCTTCATCTTGTATCGGTAAGCATCCCATAAAAACTAAAAAGGAATCTAGGAAAGAAATTATCATTTTTACGTGTGGCGTTCAAAGAGAGGAAATGTAATTAAGTATTGTAAATTCGTTTATTTAGAACATTTAGACTTCATAAGTACAACAGAGACAGATCTTGCTCTTACTCCATTCAAGCAGTTGGAACATGATTACATTGGTTATCAGAGTTTGACTGATGTCCCTCGGGCGCTATCTTATGTCGAGGACGTACGAGATTATTCTGTAAGTATCAATTAATTTTTACATTTATTTTCTGCGTAGTTGCAATCGATAATAATTTCAGACATTTGTAAACGAACCATTATACAACATATTGAACGAAATTCGGAACACTGACAGTCTCTATGCAAAGTGTCAGCTTTATGGTATTCTGTTAAAACGTGAAGGTATCAATTATGAAATTAATGGAATGACAGGTATTACTCCGATTTTATTGCTTGATACTTTTTAGTGTCTCTTCTCGACAAGAATTACTGTAGGATAAGCTTGCTATGAATTGTTTGATATGCATCCAAATAATTGACAAAGAATCTAATGTTTCAATGTAGTTTGAACTAACATAATCATACCGTTATTTTCTAACTATTATTTAATTAACATTTACTAAGTGATATTAATATTTTAGTTGGTGACTTGTTGAGAAGTGTGTATCAGCAGGCAGGTAGCTTGCGATATTGGATGGTAGTACGATATTGCAGCAGTTTACTGCATCATACTGTGGACAGTATTAGTCCTTTCATCACGGGTGTTTTAGTTAAAGGAAAACAGGTATGTGCCTCTTTCCTATTTATCTTTTTGCACTAATAAATATGTCATTCTTAAAAACAAGTAAAATTTAGGGAATAAATAAAACTTATACTACTTAAGTATAAAGTTTAAAACCTTAAAACAATTATATGTATGAACTAGTATTAATCAATTTCTCTTTCTATAAAAACTCAAGAGAATTATATTTGTAACTAATGCTAATTCTTTAGATTACAGTGGGTGTGATTGGACATGAGGAAACTGTATTCGACAAACCTATGACACCTGCTGAAATTCAATCGGTCATGTACTCAACGATTCAACCGCACAATGTGGTACAAGCTGTACTTCAGCAAGAAGTTTTGCTCTATTGCGGTAGACTAATTGGAACTAATCCGGAGATGTTTAAAGGCATACTGAAAATTCGCATCGGGTACGAATTTCATAATTAATTTGTTACGTTTTCTATATCTATAATAAAAAAATTCCTGTTCTTTTTTTTTCCTTAAATTTCATAGATGGGTCTTGGAAGCAATGAATCTATATTTAGAAATGTTTAAAAAGGATTCTAAACCAATAGAGAACTACAGTCCTTACGAAATCAGGAGGATTTTAATAAAGGTGTTGACAATAAAAGACTGGGCTTCTAAAGAGAAGTATGTATTATATCAAAATTTGTTACACGTGTGACGATACATTTACTTATATAACTTGAAACATGTCTTATGTCTAAACAGTTTAACGGTGCTTGGTAGAAGAAAAATTGAAGGAAGCTTGTGTCGAGTGCCTGCACATTTTTATAATCAGGTGTGGGAAGTATTAGTGCGTTGTCCAGGTGGTATTTGTGTTAATGGTCGAGAATTGCCGCAACAACCAACATTGTCTAGTATGACTCGATCAGAGCTGACTTTTGCTTTGCTTGTTGAGTCTATTCTCCATCACATTCAATTACCAGAATTTCGACAGATTATTGTTGAGGTATGATTAACTATGCTTAATTTTTTAATTTATATAGTACAAAATTTGAATGTGTCGTTCGTTAACATTTATTGTTTTTACAGCTCTTGAATATAGTTTCAATAATTCTCTTACGAAACCCAGAATTGAGTTTCAAAAGGCAATTGGATTTAAACAAGTTGGTTGAAGATGCTTTTGTAATATATTGCAAAGTAGGTTTCTGTGGTAGTACACTATTTTTACGTACTCTGAGCGCAATGCAATATTTTCATTACTTTTGTACTTTTGTTTCCTTTCAGGATCAAGATATCGAAAAGACTAATGATATGGCACTCTTTTTTTCTGCTCATTATTCGCTGACAACAGGATGTCTTGCCAGGGCTGTTGTGAACAATGTTTTAACAGGTGGCTGTGTTACAGCAATTGTTGACATTAATGATACAATCGAATCCCATGACATGTGCAAAATTGCTTAGCAAAATGTGTTTTATGTTCAAAATTGTCTTTTGATAGTCTCTGTATATATGGGAATTTTTTTGATGAAGTGAATAGACATTAATTGTACGTATTATATTAATTTAGGAAAGACTTTAGAAGATTGTTGAAGTGTTGAAGAATGTTATAGGTTACTGATTAATGCATAGATAAATGATGTATAAAGATGAAAATGTTTTTTTGTTTCTTTGTCAAATGTGGAAATGAATAAAATTTATGCAGAATATAAGTTCCGTTTGTTTATAAAAATTGTCTCAAATATTTAATGACGCCATTGTGTATAGTTCATATTTACATACCTCTTTTGGGTAAATGTATATAAAATTGATTCTAATCATTAGCAATATTTACAACAAATTAGCATTTACATACGGTAATAAGTAAACTTATCGCCGTGCAAAATTTGTGTCCATTGCTCGACGGGAACGTTGAATATTATTTATATTTGCTTTAATTCTTGATTCAACTGTACCTACTTCTGCAGCAACAGCCAATTGCTTCCTGCAATGTAAAACGTATAGGATTAGAACGCTGTAATTTACACAATTTCTGTAAAAAAGAACGGTAAAACAGTACCTGATAAAGTCCTTATTGTAGGTACTATCAGCTGCCTCTTTATCCTCTTCCTGGCGATATCGTTTGACGTTTCTCTCCCTATCTTTCTCCCGCCATGTAGCATTCGCCATCATCTCCTGCCTCCTCCTTTCCTTTTCTTCCTCGGTGAGTGTTTTCCGCTTCTGTTGATGTTTCCCATAATCATCTCTCTCGTTCTTTTGATGATGTGTATTTACAGATTCTATGGGTTTGTGTTTTGAGGTTTGTAATGGAATCTTCGTTCCATCGGGTCTCTGGAAAGAATATTGAAACAACTTAATACATTTATTATACTTTTTCTTATAAATAAATTTGCATAATTTCTTAGGTGTTAAATATTTTGCTTCAAATCTTAAATTTATATACGTACAACTAATCCAAAATTCTTTTTCGATGAGCTTTTTTTTCGATTATCTTCATCACTACTGTCACTAGGTGAATGTTTCTTGGATAATTTATGAATAGATGTATTTCTTTGTTTCTTTTCATGGGAATGGCTTGGTTTATGTTTTGAATCCTCTTGTCGTTTACTTTCAGAAGAATACTGTTTATCATCAAAGTGCCTACTTATTTTCTTAAACTTCTGCTTTGATTTGGGAGCTACATCTTCATCACTGCTATCACTGCTGTCACTGCTGCTACTGCTAGTACTATTCCTTTGCTTGTGCTTTTTGCGTTTAGATACTTTTGTACTTTCAATGTTTCGATGATCATTTTTAACCTTATTTATTTTTCTTTCTTTACTTTTATTTTCATCATTACAACTCCTATTCCGTCTCCTCTTTAGTTTATGCTTCAATACTGACTCCTCGTCATCTTCACTGTCGCTATCACTACTGCTGCTGCTGTCATTGTTGCTACTGCTACTACTAACAGATTTTCTTTTACTTTTGGATTTCTTATCCTTCTGGGTTTTCTTCACAGACTTTAATAAATCTTTTTTATTAATCTGATCCTTAAGCTTTTTATATTTTGCAGCTAACAAGCTATCTAAGTCATTACTATCACTTTCTTCACTGTCGGACTTATGCTTTTTCTTCTTCTTGCCTTTCTTTAATTTCTTTTCAGTCTTGCTTTTCTTGGTCTGTTGCTCTAACTAAAAGTGTATAATTATGAATAAGTTAGACGAAATTTCGATAAAACCATAATTCTTATATTTACAATAAATTAAAGTTCAAAATGTTTACTTACTAATTCTTTCAATTGCTTCAATTTGACAGGATTCTTCAAAAGTTGAGTTCGAGTTTCCATTTCCTTTTTCTTAATAGCATATAATGGGTCTTCTTGTAACTTCCTTGCTAAATCAACTTGTTCGTCTCCAGAGAAAAATCTCAGTGATGGTGGTATACATTCTGAAAATAATATAAGCTTAATGATTTCAATATAAGAGTTATAATAATAGCAAAAAATGCGAAAATAAGAAAAATACCATATTCTACATGATTCTTAGGCATTCTATTTTGTTCTGCATCCTTTTCTGTTTGAGCCATTTGTTCAAAAGGTTTGTCTATTGGTCGGCCAAGTAGATAATCTTCTCTATTAACCATTTGATTTGGGCCTTTATACATCCAATCCAGCTTTTTTTCATCCTTTTTTTCAATGACACCCTGCTCCATTGCATATTTTGTCATATCTTCTCGATCCTTTTCCATTTCAATTTCTTTCTTTAACTCAGCTATTCGTTTCTTTTCTTGGTGGTCTTGCTGCTCCGCTTTCCATACTTTTTCCATGTTTTTCATTGTGGATGGATGCCATGATTTCTTTAAATTCTAGATATACAAAGTTTGAAACTCTTGTTAGCATTTCCTTTAATACATTTACGAAAAGACACCATAAAATTATAAAATTTACCAAGCCAAGACAAGGTGAATTTTACTTTAAAAATATACGTGTAAAATTCATTTAAAATTCTAGTTAAAACGATACAAGAAATAATGTGATTTTATAGTAGAAGATGTGCCAAATTATATGATTTTTATTAACTTCATAAATACGAAGATCGTTATATATCAAGACTAAAATTTAAATATAAAACCATGACTCTATAGGCTAGAATAGATCAACGCTTACCAAATCTCCTCCGCCCATTCTGATTTTTACTTTTGATACTACGCCGTTGAAATATTTTTCAGCGAAAACAAACCTTTTACAAGGTTATTTTCCAGAGTAGACGTGGGTGAATGCATACGATATACCAGCAGTGTTGCCACTGGTTGCCACCGTCGTGATTCAGATGGTAGTAGTGTTACGAACTACTCGCTCTCGGCAGATATGATCTCTGCTCTCGGGAACATACTGCCATCTATAGCGCATTAGTTGGGCCGATGCGCAGCAGGTGTAGAAACACAAAGTCCTGTTTCCATGTAATTTACATCATATGTAAAACTCGTGATGTAAAATATTTAGTAATTTACTACAAGAAACTACATAAATTACTTACGGTATTTACAGAGATGAGTTCGGAGATTGCTCACGGGCAGGATCGTCTGATCGCATCCTGTGCTTCACTCTGGTTTCGTACGTTAGCTTTCACCGTTTTTTGCCCCCAAGGGCGGCGCAACGATCATTTATCTGGGTACCTGTAAATGCTCCAACATGGTAAAGAAACAGAAAGGTAGAGTATAACCTCAAAATATTATGCAGAATTAAATTCTGCACGAAAATATTTTTCATTTTATAATGTTATATATTTAAGATATTGTACATTCTGTGGGATTAAAATGAAGACAATCACATTCTCTAATTTATAATTGTACTTTTTAGAATTTCTGTCTACAAAAGAGGAGCGTACAGTGTTGGCCATTGGAGAAATAATACAAGCATTGCTAGCAGCCCATCATGAAAACAGGGATATTGATTTAAACAAATTAAAAACTAGAATTTCATCTAAATATGCTCTTCAGACATCACCGCGACTTGTTGATATTATTGCAGCTGTACCTGTTGATGCTAGAAAGACACTTTTGCCAAAATTAAAAGCAAAACCGATTAGAACCGCAAGTGGAGTTAGTACAAATTTAAACTTATAATTAAAATTCTGCAACCAATATTGGTTTCATAAATTATTATGGAAATCTTATTCACAGATCGCTGTCGTAGCTGTAATGTGTAAACCACATAGATGCCCTCATATAAACATGACTGGGAACATATGTGTCTATTGTCCTGGAGGTCCAGATTCAGACTTCGAGTATTCTACTCAATCTTATACTGGATATGAGCCAACATCTATGAGAGCAATTCGTGCTCGTTACAATCCATTTTTGCAAACAAGACATCGTGTTGAACAGGTGAGTAAACACGATTTTTAATGTACTTTAAATATTTTCAGTATTTAAAATCAATATACTTTTATTTATTACAGCTAAAGCAATTAGGACACAGTGTGGATAAAGTTGAATTTATTGTAATGGGTGGAACCTTTATGTCTCTCCCTGAAGATTATAGGGATTATTTTATTCGAAATTTACATGATGCACTTTCTGGTCATGTAAGTAATAATGTAGACGAGGCAGTGATATATTCAGAGCGCAGTCGAACTAAATGCATTGGTATTACAATTGAAACACGACCTGATTATTGTCTCAAACGACATCTTTCTGATATGTTACGCTATGGGTATGACCAAATATAATCTATTTAAATCTATTTTAAATTTGTATTATAGTTCTAATGAGCTCTAGAGTGAAATACAATATTTAAAATGTTCAAAATATAGGTGCACGCGTCTTGAAATAGGAGTACAATCGGTATTTGAGGATGTTGCACGGGACACAAATAGAGGACACACTGTAAAAGCAGTATGTGAAACTTTTTGCCTATCGAAAGATGCTGGGTTTAAAGTAATTGCCCATATGATGCCAGACTTACCAAACGTTGACATAGAGCGTGACATTGAACAGTTTGTGGTATGTATTCATTTAAGAAAGTCGTTAAATTCTGACATGTAAAAAAATATTAAGGGTAAATTGATTGTCTAGGAATTCTTTGAGAATCCTGCATTTAGAGCCGATGGTTTAAAAATCTATCCCACCTTGGTAATTCGTGGTACAGGATTATACGAACTATGGAAGACAGGAAGGTATAAAAGCTATCCACCAAGCACTCTTGTGGATCTCATTGCCCACATTCTTGCTTTGATACCTCCTTGGACTCGAGTATACAGAGTGCAACGTGACATACCTATGCCTCTAGTCAGGTAATATTTTTTAACCTCCCTCGCGTTAATAACTACGTAAATACTTCTTTGTTGACATTGAATAATTATGCTTCTTTTTCATGTATTGATCTGAAAGTACAGTTCAGGAGTTGAACATGGAAATTTGCGTGAATTGGCATTGGCCAGAATGAAAGAGCTAGGTACAGAATGTCGTGATGTAAGAACTCGAGAAGTCGGTATACAAGAAATCCATCAGAAGATTCGCCCTTACGAAATTGAACTCATACGTCGAGACTATGTTGCAAATAATGGCTGGGAAACCTTCCTATCCTATGAAGATCCAACCCAGGATATTTTAGTTGGTTTACTACGACTTAGGAAATGTTCTACCGACACATTCAGGTAAGCCTTCTTAACTCTTGATCAGGTAAACCTGCTCTTAGATCCCGATAGAATATAATTCAGTATTACTTCTTGCTTTATCAGAGAGGAGTTGCAAGGAAAATGTTCAATGGTAAGGGAACTGCATGTTTATGGAAGTGTGGTGCCGGTGAATGCCCGTGACCCAACAAAATTTCAACATCAAGGTTTTGGAATATTACTAATGGAAGAAGCAGAACGTATTGCCAGAGTAGAACATAGCTCTCATAAAATCGCAGTTATTTCTGGTTTGTATTTGATTTTTTTGTAGAATACATTTCCCCGTTTTGGACAATCTAATTAATTATTTTATTTATAGGTGTTGGAACTCGAAATTATTATAGAAAACTGGGATATGAATTAGATGGTCCGTATATGTCTAAAATGCTAGTTGAATCAGAAAGTATACAACATATGTAATGTAAGTTCAATAAAACCTTTTTTTATTGACATTCTTTTAATTAATCAGTTCACATAAAAAATAATACTCATGTAACCATTAAGTGTATTAGGCGCGTATTTCTTTTCTAATCTTTCTTTGTTATTAACATCTAGAAAAAGTGCTCTTATCCCATGACTAAAAAGTCTTCCTATTCATAATTTTTTTAAATAATTCAAGCGATATGTATTGATATATTGTCTATGCTTGGTATAATTATGTCATATTTAATCATTTGTTGCGTCAGATTGTTGGATCTATGAACAGTCAGTTTTGATGTACATTTAAATTATTGAATTGCCAGATCCAAACCATAAATAAATGATACATCCTAGAGTCTCGATCATAGAAGTGACGATAAAGACGATAGGCCAGCTATGCGTCGTGTGTAAAATATAACCAGCAAAGTATACTCCTAAGGAACCTAAAAAAAATGTTATCTTGATAAAGTCTAAAGGTTTAATATAGAGCAAAAAATTTATATAGAACAACACTGTAATATTTATGTAAATTTCATAGTCTCTGGGATATTAGATCATATGCAATTGCAATTACTTACCAGGAATTGCACCAACCGTATTCATTAAACCAAACACACTGCCAGCATATTTTGGTGCCAGATCTGCAGGATTTACGACTATAGCAGTATTGTGAAATCCTGAACCACCGATTATAAGTGTGAAACATAATAATGCACCTTGAAAGGTTTCTGCTCTTGCTGTAACAAAACAGAATGTATCATATATACACAATCTGCAATAATACGTTATTCGAAATAAGTTTAAAACGCCCACCGAGAAATAATAAATTGATGGACTGTGTCATGAAACAAATAGTTTGGACAATTTTCCTCGTTACAGTAATTGTGTAACCTGCCTTAATCAATTTCTCTGATAGAATTTTTCCTAAATATGTGCAAGGTAATGAAGGAATCCATGGTAGCATGTTTACAATCCAACCCTGAAATAAAATAAAATATTTGATCACAATAGCATGAATGCAAAAGAATGGTATTACACTTCCTATGAAATGTATATTACCTTCGCTTCTGGGTAAGTTTCATGAAAGTACATTGGCATCCACGAAAGTATAACGAAAAAACAATTGTTTTGACAGGCATGACCAATTACGCAAGACCTACAATTTAATTTTATGGTGAACTTTCATGACTAACACTGAATTATTTTCTTAGAATTACTGTAAAAAGTCTTGTAATTTTAAATTATCATAATTTACCACAACAATATATATGTACCATAATTACCAAAATGGAGGTTTTGAAAGTAATTCCGACCATGGTAGGCTGTGGTTGTTGGAAGATTTGTTAGTGGAAATGGTCGTCCCCTTTAGAGACGTACAGTAGTAGCTTAAGCAGCCTGTCCACAGCAAACTTAAACCTCCTGCATTTGTTATTGTGTCAAATTAAATTCTTTTAATGTTATAAGTGAAGACAAGGGTTAAATTTTTACTAACGTTGCTATTAATGACTAGTTTTGCAGAGTTAAAATTTTACTTGTTAATGCTTCTTATAAACAGCGATGGTGCGTACTAAAATATTTTCAAAATGCATAGTGAGTTATCTTTCAGAAGTGTTTTTTACTAGAAGTCATGCAAGAGAATGGTGGTATGAAATATTACCTAAAACTTTAAAAACTACAGTCCAGTCATAGTTTTCCAAAATGTACGATCCTAATGAACCAGTTAAAAGAATGCCTAAAGCAGATCCTGCAGTCAGTAAACTGAAGAATGAAGCTCTTTCAGATTCATGTAAGCGTTGACTCGTCAAACTGATCATACTAGGAAAGTGCATCCCTGCAACATTAAAATGATAGTGAAACAGCCAGTTAATTGTAATGTTCTTTTTGCACATAGGAAATATCTTAAATACCCTGAAAAGCTCCATTGATAGTTCGTACTAGTGCTAGCAGTTGTATGACAAAATCACTATCTGACAATAATTTCATGATTATTGGCATGAGGCATGTAATGAATGACCATCCAAGAGCGGATATCCACATTACTTTCTGACCTCCAATTCGGTCACTAATATATCCACCAGCAACTTGAGTCAGGGTGTAGCCCCAAAAGAAACTGGATAGAAATATTCCAGAATCAGTTTTGCTCCAATGATTTTCTTCTATGATAGTGGGCATGAGCAATGGGACCGAAGTCCTTGTAGCATATACCAAACATGTTCCGCACAATAACAAGATGAACCATCGTCTTCTCTCTTTTCTAAAAAAAAATTTTTCCTCTTATTCCTTATAGTTGAATAACACGGTAAAATATTTTTAGGTTTACAAGTATAATCGAAATTACTGAAAAAGATGGGATATTTTTTACTAATCTAATAATTATGAAGCGATGCTTAAAAACTATAAAGACATTACGATTTAAGTTAATATCTATGAACTCGCGATTAAAGTACATAGTTATGACACCGATCTTCCTCCGCCTATGGAGATTAAAATTATTTAATAGAGAGAACCAACAACATGTAATGAAATTATGCAATGAGTGTAACCTACGAACATGAAATCTCTATTTACCTCGACCAAAATAGACACGTCATGTCATCTGCCGATAAAGCCATGAAGAGCTGTTGTACTTGGTCTCGTTTACTTTAAAATAAAAGGTTCCGCCGCTGCACATTCATTATTCACGTGACGTCTGTTTTCTCCTGCGTGTCTAATCTCTCTTCACGGACATTTTACATATGCCGCGGCATTCTTGTCAAATCTTTCAGGAACCATTCTTTCTATCCATTCATACTCTTCGCATTAACGGCACTACAGTGCACTTGGTGTATGGTATAGCACAGTACAGTAGTTGCATTCTTGTAAATGCATAAGATAAGCGTCTAGAGTTGCACACCGGCAACTAGTATATAAAACGTCACGTATCATGTACTTATGTGTGTACGACATACACAATTACGTTTACCATGCTACCTTTTCCGACACATAATAGCAAAGAATCGATTTTCCACCTTTCACAGGGAACCGGGCTGAACCGGGCAGAACCGGGAGATCAAAAGTACCAGTTTCCCTCCCTGCTTATCCCGAGGTGCGTACTTAAGGAAAATCAGTTTCGAAAAAACAGCGCGTGTCGGACCAATCAAAAATCACGTCCTCCATGTTGATAATCCAGCATCGACCTCTTCGAGGACCACGATGAGACGCAGCATCTAATGGTCCGCGACTCGGAGCTTCTAGCCAATGAGACGACATACCCTCTCGCTCGCCGAATTTCTCAACCAATGGCGGGCGTCGACCCCAGCTCGTCGACCAATCAGCGCTCGCGACGGCGAGCCGGCTCTCGGTGCAATTAGGAACGCACCCGTTACCGCCCGCTAGGAGGCACTCGATGGGTTTTTTAACGCGAGCATGTGAACTGACCCCTCGAGGGAACTTGGTTTCTCGACTCGGTGCCGAAGTTTGGAAAAGTTCTTCCCGTAAGAAGGAAGGATCACGACGCCGCGATACGAGCCGATTGCGTTCCGTTTCCGGGTCGAAGGAGCGCCTGGGCCGGTCGTCCGCGTTCTCGTCCATCCTGGATTGCGCCGGATCGGTTCGGTTGAGACTCTACCTGGCTGCGCCCGTTGGCTCCCGCGAACGCGGATGCTCCGCAGTGTGCCGTTCCGTGCATCTTATGTGCTGCCCACGGATGTCCCTGGTCTCTAGTGGATTCTGATTCCGGTTGTCTCTCCCCGCGGGTGCGAACGCTTCTCGATCGATCGGACCATTCCCCGCGGCGATTGTCAGACCGAACGGCCGATCTCGAGCCGCCAGAGCTGTCCTCGTCGGCGCTTTTTTCACCTCAAGTGGTATCAATGTTGTCTGGCAATGGTGTGTAGTAAGGAGAACGTGGTATCATGGTTTGGGAATCTGTCCAGGTAATTGCACACCCCGCGACGATTTGTCCCCCCTCAGCGAACGCTCCACCTGTCACTGGCACCTTCCCTCTTGCTCAATTTTATTTTAAACGATCTGCGATGTTCTTAACGTTAGCAGCCTCCATATTATTTTCATTTTTTAACCGCTGCTCGAAAAGGCTGCCTTGACTTCTGCTCCGTTGACTTCTCGCAAGCTTGCCCCATCGACGAAACTTTGAAGAGCCGGAGAGAATTCCGAGTCCTCATTGGTTGGGTTATTGCTGAATTTCTCCTTCAGCAGCAGTTTTTAAAGTTTTGAGTTACTTCTCTTCCATCGTCGAGTTGACTAATGTTTGTCTCAACGTTCTGTCTTACCCATTTTAGAACATTATTAACATCTCGGATTTTCTTCCTTTGGATGTAACAGAGCGTTATCGTTTGTGGACATAAAGGCTTTTAAAACCTCGATGTGTGTGATTTTTATGAGTTTTATAATATGAATTCTATGGTCAACTTTATATTCTTGATAACAAAGAAACGGTCTAAAAGAAAATAGGAAATGCCTATGTAATTTCATTGTGCCTTTGTGACAACTAGGGTATAGCGTTAAGGTAGCTAAGATTCATTGATTTTGTTTATTTTTGCTTATAGTTTACGCTTCGTTCGTTTGTACGAAAAGATAAGTTCGATAATTGGAGATATTTTTCTTTATTTTCTGTAATTGTACCAATTTTTATATGTTCTTGCTTATTTAAGGTTTTAGCAAAGTCTTTTTGAGATGTTAAATAATTTATGGGTATGAAAATGTTTGCGAACGGAGACACGAATGTAGTGAGATATTTAAAGTAACATTTTGTTTTGCTTTCAAAAGAATTGGTGCAAAAGTGACACAAAAACATTTATCTAAAATTTATCCATGCTATTATATAAATGTGTCTCGTTGGATAATTAACATGATTGTCTTTGTGCAGTTATAAACGTATCGATGTGATGTGCACGCTGCTAAACATGTGCTTGCCGTTTGAAGTACGGTACCTCGGCACTTGTGTCGAGGACCTTGGGAAGCGCGAGTACAATGATTTGCGCGACACGGAGCACCGAGCAAACAGTGCTACGGATCTTACGGAACTGACAACCCTTGGCGTGACCGACAAACGTACCAGAAGGAAACTTGCCCTGTACATGGCTCTACTTCACTCGTGCAACTATTCGTGCGCAGTGATTTTATATAAAAACCTCTCGAACGTCGACTTCCAAGAGATCGTCAACCTGCTAAATGGGACCACTTTCACGCAAGATGATCAGCCATTGGAGGAGTTGCTTCTCCTGTACACGATGGCGCTCAATCATCCGGCTTTCACTTACGAGCAGAAAAGCGTATTCGGTAACATTTACGTCAAGCTGCAAGACGAAGAGGCAAGGCTAACCCTTCAGAAGCCTGCTGTAAATTCGACGTTTAAATCAGCACAAGTAATACCCATTTCTGAGTACTACAAAAGATAAATTAACGACAATTAAAGTCACTTTAAGCATATGGACATAATTCAATCGATAACATACATAAACATGAACTGTAGTAATATAATTTATGCATTTTAGATGCCAGGCTGCCCACCGTGTGTCACCCCAACCGATCGAGGTCTCGACGCAGAGGTTCCAGTGAACTGTATGATGCCACCGCCACCGATGCAGACGTTCCATGGTAAAGACATCTTGTTCTTTGTGAGCCATATACACCGAACAATCTTTCAGTGTACATTATTTGACTCCGGGGTGATCATTCCCAGGCGACATGCAAATGCGAGGCACCGCTATGATTCCTGGTGTCCCTCCAGGTCTGACGATGCCACCACATGGTTTGTGTCTACCGTCTCCTGAGCAAATGTCAATGGGGACCGGGGCGACGGCGCAGTACCTCCACCTTGGGTTCCCCTCGATGAATCATATGCCACCGTGGACAGGTCAGATTATGATGGGCAACCAGCTGATGTACCACACCGGCGACATGCTGGCTTATCCACCTTCCCCCTTAGTCAGCCGCCAGTCCTCGCCCTCCCAGTCGCGTTCCCCGAGTCGAAGCAACTCTCCGATGGGTCGCAGAACCAATCCGATGCCTCGGACTTCCTCGCAAGCGACCCAGCCCACTTCGAACTCTCTGACGACGTCGGCCAGCACCTCCGGCAGTCAGACGAGCATCTCCAGCTCGAACACCACCTCCTTGCCTCCCCTTCCGTCAATGGGCGCGAACAGAAGTCTTCCTAACCAACCGCCTCTTCTCTCGACAAGATCCGTGCCCCTGTCAGTCACCACTTCCGGATCCCTATCTCGCCACAACAGCACCGACAACGCTTCCATAGCGTCGATTCCCCCTGTCTCCTCGAAACAACCGCCGCCACCTCCACGGTTACGACCTTCCACCTCGGGCGACTCGCTCAGGGAGACGCTCGGCAAGGAGATGCCGAATTTCAAGGGGAACTTGCAGAACTATTCCCTCGACGAGGTAAGCTCGAGGGGAACCTTAAGTTTCCTTATATTTCTGGATCTATTTAAACGTCGATTACAAAGATAGAGGGTACGGCTTTTCGTAGTAGGGCATTGAAAGAAAATAATTTTTTTATGTATATAAGTATATGTAGAGATATGTGATTGTCATTCGAAAAATATATACAGTTTTAGGTCAGGATTGGTTTATCGCACGTGAATGCAGATATTTAGGAAATACCGGTGAACGGTTTCTTTTAAGTATTTTCTTATGACATTTCCAGTTAAGTAGTCGAGAAGTTAGCTGGAATTTAGAGATCCGAAGGTGCGGACATTTTTATCGGAGCGATTAGTTGCACTTAGTTTTACTTTCACTTTTTCTTTTTGATGCAAGGTAACTATGAGTGCTAACGAACTGTTTGAATGTCCTTCGCAATGCCACGGGTACAGATTAGAAGAATGAGCGACGAGGAACTGAGGGACTTGGGCCTGACGCCTAACGCAGTTGGACAACTCCGAAGCATAGTGAAGGGTCAGACGAGCAACGGTCTGAACCAGATTTCATCTGAGAAAAAGCCGGAAAATACCAACAACGTCATGCATTCGATCGCCGATCAGACCGAGAACGAGGTAGGCCATGTCCTTACGTAAATTGCTAAGTGCAACCAAAGTTGAGGGGAACACAAATCCATGGTCTTTGACTTTAACGGTTGTTGCATGTTTTCCGGAATACTTTGCCTCGTGCCCATCGTTCGGTGCTGGTCATCGATATCGTACATTTCCACCGTATCGTGCGTGATTTTTAGACGATTACGAGTTTCCTGCGATTCCGAATAACGACGGCGTTTCAAGATCCGGTGAATCCGAGGTTATTCGAGCATCGGGTTCCTTGTTGTTTCAGGAACACCTGCCAGCGCACCACCATCATAACCACGCGAACAACGCGAACATTCGACGCTATCCGACGATCCCGCCGTTGGAACACGCACAGATGCAGATGTATCCTGCTCCGCAGCCGGTGTACGCCGCGCAAAATCCACCTTGCTACGCGTGCCTCACGGTACCGGTGGCCGGGATGCAAAATCGTTACCCAAGGTCAGTGAACGCGGTTACGCGACTTCCGTTAGCGACGAATTGCGCAAAAGCCCGCACGACTCGTGCCCGCCTAGCCGAAAATATATAAATGCGAGGAACGCTGAAGGTCGCTCGACGTTACGAAAGAGTTCGGACGATGTACGGATGAGATCCTGCGAGAACAATGTGAAAGATTAAATACGAATATTCGAGCATCGATCCGCATTTAATCGGCGGGCAAAGCTGTGCAGGTAGAGTCCAGGTCGCTTTTCGAGTTATCTCGTCAGGTAGCGTAACCGAATTTATGAGCAAACATTAAGGAGGGAGGTGTATAGTATTAATATAACCAGTCGGGAGATCAGGAGTCAGGTACCGGAACGCGTCCGGCCGCTCTATCGATATGTAGGAGTCAATCGCGAGGAACGGCTCGAAGTGACGCACGTTGGTTTGGAGCGGACATATTAACCGTGGTCGAATTGCTAACGGGTACGTCAAAGCATCTGTCGGTTCGCAGATGCAACGCACAGCACGTCTACTGCCTGACGCAACTGCAGGCCCTGAGATTGGACCCGGAGAGCAGCCGGCACTGTTCGCAGAGCAGCAGCTCCGAGAGTACTGGCAGTCGGTCGCCGCCGGAGACACCCCCGGCGGCCCCGTGGGCTGGGGGCGGGAACGGCGGCAACGCCGGGAACGGTGGCAACACGGGAAACGGCGGCGGCGGCAACGGCGCCGAGGGCAACCCTGCTCCGCCGAGCGTCAGTGAACACGTGGCCGCGGGTGGGGTCGGCCACGGGGCGGCGCAGCCGACCGCTCAGCAGGCCGCCCCGGCCGAGAGGCCACGCGCTAGCCGGAAGGCCCAGCAGCACATGGTGCGCCACAAGAACAATCAGATGGTCAACGGCGGCGGCAACGCCGCCGGAGGGGGACCACCCCCGAGCCTGCCGCACTGCGTCTCCTTCCCGGTCCCGCCGACGCACTCACCGGTGGCCTATCTGCCCCATGGCCACTTTCCCGCCCTGAGACCGAGCACCGGGATCTACTCCAACTTCTCCCACGCGGCCTACGCGAGGCCCGCCTACCCGGGCACCGCGTACCAGCCGAACGGCGAGTCGATCTACCAGTACCCCGGCCACCCGGGACCCGGCGGGACACCCCCGCCCCCGCCGACGGCCGCGGCCGTCCCGACGCAGGCTTATCTGCCCCCTAACCCGGTCGTCACCTACTCCCCGGCCGCTCCGGCCGTCCCTACCGGCAAGGTCTCGTGCTACAACTGCGGCAGCGGCATCCACCACGCCGCTGAGTGCAAGGACCAGACCATGGAAGACCTCACTAAGAGAGGTACGGCGTCCCTGGCGGTGATACGCACTTTAGTCTTCCGCGGGGAGAGGGGCACGCGGTCTATTTTGAGGCGCTCAAGGCTGGTTTCGATACGCGGGACTTGGATAGAACACCGGGAATGGCTCTTCAGCGATTAGGGATCGGGTCGGCCTTGTATCCAGGGTAAGGCCAGGGTCACACCATGCGTTTTTACAGGATCGACCTAGTTGTTTCAATTGACTGGAATGGTGACAACTGGATTCGAGCGGAACGTGGCACGCTATGCGTTTTCGCAGCATATACCGCGTCCTACCATGAGGAACCGGATGTTTGGATGACGACTCGAGGACAACTAGGTTTCGGCGATTCAGAAAATATGCATGGTGTGATGCTGGTTTAACGCGGTGGAGTTTGGGGCCTTTTAATGTTGCGCATTAGTTCGCACAATCGCATAGATATTTTGCATTCATAAATACGTTTGATAATGCTACGTGGATGGGTCCTTAAAATTGGCTGAACGTGTTCTTGGTTAACCGGGGGACAACCCGGTTATTTCGGACATTTTTATCTGAAACGTTTTTTAAACGGTACAGGGCATCGAAAGTTAAAACTGCTCGGGAGATGCTGCTTTAATAAGATAACTAGAGATACGATATATTGGATGTTTAATAAGAACGTAATTGGTTAATATTGTGGGTGTGCTTGAGGAAACTTCGAAATGTAATCAGTAGCGGGATATCGTTAGCCCATTGGAGCAACACGGTTAACGATATCGGTAGCTATCAAATATGGGGTATAAAATTCTAGTATATCAGTGTGTTTTATCTGGCATCTGTCGCTTTGCGAACTCGGTTTTGAGGTCCACTAGATCAAGTGCACGTACAGTTATCTCAAATGATATGAAAATTGTCCATGTAAAGGTTTTGTACAAGATATCTCATCCTGAAACAATTTTTAAACGCTTTTCGAGGCTCGTATAGGAAGTTTCACGAGAACGAAATTTGACAGAAATATCCGGATCTTTTGTTTGTCTCTCGATTAGTTATCACGAGATCTGAGTATTCGAAGCTTGGTCCGGTTTTGTAATGCAAGTTCAGCATCTTCTAAGATGTTTTTGGAGTTATGGGAGTAATTGATGGAACCCTGTGAATTGCTTTTAATTCCAGCCCAGTACCGACTGGATTACACGATAATGAAGCAGCCTGGGGATTGCCCAAGTTCAGACAAGTGATCCCCTGCCATGGACTACCCTACCATCCACCATCATCGACAAAACTACCACCGTAACTACTACTACTACTACTACCACCACTACTACCACCACTACTACCGTTGCTACAATCGTTACCGTCATTATCACTACCACCGTCGTAACCAATACTACTACAGTCCCAACATCAACACCACTGTCCAGCTTAAGAACCAATCAAAAGACGACTACCGTTCCTTGTGTAAGTTTTCGGTGATTTTTGTAGACATCCCCTATATTCAGGACGGCGATGATTTTTTTAAGGAAGACGTTTCCCGGCTCGCGGTACCAGGTATACTTTTTACAAGTTCTTATTTATGATAGCGATTATTCTTATGATTAATATAATTATAAAAGGATAAAATATAGCGTCGTGTACAAAGCATTACGGAATACGAATAATTCTTATCTATGTTTTAGGGTACGTTGTAAGATGTTTTTTGTTCTTTTTTTTGTTTTTGAAAGTGAGATAGTAAGCGAGAATGAGAGCGAAAGGAAGAGAGAAAATCACGTTAGGTATCAGCTGCGCGTCTCTTCCAGACGGTACCTATCTGCTACTTACCCTTCTTTCTTACCGTCTAGCATTAACGAATATCGAAACGGTTGAGAGGAGAAAGTGAGAGGGGGAGCGAGAGAGAAAGAGAGAAAAAAGCATTGCGCTTCTATTAGGAAACACAAAAAAATACCACGTTTGACTACACTTACTACGGAACTTCTACTTCTACCACTGTTTACTGTCTACTACCACTACTGTTACTACTATCGCTACTGCGCCGCGGTTACCATGTTTTTATGTGTATATGTACATATACATATATATATTATATATTTTTCAATTTTTGCGTGTGCGAAAACCATAAGTGTTCGATCGTTAGCTGCCGTTGCGCTCCTACGTGTAAGTGTGCGCGCGTGTCCGAGACGAGTGCGTGGGTGCGTCTGCGAGTGCGTGTCAGAGGACTAAAAAAAAAACCCGTTCACCGTTCGTTTAACATCTCGTCGATAATTAAAATCAAGGTATACCGACGATCCTCATCCTATTTATGATTAGCCAGGCGATCACACGTGCAAACTTAAGCGATTTTATACAACTTTTATTGAACGTCCAGCCTACGTTGTCGTTTCCCTCTGTTTTTTTTTTTATTATTATTTCTCAGAGTGGCTTCACGAGCATTAGACGGCTCTTGGGCAATGACAGGACACTCGCGTGGACGAGCGGTGACGTTTGTAGGTGCGAGCCGAGTGGCGCGTTGCGGTGTCGAGAGCTGCCAACATTTAAATGCTGTATTTGCATTTAAATCGAACACTTCGATTCGGGGCTCACTCTGCTCGAGGTCCGACCACGTGTTCCGATCGGACTTAGCCGTCCGCGATAAGGCTGTAATCGATCGCTCAAACGGCTCTTTGTATGCGATCAGGGATCCGAAGAGACACCTGATTTCTGCGTGCGTTAGGAAGGATCTTAAGTTTCGCTCGGTGGTGATACGTTGACACGCCACGAATATGCGATCTGTCGACTCTAGGCCTGATCTTTGTACGTTCAACGAGGCCGAGATTGGTTCCGAACCTGAGGAGATACTCGTAGAATTACCCCTTGAAATTTTCCATTGACATTGAAGGCGTGCGGGAATTAATGTTAATCATAGCTACGAGTCTGCTTTAGAAGTAGATTACGTTATCATTACAGTAAGCGCGATCCGACGCAATGGAGACGGTGGTCGGATACAATGTCCACTAGATGATACCAGGTTTTACTTCGGAGGTTGTGATCCTCGCTTCCTTGGTCGAGACCTTTTGTTCCTCCGGTTGATGAAGACCAAGCTGGGAGATCGATTTTCGTGTAGTTTCTCGCGATTGCCAGAGGTTTCGGAGCCAAATTTAGACCTCGGATAATACCTAGCCGGTATTACTCTATGATATAATTTTATGAACTCGCGTATGTCCTAATTTCGTCCTATGTCCATTTAGTATCTAAGATAAGGCAGCTGCCTACTGCGGAGGAATTCGGTTTCCCTCGGAGATGTTACCCCCCTTTGCGTAATTTGTAACTCGGTACTAAATCAACTTAACATCGGTTGCTTAAACTCGTGGTTAGAATTGCTTGCGATCTCACATCTTTGTACCGAGACGTATGTGTAGCCGGGTCACCGGGTAAGGTACCATACGACGAAGCATTAACCGATCGACTGACGATGGCCAAGATTCGGAGAGTACACTCGGTGAATTGTCAATGTCACGTGCATTTGCAACGAAACTCTCGCGTCTAGGGACGAATACGCGTTGCATCCTCGCATCGGCACGATCCACCCTTGAGAGCTAGTCAGAGCCCATGGGCTCAATGAAGGTTCCGAAAAAATCGTGCTTTTCCAGAAGGCACGACTGCCATTCTTTGAAAGAAACTAGGAAGTCGCATTTTGGATCGGTGGATACGAAGGAGGCCGATTTACTGATTTTTCACGTCGGACAGCTAACCTTGTCGCACGCCTGCGATTTGACTGCTGGTAATCTCGTGGAGAACCAATTGCCGAGCCTCCTTTCCTTGGTTAGAAGCAAAGTGAGGGCAAGAGGAGGAAATTTGGAAACGCAGAAAATGCGGGAAAAGCGGAGCCGATGACTTGTCATTGATTCGGCCATTTTCTTGCTATTTTGCGGGGCAAGTCGGAAGGGAGTCGGGTCGCAGGTGGGCTTTCGACGTCGCTACCGGGTATTCTCGTTTGTACGTACTCAAAGTGTATATTTTTCAACAACGACCGACCATGGGAAGGTGACACTTCCGCAAACTAAACGCGTGGACCTCACGTAGCCAGTCATCGCCGTCGTAGATTAAAGATTAATACCGTACCGTTCTCTATGATTTACTTAAACTTAAGCCTCTACCTTAAGCTCCGCTCTTGGACGAAGTATCTTTTGGACGAATCAGTGATGGAATTGTCAATAACTTAGACTTTTAAACGGGATGGCGATATCGAGCCCCTCTCGATTCGACCCAGGATGTTATATTACGGATATAGTCTTACTGCGATAAGTCGAGCGGGAAATGCTTCTCGAAATGAAATCTCGCGCATTTCCTCCGAAGCCGATCGTCCCTCCGCGCGAGCTTCCGAAGTTACCCTGAAATTATTTAATAATATCTCTCCCTCGTCGAAGAGGGTCCCCGGTTGGGTGGAAAAATCACCTTGGATGTCGGAAACTTCGAAATCTCAGGCATGGGGAATAGATACTATATCGTCCCTTCCGAAAGTCCAATTTAATCGAATCGACTGAACGTGGTTGCCAAGGCTCCTTGGGTCTCCTGCCGAGCAGCGAACAATTTGTGAAGAAAATTCAGACAGATAGATGCGACTCGATCGGAGGAAGCCGAATCTTGTCCGGATTGAGTAGGATTAATCGAGTCAACCACACGTCGGGAGTTTGCTTAAATTGGAAGACGGAAACGGTGAAACGTGGTTTTCGTATACAGACTGCTCGGTGACCCAGGTGGAATTCCCAATTTCCTGACGGGTTGGTACTCTTAGACTCGTCTCTTCGAGTACGAATCTCAAGGTTGGGGATTCCGTCAATGGGTTGTAGGGTGATTTAACAGCTGGCAGCGCGTAATGTGTACACGTAATGCAGTTCCCATGGGACTGAAATATTTCTTCGGAGCGGCGACAGCTGTCAAACGCCGCAGTATGTACAAGCTACAAATGCGCGCGACGCACATTCGAGCCTCGTGGAGAAAAGACTCGGAATCTAAGGACGACCCGTACGATAACCAGGGCAAAGGGACGAGACGATTTGCTAGAATCTCATTTCACGGTTTCTGTACTCCTTTTCCGATAGACGACTCGATTCTCTAATCGAGTTCAGAGCAATAATGTAACCGATCCACGTTATCGTACGCCTCGTACGAGGAGACGAAAGCAGCAGGCATTACTAGGAGATACCACCGAGTATTGGTCATTATCATTCTCATTAAGCGGTTAATTGAGTCTCATGATTTTTCATTTATAGTCTTCAATGTGGGAACTTAAATCACGTACTCGTTCCTACAATTTAGTTAGAAAAATTCGATCCTAAGTTAAGATCAGTTAAGATTCCTCGGGTGTCAATCAGCTGTTGTAAGGCTGAATGATCAGGTTTGATCACTCGTTAACTCGAGCCTCGCTTAAAAAGATCATGTATTGCGTTTAAAACGAGATAACCGTACTTGATGATGCACCAATCCGCGACATTTCAGGGATGCGTACCTTCTGGCAATGCCTGTCATTTAATCTCAGCGAGTGTCGCGCTGATTCATATGCAAAACCTTGCGAATCGAGACTCCTTACTCTAAGGTTAGCTCTAAGCGTTAAGCGTCCTCTTGTCCCGGTTACGTGTAACTCCTCGGAGACGGCTTATGATCTCGCCTAGATGTGGTGAAAGAAGGTCCGGGACTCGTTTTCGAGGGCTGTGCTGAAAACGGACGAGCACTTTCCTCGTCGAGGCACTTCCTCGTCGGCGCAACGCGAATAGAACGTAGGACAAGGCGCGCAATCGTAAGCTTAAGGCTCCTACACCCTATGTGTGGTTTGTGATTCGCAATTAGTGGTGCACCTTACACACAGATAGTGTGCATGGAACGATGCGTATGAATTTTGTGCGTCCACGTCGGTGCACAATCGGTGTGGTGGTTCGCCATCGTGAGGTACCTTTTCATTAGCGTCAACTTGACACTGAAACCCGGTGTTACGTAGTCATATGATCTCGTTGGCGCTCATGCGTCAGAAGCTCCGTGAAAAGAGGTTGCAGTGCCTATACCGACCTGACTCTTGACGTTGAAACGAAATTCTAAATTTCGGGCGGTGAAAACAGGGGCTGTAAAGTCTGACCAAAAATAGTACTAGAAGTTACTACGTTCTGGCGTTCGGTTGTTACTAATAAATTGGCACCTTTGGCGGAAAACTTGATGCACTCAATCGGATCTTTGTTGCCCCTAAGCAGCGCGTTAATGCTAGTTCATCGCATCGAATCGTGACTCCAGAACCACTCATATAGTAACGTCAGGTCATGACGACGAATTTATACGAATTGGCGCACCACGAATCGCGTACCATGAAAGAATAAATCGTGAGTCAAGAACACCACGCGTAAGGTGTAACGTCAATTCGACGAATTTTTATGAATTGGCGCACTGCGAATCGCGAATCACGAACCACGTGGACCGCGAGCGCGTCCTGATTAGGACGAGAGAACATTCTTCCTCGAGGTGTTAAGAAGTACAGACATACACAGAGACACACACACACATACACATAGATGTATCTCTCACTGTCGAACGTAGATAGCCGATACGAAGTAATTTTAATCGCGACGCGGCTCCATCGCATCTCTAATTAATCCTTGTCGAAAGGCCGTCGTGCAGTTAGCCGTTTTCGCCGGCGTTAAGAGTAACGAGGAGTGGAGTACGAGTGTTACGAGTAGATGAGTGATAGAGAGAAAGAGAGATATTCCGCAGGGGGGAAAAGAGGGAGGAGACGCATTCGTCGCAATCGAGAGACTTCGCACAACGCGGCGGCCCGTCCGATGAAAAAAAAGAAAAGAAAAAAAAAAACAGAAAATGATAACGAAGGTTTCGCTGTAGAGTCCTCTTAATCAAAACAGTATTACGCCCAAGAGGAAATCAAAAGTCTATTATACCATATCACTCGTTAAGAAGGGCTCCGGTTTCGATTATAACGGAGAGGAGGAAACAGGGAAATCGCGGCGCGGAGTCCGTCGACGAGGCGACGTCGCATGGAGAATTGTCCGATTTTGACGTCGTTTTTTTCGACCTTGGGGATAAATGGCACGACGTAAAAATTATGCCGAATTCGGAGGTCAATGGAGAACGCCTTTGTAAGGACGCGATCGAACTATGGACTCGATTAATCACCCGTGGAAAATATTGCGACATCCCTGTCGCGGTCTGACCGCGCCTTAGAGACTCTTGTACCGTTCGGAGTAATTGCGAATTTCCGCTGTAAAAACACCGCTTACGGGAAAAATTGTTCCGACCGAAATTGTTCCCCACGTTGCGCGGGAGAGTTTTTGTCCGAGACTGTTTTCTCCATCGTGCGCCGCTCAGGAGATAATCCGGGATCGCAGCTTCGACATTTTCACTTATCAAGGCGGTACGCCTCGTCGACGGACCTTGAGCGTAATGTACGCTGTAATGTTAATCACGCTCTAATGCAGGAACAACGACGCAAGGGTACGGGCAAATGAGGGAGGAAAGACAGGAATAATAGGAGATAAGCGAGCAAATTTAGGGAGAAAAAAAAAACGAAAATAAAAAGCCGGGCTTTCAACGCGTTTCTCGATATATATATATGTATATGCATATGTACGGGGGTGTGTGGTTAGGCAGCGATTTGCGGTGGGTTTTGGGGATGAAATGGGATTAATGTGCCGCAAAGCGGGAAGGGGGTGATCAAATCAATTTTGCGTCGGCATAGCGACTTACGTGCGTAATACATTCTTCTTTCCTTCTTTTTTTTTCTGATTTTATTTTTCCTTCCTGAAAGTGTGTAGTATGCGTATGGCGTCTCGCAGGGCCGGCTGCGCTGATTCCCGTAGAAATTGTAATCGTCGACGCATTCGTGCTGCCGATTTGCCGAAATTTGCCGCTGGTACTTACGGGCGTACAGTCGTCGGGACGATTTCGAAGCTTCGAGTTGGGTCGAGCTCGAAATTCTTTTTCGAAACGGCGCAACCGGTCGTTATGGCCGCTCGTTCCCCGGGGGTGCGAGGCGCAGACTTACTTTTTAAGGATTCAAACCCGAAGACACGAGTCCGTTAACGATAGCTGCGAGTTACGATTTCGAAGCCTCGCGTGAAACGAACGAAGGAACTGAAGGAATTCCGTGCGGGGAATTCGAGGGAAAATTTAAAAGTTAGAGGATGTCCACTGTTGTAAGTGCGAGGACCGAGACTTTGTCTGTTCGCGTTCGAGATAAACGCAATTATCTGCTCGACTGTGCTCAATAGCGAAAAATACTTGGGATGAAAGTTGCTTCTGATGTTGATACACGTAACTTTTGTAGGAGTCGAATTTTCGTATCGGGCACCGTCGAGGCGGAAAGTTGACGTTTTGTCGGGTAACGCGGTTCCGGTGTTTTTTAAGTATAATTTCTGTGAGACGGGCGCAAAATCCGAGCGCGGAATATGTTTCTCGGATTTCCGCGTACCGCACGTACGAACATGTATGTCGTTTTTTCTACATGTGATGTTCATTATTTTCCGTACCATCTGAGAGAGTCGTGGTCGGTTCGATGCGGTATATCTCAGTGACGCGCATTTTTGCGTTCAATGAATACGAATCCGTGGCGAGCGGAAATCGCCGCGAGGGAGATTAACTCTTGGGAATGTAGATTGCAACTAAGTTGTCGATAAATTCCTAGTCAGTCTACTCGATTTTCAGAATTTTTATACGTAGCGAGGATATTTCGAGACAAATCAATTGGTCGCCCGCCGAAGAGACGTGGCCGTCCGTCGCGCGTACGAGTTTCTATTTGCATATATACACATCACTGTTTTGTCACGCGTTTTCACGACTTGTTTTACAGTTGGTAACTTATTTTACTGCTGAACACCGAGTATTCATTGAATAAGGATGCGCTCGTGTCCTGATGTTTCCGCGGAGTGGAATTGCGTCCCTTGACTTTGTCTCGGGATTTAGTTCTCCGTTAACAAACGTTGTCATAAGGAGCGTAAGGCCTGATCAACGATCTTGACAATCGCCGCCGCAAATTTAGAAGAAAAAAAAAGATACGGGAACGTTACGATATCCGGCGAATCGAGCCGTTAATAGAGCTTCCTGCTCGGATTGTTTGATGCGCTTTTTTGTCATCAACGAAGTTTCGTCAATTTGGAGGGCCTATCTTAATCGGCCCGGATTAAATTTGATAACTGCGGTCGCAATAAAACGTTCCGTCGGGGAACCGTCGACACGCGATACTGCCAAAGTGCCGGTTATATATTAATTATCGAGCGACACATTTTTTTAAGACAAGCAATGAAAAAGACAAATGGCGCGTCCGCTCTGTAAGGAGGCATCGTAGGGACAAATTGAATCGATCCTTTCTCAGGCGTCGTAATCGTTTGTATGCGTATTTGACGGAACTGCTTTCGACGTGGCACTCCGGAAAGCTTGTAAGAGATATTTCGACAAAGACCGTCATGACGAAAGCTCCTTTAAAGCTCCGTGTCCATTGACAAATGAAATTTGCTAAAGTTGCTGTCAGACATTCATTGCCGATAGTGTACCCGTTTTGTGGTCCAGATTTGCGTAATTCGTGGGATAGGGGAAAGAAGAAAAAAAGAAAAATCGTTGGGGGCAGAAGAAATGTTCATCTTCGTGATTTTTATGACACATTTTCTAATCGTTCTGGATTTTCCACTCTTAATTTCCCTGACAGCGTTTTGTGAGCGCCTAAATTACTTCTGTCAAACCATTTTGTAGTCCATATTTGTCTCGTTTTATTACGACTCGTTTGTCTTATTTTTCCTCACATGGTTGCAAATTGCGCCAGCAAGTCGTGTTGCAAGTACTTGGTGGAGAGACTTGCTGCGATAAATTTTCGAAAGATTTATTGTTAACGCAATGTCAAGTTGCTCTAGCAAGAAGGGTCGCAAGGTACTTGCTAATGGACATATGTCACAAAGCGGTAGACAATAATGCATACTTTTCTAGCGAGTCGACTTACAAGTACTTGCTGGAGAGTACTCCCTGGAAATTTGTTGGTCATGTAAATGGAGTGGCTAACTGCTCCGGCAAGAAATGTCGCAAGTTATTTGCCAATGGACACGAACGTTCGATAATCGTCGTTCGAATTAATTTCTTATGGTAGGTATTTAAAAACGCTTCGTTGAATGACGTCCTGTACTGCCACGGAGTGATACGCGGCTGACAGTAATCGTAATTATAATCAATCTAGGAGAGATGAGGCGCGTTCAGCACGTTTCACGGGGCGCTCCGAAAATTGGTCTCCGATCGCTCTGTGATCGCTAGTAATGAGGGCGATGCCATCGACGATCGATTTTGTTGACGAGACATCCGATCGGCAGGACTTTGACGCCGATCGATCGAACAGAAATCGCTCATCGATTTCGGGAAACACCCTAAAGGTGGCCAGAGACGTAACCACGAATCGCAGCGATTTCTAATCCGTGCATCGAAGTCTCTGTAGCGCGTCCACTTATCAATTAAATCCACATGGATCGGATTGCACGGATTTATCGCCAGGATTTATCGCTACGATTTATCGCTACGTGTGTGGCCGCCTTGACGACTGGAAAATGTGTGCGTGTTACGTGAGCGCGTGCGTTTTCGTTCTTCTTTTTCTGTCCATGGACTGCGAGAGTGCGAGAGAAATATTTAAGCCATTTAATAATGAAAAATTACAAAAAAAAAAATGAGAGAAAGAGAGTGTGTGCGAAGAGAGAATGAGGAATGAATCGTCAGAAACGCTGTCCAGGATTTGCTTATAACGAGTCTGAAGAGGCGAGAAATGAATATTTACGTAATATTTCCAGCGACCTCATAGAGTGAGAGAGAAGAGGGATAAAGAATAAAGGGAGTGCGGGCGTGCGTGGGGGTGTGGGTTGTGTGTGAGAAGGGGAGAGAGGAAGGAAGAGAAAATGGAAATGCACGGAATCTAAAAGGGGAAGATCCGCGTGCACGTGAATGGATGTAAATGTCGAGCGAAAGAGAGAAAGAGCGAATGGGGGCGAATGAGAGCGATTGAGAGGGGGAAGAAGTGGCGGGGAAAGGGCACTTCTAGGGGGTTAGCTGATGGACGGGGTAAAATCGTGTATAGATCTGTCACTCTCGGTCGTGTACATATGAAATTCTAAGAAGAGTTTACATACAAACATGTGATGTGTATATACACACTATATATAAATATATNATGAAAATATTGAGATATATTTGTAAATTCTGTTATCTGAATGCATTATAAATATTTTAACCTCCTGTAATAAGATATTTAATAAAAAACGTTACCAACCAGCCAGACTTTGGCGAGACCTTTGATTTTACACGCCCGTTTTTATCTTACTTTTCTTGTTTAATTTCGACTTTCGGGACTTAGGGAAGTAACGCAGGAATGGCGTCTACGAGCGACTTAATCTTATCTTCGGAGTCGCTCATTTGTACAGTTTGTCAAAACTGAGAATTGTTTTTGTTGGATGCAAACATGGGTCGAAAGGCTTCTTTTATTGTATACTGAAATCGACAGTTTGGTGGCATTTTGGAAGAACATAAACCGATCGCTCCGGTCTTTGTTATCAATTTCATTTAATTCGTTACAAAACATCCGCCATGTATAATAATATTGGATCGTTCCTAAAATTCACGGGCTGCATTTTTTTCGTAGGGAATTTTCTTTGTAGATTTTTGTGTGTTTAAATAAAATTTTCGAGAGGGTGGCAAAATTTGATTGACTTTACAGGGAAATATGTTGATAACGATACGTGGTTTGCCTCATTGCAAAAGGATACATTTTTTAACTTTTACAAATCTGTTCGCGATCTTATGAAATAACCCAATGCATATTAAATAGTTGGCTTTCCAGAATGTGTTTGATAATACACGACTTCCGTCCTCTTAATCTGGAATGACCACATTTTGCCGTATCCGGTCAAACGCGTATCGTAACGCGTGCTGCTTCTTTCACGCGAATTCCCCTCGATTTTCCACAAAAGTGTGAAAGAAGTGTCTCCGTCAAAGTCATCCTCGAATACGTTATAATTACGTCGGAAGATACATACGTCGATGAAGATAACCACCACCGTCGAGAGTTGATTACCTACATCGTGACAAAAAGCATCGGACGTGAAAAAGTCGTCAACGTTTCGACGGGCCACACGCTCTCCATCCTAAACGTAGAAATATCCTATCGAGCCTTGGTGAATTTCTTTGTTTATCGATGGACATTTTTTCCCGGGTAAATTACAGCAGAGATTAATACAAAAAAGGAAGTGAATTTGCGCAGTGTTCGTCCAGTGTTCGGTAATTTGGAAAGTGGAACCGCGATTTCAAGGGTCATTTTCTGGGGGCTCGTTAGCCCTAGCCCAAGTTTTTTTCATCTCCAAGGTTTCAACAATACTTCGGAGAAAGAGACACTTTCATCCCTTAGCAAAGGACAGCCCAGCAGATAAAGCTTTGCCCTTCCCGCGGTAATAATTGCGATAACAGCAGAAATGTTTGCGAAAGTAGTAAATGAATTACCAGCGACGGCCAAATAATATTGCTCTTCCCTCTCGACCAGACGAGCGATACACAATTTGTCGTTCCCAACAAAGAATATCGCGATATAATTTTCATTGCTCCAGTTTTTTGTCTATCCTGCAGGAACATTTCTCAGAACAAAAAGAATGACTAGCTTCTCAAATGTTCATCGCGTTGTCCGAATCGTCTCCTGATTCCAAGACGCTTGTATAAAAAAAGACCCAACAATACCGAAAGACAAAATCTCGGTGAAACCAAGTCCAAGAAAAGTAAATAACGCCTGAAATCCGTTAATCCCATTCAATCGACCCTCCCTTTCGTTCCGCCGTTAACGGCACCTAGATTTCCGTTTGTTCCAAGAACCTCCTTTTATAATAGTAACGTTTCCGTTCGGAGCAAGTAAAATTGCTTATTTCTCTGGCAGACTCGCCGGCTCGGAATCGACGCAGCCGCTCTCCCGTTCCGTCGGGTCGGTCCGCGTTCCTCGTTCCCTGCGCGCGGTCGACGCGGCTGGTGGGGTCCGGGCTTTCCGCGCATGCGCGGGCGCGGGGTGTCCGGGGGGCTGGGGGCTGTTCGATCGCTCAATATTCATCCCCCGGTCCCCCGGCCAGACTGGAGCGCCAACCGTCGAGCAGACTCGAGCTCCGGACTTTGGGAACGCAAGGTGTCCGAAGGCTGTCCTCGCGCCTCGCCCGCTTCGAGTCCGCCGCCGCCGCCGCCGTCGCCGCCGCGCTCGATCGCGCGACAGTCCCTTCCGGGAGCAGCGTCAGGCCAGAGGGAACCACCGGGAGTCGGGCGGCGTCCGGCATCGAGCAGTACCGAGCCGAGCCACCATGGACAAGAAGGCCGAGCAGTATTACTCCCCCCCGCCGGAGCTCGGCAAGTGGGAGGGCTTCAGGGTGTTCCTGTGGAACTCGGAGACGGGTCAGGTCCTGGGCCGCACGGGCGCTAGCTGGGGTGAGTCCGCCATTTCCCGCCGCGACGCCGCGACGCCGAGAAGCCCGGTCGTGAGGGGCGCCGCGGTGCGGTATTCCTCGGGCTTCCGCTCCCTCCGATTAGCCCCTATCGATTCTCGCCCTCCCGGCCTCAGGGCTTCTCTCTCTCTCTCTCCCTTTCTCTCCAAGGCGATCGCCGTCCTCGCCCTTTCTCCTCCCCGTGCAGTTATCTCTCTCTCCCTCTCTCTTTCCATTCCTCCCATGTAACTCTTTCTCGATTCCCTCCTCCCTTCTATCTTGGTTCGTCTCCGTTCTCTCCCTTTCCTCTCTTTCTCTGCCTCTTCGTTTTTTTCTTTAGGTACGTCTCCAGCTCTCTCGGTCTCCCTCTTTCGCCCGTTTCCGCCTTGCGTCTCGGCGGGTGCGCATGTCGCGGGTACCCGCTCGCTCGTAACTCGCCCCGAGAGAGAGAGAGAGGGAGAGAAAGAGCGCAGCACTTATGCAACACCGCGGGACTCCCTGCGCATGATTTGGCCCAGAGGCGCTCGACGCAGGCTTGCCCCCGAGTGCTCCGGGTAACGACCACGGATTCCGCTCCCCTGCGCGGCCAAATCGCTCCGGTTCCTCCGCGATCCGCGAAGGACCCGAGCTCCTTCGCCCAAGCAGGGAGGAACGAGACGAGACGGCTGACCGTAGGCTCGGCTCTCCACTTGGGGGCGAAGCGCGCGCTCTCTCTCTCTCTCTCTCCCTCTCCCTCTCTCTCCGCGTACTACGCCCGCGAGGGGCAGAAAATCGATCCGCGGAATTTCTAGGATTTCTGGTGGTTCACGCACGTCTCCGGGGCGGCCGAGAACCCCCTCTGGAAGACTTAAGGGCTGATTTTTTTACCCTCTCTTGTATTCAACCGACGTTTTTCCCCACGGAGAGCGTCCTCTTCCTCTCTTTCTCTCTCTTTTAGGGGATGCTTCCGGACGTACGGACGGAAATTAGGCGAGGGCGGCGAGGGCCTTCCTAACCGCACCCCTTCGGGGTTAGGGGGAGCGAATGGGCGAGGGGAGTTTCCGATGAGGGGTGCACTGTCTCCCGAAAAGAAAGGACTCCATCGTCCTGGAACTTTCCGCTCCTTTTTTGGAATTTTCAAAATGTACGGGGTTGGAAGTTCGTGCCCCCCCCCCTTTTTTTTTCTTTGGACTTTAGGGAGTTTATTGGGAGGGATGTTTCAGAATAATACAGTTTTTGGCTCCGTGCTTGAAATTTGTAGTGGAAGGGACGTTTTTGACGTTCAAATGGCTCCGATTTATGGACTGGGAATGTGTTTGTGGGGATCGGGTTTGGATGGCATATTTTGTATGGTTAAGGGGTTTTTTTTAGGGGCGCTTTTCCTCTTGTAGGGGATCGAATGGCTAGGGGACTTAAGATTCTACGAGGTTATCCTCCCGCTAATAGGGGGGCGACCTCGCCTTTATTTTCTGTCGCGTGCGGACGGGAAAACTTCATTGAAGTTCTATTCTCGGCTTTTAAATTTGGAACGAGTCGGCATTGAGGGAAACTAGGACTCGTCCGACGCATCTTTGCATCGTCTGCGGGAGTTTCTTTGTTATCTGGGTTTTGGATCGGAAAAATTTCCCCCTTTAGGAGGTTTCTGAAAAGTCGTTTCGTCGCACGCCGTTGCGGAATTTCGATTTTCTTCGCGTTTAACGAAGACGCGAAGGAAAGGTAGGGCACTGTCAAAATCGATAGACCTACGCTCGTCTTTTCCGTGGCTACCTTATTTCTCGCCAATATCAAAGAAATTGTGCCCCAGACTTATTTTCACATTTTGCTTACATAAATTTAGCAGTACTACTATAAAGAAAATAAAATAGTGTTTCCATGTATCACAGGAAAACTTCCAAAATTTGTAACAAATTCGCCTCGAGCCTCCTTGTGGGTACGCTCTTGAGATTCCCTAAATTTTTTGTTTAAAATTGCTCGTCCCATTTTTTTTCACTGCAAACCGTATCGTTATGTACTCGAACCTCCATTTTCCTCCGGTTTAACAAATTTGAGCAGGAAAGGTGGGGCAGGCCCAAAATCGATAGACCTACTCTCTTCCGCTTGGAGGTAGACTGCTTTTAACATATTTCCCTGTAACTCATTTACTACCAAGGAAATTGCGCTCCGAAACAGAATTTCGCTTTCCGGAATTCTGAAAGTATTACCGCGAAGAGAAGCGAAAGAAAATGGCAAGTTCGTCTTGACCACCCTCTCCTTAGGTATGCGCTTGAAGTTGCTCCATTTTTTTTTTTTAAGTCTTTCAAAAATTTCCATCGGTTCAGATTCACATCCCTATCTATCTATCTAACGATTCTTCGCCTTTGTGCATTTTTTCGAGTTTAACAAATTTGAGGACAGAAGGTAGGGCAGACCTAAAATCGATAGACCTGCACTCGTTCCTCGAGGAGGAGCGCGATTCGTTCTCGACGACTCGCGGCCGCCCAAGGGAGAAGAAGAGACGAACGAAGATGGCTAATAGGAAATTGAAATCAACGCCTAATAAAAAGGCTCTCTGCACAACGCTAGCATGTACGTCAATCTTGACGTAAGCCGCGATATTGATCGAGCCAGAGTCGGCCGTGGAAGTCGAGGAAGTCGGCCGACTGTCCGAAGAGAAACGATCGAATTTGTTTCTCCGGTCTTGATAATATAATAGGCCCCAATGAATATTTACCGCACGAAATTGTACTTTCCCCTCGTTAGGAAGCTTTTGGGGAACTTCCTCAAACTCCTGAGGACCGAAAGATAGTCCTTATTAATTATTGAATCGTCGTAGAAACCATACTCATTGATGGATATGGTGCTCGATGAGAATTCTCAGTTGGTGAATCATTAAAAAATATTCGGATTAGATCAATTGTCGTCATGGTCTTCCTTCATTTTGATAAGCGATATATGTACTTATCGGATATGCCTTGCCTTGAATTTTAGGTGTTGCAGTGTTCTTGCCGAATAAGCTCTGCAAAAATGTGGAGGTTCGACGGAATTCCTCGGGTTTTCTCGAAAAGGATTTTTAGACACTCGTTATAATTAACTTTTTCCCTGGCGTTTTAATCACGACACCCTGGAAACTGTGGAAAATTGCCCGGAAAATCGGTGAAAGCTTCCGCTCGGTTGGACGTGATAAATTAAAATTATTACTCATTTCGTTGAGGCGTCCTGAAAAGTTGGTTGCCCCTCGTCGGCTCCGAGAGGCGGAAATTCGAATTCAGAAAGGGTAAAAAAAACATGGAAACTCGACATCGATCCATTAGGTGGCGGGTCTCGGTTTTTTTCGATTTTTTTTTGGCTTTTCGTCCACGGTTTGCCCAATGTTTTTCGTTTTATTCGGCTATCGACCACGTCCACGGCAAATATGGCCGCCCTCACGAAGCCCTTGCAGGGAAGAGGTAATTGATACCCTCGAGGTATCAGTAAATCATACTTTCCTCATCCGAGAGATAACGGATTTAGAGAATTCCGAGTTCGGAAGTAAATTAGAATTTTATAAAATTCGATTTGGAATTTTGTCACTGTTTCGACTTAGAATAATGTCTTTGTTGACCCTATCCACCCTATCCATGGGAAAACGACCTCCCCTAAACGATAAAACGAATAAAAAAGGGTTAGCTGTAAACGCGGGGATTGTTCCTCACCTAATTAAAGCATAACGATAATTGACGTATCAATTGAGAGAAAAAATGTGTCTGTTCACGATAAAACATTAAATTTAACCAATTTTTTATATTTACAAAATGGCGCCGTTTTGCAATCTAGTGAGGTTCTCGGTTTACCGAATTTCAAGCCATTGCGGTTACGTTAAAAGGGACACACCCCTCCCTTATTTTTCTCTGTTACCCCGAAGTGGAGTAAACAGCAAAACGAAGGCTTCGTGTCCCGAACATGGCGAAAACGATCAAATGGTAAAGCCACCAGTCTTCCGGAAAATAAAATCAAATGATCCCGAAAGCTTGGGTGGAAAAAGACTCGGCAGAATTCCACGACTGCGCAATTCCACTTGCGTTATTCAAGTATAGTTTGACATTTCCCGGCGCCGAAAAATTTTCTATTTTCGGAATTCCTGGAAGCTCCGCGTTTGATTCGACTTTGCATTCCGAATAAAAAAGGCAACGCGACTTTTTACGCGGCTTATCGCATCTCCTAACGTGATTTCAATTTTCGTGCTTTCCGGCTCTGCGTCGACTTTAATCGCAAATTCTTACAAAAGGAAATCCTCTGGCTTCGTTCAAGTTTGTCCCGTGAAAAAAGAATCGTCATTCCGAGTCGCGATAAATTTAATTCGACGATTCGAGGAAGCTAGGAATAGCGAAATCGATGTTAACACCCCTCGTTGACATTTTATCCGCGGATCCAGCTTTAGTTCGATTAGTCAGATCGTGGCATTTAGTCATTTGACGCCGCAGCAATAATTGACGTCGGCAAGAAACGAGCCAGGCAGAAGGAGATAGAGTCGCGCGGTTAATTCCAACCATTGTCGGTCTAAAGTGCCAATAATTGAAGCTCCTACTTCGTAAAAGTCAATCGCGAGGCAAAGTTCGATCGTAGGCATCGGTCGTGTTATTCCGGGATGAAAGGACCAGATTAAAATGTCACCGATATGTCTAGCTCGTCCGGTGATATTTCGAAAACGTAAACGACGCTTCGATTTCACTATATTCGTCGTAAACGAACTCGGGGGCACGATTTTGCAAGTTAAGAATCGACAGAATCTCATTCACTTTGTCCATCGTAACCGAGCTTGGAAGTAGAATTTTACCGGCGCGGAATTGACAGAGTCGAAATTTACGGCTAATTTTGCGGTTGATCGTTTCTACGATGCCAAATCGTATTATTTTATTATCGAGCGGCGTTATCGACACGGAATGACGATAGATTATCCACGGGTTGTTAATTAATCTGGGAATTGGAATATAGCCTCCTGGTATCGATCCTGTCGAATTTGGGCCAACTGCTAATTCGACGGCTAATTGTCACGGACGCAGAGAGCGCGAAAGCACGCGGCTGTTAAAAGAAAAGGTCCCAACGCAAAGGCGTAATGACAATGCGGATATTCGTGCAGGAAGGGAGCCGAGAGTCGTAGGGATCAATAACCTACCTTGCACTACTCCGCCATTGGGGTTGTAGGTGCATACACCAGAGGTTCTCCCTCGATTCGCCCTGCAACCTGGGCTTGCGCCTATGTACCCTAAAAATTTCTCTATGACATATATCTTCCCACATGCATTGCAGTTTACTCGTATTTGCTGTTAACAAATGTAAGGTTATCAGATCCTATATTCAATTTTTTATTTATTTATTTTTTATTTTTTTAAGTGAAATTTCCTATGTCACAGTAGTGCAGGTACGTTTGCATGCCAAGAAAACGAAGCGTATAGAGAAATTAAATAATTATTTGTGCACCTACCTTGCATTATTCTGCCGTTGGGGTTGTAGATGCATGCACCAGGGGTTCTCCCTCGATTCGCCCTGAAATCTGGGCTTGCGCCTTTGTACTCTGAAAATTCCTCTATGACATATATCTTCCCACTTGCATTGCATTTCATTCGTATTTCCTGTTAACAAATATAAGGTTATCAGATCCCACATTCTAGTTTTTTTCTTTTTGTAGTGGATCTTCTTATGTCACGATAGTGCGTGTATATTACCGTGTAAAAATGGTAAAAATGATAATTCCAAAGGTTTCATCGTCATTACAGGTCAACTTTGAAGTAACGCGACAAGCGGCTCACCAAAATTTCGTTGAAATTCCCATCGTTGCCAAAAACCCTTTCCCATGTAGAACCCAGTTTGTTAATACCATTTTTTAAAAGCTCAGGTTTCGTCAACGAGGAAGTGTAATTTTCAGCAAATCTCAGCAATTTGTCAAATAAAGCGATCGAACTTTTGAAATGATCCAATAGATATTGGGTTAGGTAAAAAGTCCTGCGACATTAACAATACTATTTATAATGTATAAAATATCACCGGATAATTTAACCGATGTAATACTTTGGAGGCTGAAGCCGAAATTAGGGGTTGGCAGAATCGTCGTTGTCAGGATGGCAGATGCTCTAGGGGGACTCGTTGTCATCTCATCCCCCAGGATTGGATGCATTTCCCCATTGCAGCGTTAAGTTGCATCCACGATGCAGCAACGTCTCCCTCGTTCGAGGGGTATTCCGAGAAATGGAATCTCCTTTTCGTGAAACTTCGTTGCCCGGAGGTGCAACTGCTTTCAGGCCGTTTTCGCGAAGTGCTTTAGGCTCTCTTCGTTCCCCAGAGGAGACGTTTCTAAAGGAGTGGAAAATCTCCGACAAATGGAGTTAGAATTTCATTAAAAAAAAAAATCGACAGAACCGAGCCATCTACCGAATCGCAAAATTTATCACGATTTAATATTTTTAAATGCATTTATATTATTTAGAGAGATTTTACGTGATTGCCCTGAAAGAAAGATATTCGCTAATATTGAACAATAATATTAAGAGATTTAAATTACGTTTTAAAGTGGAAATAGCCCTGGATTTCGAAGAGGCGCTATTTAGTCGGTTTTCGAACTTTTGAGAATTTCCGATTTTTAGTGCGGACGGACACTTTTGCTCTTTCAATTCGCAGGTATTTTATTTTTCGCTGTAACTAGACAAGCGACAATCAGCGAGGATGTACGTGACATGTTACCGTCATGTTCGTTGAGCGTGGATTGGAACTTGTACGTACCTTCGACAAAGACGTAGATATTCTATGTCAAAACTCCGACGTAGAGATAACGACGAGGGAAATGCATCGTTGAGAGTGATGCACCGACAATTGATTAAATTAATAATTCATGACGAAGACGTGGATTCAATTAATTCGGGCGCACGAGTCCAGATTTCTCGCAGAATCGAATCTCCGGCAAATGGGTCTTCGTGTTAGCATTTAGCAATTCGAAGGAGAATCCATTACACCCGACATGATGGCAATGCGTAGTCATTAGAGGAGGTCAATCGTGCAAATACCCTTCCAGTTAATTGCGAACACGTGAATCCGACAAGAATGTCTTCGATCGGATGCAGAATTCATCGACGATCGAGAATGTCGCTGCGTTTCTTTTGCATACAGAGTCGATCCGAGTCAATTCGCCTTTTGATTCACAAAACCGTACATGTACAATTAACTGAGTTTATTAAGCAACAATTTCCACACAATCGTTAGCGCGAGACCGACATCGGTTACCATTCTACAATGCACTCCGCATTTTTCTAATAATTTTTATTCGTGTAATTTAATGAATAACAATGCCCTCGAAATCCCGTGCGATTCATTGTTTGCAGAATTTTGACATTTTTAAATTGCGACCCCCTGGTGGGTGTAGTACCCCGTCCCAAGGGGGTCCTATCCAAAAACTGGCGAATTTCTGAAATCCAAAATCCGAATTAAGGAGGACGACTTTTTTCATTTTTTTTTATATTTGTACATTGAGTGTTTCAAATCTCGTGACGAATATTTCATTACATTCCCATTAACGAATTAATGACAACGTTTCAAGGAAGAGTGAGGAAAATTCTCTAATGTTGTCTGTTAGTATGTTAAACATTTCGGACATTTTTGCTAAATAAAGTTCAACGGAAACTTGTTCGTTTTGAGACACGCGTATATGGGAGGGGAGGGATTGTAAACTTGGGGTTATTTCGAGGGTTTTGGCAAGAAGTTTCAGCCGGTCCTTTTAACGAGCGATCCATACCGAGGAGTTTCCAGCGGATGCTCTTCGAGCACCAAGGGCGGTTTAACGAGATGCTCCTCCTTCGGTCGACGCAAATTTTTAACGAACCCAGGATAAATATAGGTGACGTTTTCTTTTCAACCGCCAGCGAAGGTGTTTGACCGTTGCCTTAGACGTTTCTCCCCTGAAGCGCGAAAACGGTATATTTCTCTTTATCTTTTTTAACCGTGGGACTTATTTAAATGACTTCAGTTTAATTACTTTTATTAACAGGAAACTCATCGAATATATTCCGGGGGAAAGAAAAGTGTATCTAGAATTTGACTCACGCATGTATATCGAAATACGAACGCGCAAATTGAATTAACCGATTAGACCAGTTGGTATCGATAATTAACGTTTCGCGATGGCATCGTTTATTAACCATTAAGTATGAATTTCTTCAGTTGAAAGAAAATGTATATCTTGAATTTGAGGCATCCATATACATACCGAGATACGAAAGCGCGAATTGGATGAACCAATTGGACCAGTTACTTAGTATAGTTAGGCATCGAACGATATAACCGCCAATAAGATCCGGCACGACGTTCTTATCAGCGATTCATGGGACAGTGTCGTTAATTAATTATCAATTATCAACTTCTTCAATTAAATGAGAAAGTATATCTTGAATTCGAGGCATCGAGTGGTCCATATATATGCTAAGATGCAAACCTGCAAATTGGATGAACCGATTAGACCAGTTGGTATCGATGCGGCATCGAATGATACCGCCACCAATAAGACGATACAACCGCCAATAAGAGTCGGCACAACGTTCTTGTTAGCGATTCGCGCGATGGCATCGTTCACTGCGACGCAATTCAGGGCAATTAGGCCGCCGATCATAATTGTCCTGGTGGTCCAGTCTTCAGACATTGCGACATCTCCGTATCGAGGGCAATGATTTCTGCAGAAACAAAGGTGATCCTAAGAGATGGCGGAAGTCGTGGTCGACTTAAAGGACAGCATCTCAGCTTATCCTTTCGACTGTGCAGCGCTAAAAAAAAAACGTGCAAATAAAATTTGGGTTTTTTGCTTGGAATTGAAAATTGTTAAAGGTTCAATGACTATGACGATGCTGACCCCAGAGGACGTCGCTTCGGTGCTCTATTTAGCGATTGCACGTCTCGCTGGCACCTATTCGAAATGGCGCACGTGGCGTGAATAATCTAATGCTATTTGGGCTAGGGTCATGGTCGAATTTGAAATCATTCACCCGAATACCGAGTTTGGGATTTCACTCGGACGTTCCTGGGCAGAATGAACCGAAGCTCCGAGATAGGTTAGGTCCAGCTGAAATTTTCGGAAAATTGTCGTCTAACGTAAGTGTTCCGAGTCATAGCATTAGGAATCGTGTCAGGTCGTTCAGGAAATATCCAGTGGATTTATTTTTGACACGAGACAAAGCCCTGACCCGTATTTGTTCTCATTTATCGCGTGCGTGACACGCGATTCAATTAACTCGCATCGATTAAGAGGCTTCAAATGACGGGAAAAATTGCTATACAAGTTTTGCAGGATTCTCGAATTTATAACTCTTTAATTATTCTATTTAATCCTTTATTGAGAGGAGGCGCAGTCTTGACCTGTCGCGTAGCAACACGAGTTGTCGAGGTTAATACACAAAGCGGTTACCGTGATCTCCGTGTAGCGTTCGCGTTACGTAACTTTCAAGAAAATCCTATTCCCAGTCAATGTTTCGCGTTATTCCTGGAATCCCGTTTCTTCTTCTAAAAACGGCGTAACCTGTAAGTGGTTTCACGGTTTTTTAGGTCAAGCAATTCTGTATAAAACATCCGACATCCAATCTTTCCGCCCTTCCAGGACTGCCAATGAGCGATACAGCTACTGTCTAAAATGAGGAATTCTTTTGACAAGGTTTTTACTCGTCTGTGCATCAGTCAATTAAACATTCGGCACTTTTGCAGCGGAGATTATATTTTCTTAAATTTTCTGCTACCGTTTCTTTCATTCCATCCAATGAGAAAATTTCCTGGGGAGACGTTATTTTTTTTTTTTTCAAGTGTAGGGATGCAACTTTTTGCTCGGGGTATTTGACGCAGCATGCCGGTAAAGTCGGTCGCCAGGAATACCGCAGTTACCCGACGAATGTAAATCACCAGGAGCAGGGCGAATCGATTCGGGAACCCCCTTTTGATGACGCGATTCAGGGGAGCCACCCTTCGCCATGGCGTCCGAACTCGTCCATGCGCAATGCCGTTTGTCTTCGATAATACCCCGACTTTCACCCCCGGACTCCGGAAATACTCCCGAGCAACTCCGACCCTCTCCCCTTTCCCTGATATTTTATTCATTTAATATCCACCGACAAGGGGCTTTAATCAAACCTTCCCTATCGCCGAGAAAACTCAACCGCGTTACGAAAGCACATGTAGAACTGCGCTCCGGATTATTTCCTACCCCCGCTGTAAATTTTACACGAATTTCCACTAAAAGCCACATGAAATTTCTGTGACTTCGATTTTTGCTCGGTCTCTTTAATCGGAATAATCTGTGGCCTAAGTCCATCGATTACCGTTTCATAAACCTTCACTGAGAAAATATGTTCATTGACTCAAAGAAATATGCATTGCTAGAACGAAGTCCTGCGATCAAGTACGGCCTTAAAAAATGTCAGTAAGGGTAAACAAAATTCGTTTAAATCAACAATGGAATTTTTCTTCTGGGTGTTGACAGGGCCGTTACACATTCTCATAAAGTTCATGCAATTTGAGCGCATACAGTGGTATTACAATTATGGTGATTTAAATTAATATGCAATGTCCGTACACGAGTTCTGAATTTGTCGACATCTTATCTGGGATGTTTTTCAACCGGCTTACCGGATTAAATACCAAGGTATACTAAATACGTGCACGAGTGATTATAAATTCAGCACCATACCTGAATAAAGCTTGCGATGCGCGTTTCATGAATTTATTACAATCACTTTAACCGGGAAGCTAGGGATGGATGTTAGTTAATTTCTTTTAATGAAAGTTTTTGTCATGATTTTTTTTTATTTACGTCTACGATTGTTCTTAACGTGTTAAATGCGTATATGGCTTCGAAGCTCGTAGAAATATGAAAGACAACCGACAAAAAAGTGGAGCAAGACGTAGAGTATCGACTAGCTGGTATCTGACCGAACGGGTCGATGATGAGGCGGTGTGTCTGGTTGCAGCGAAAATCCTGCTGTTCTACGTAATTTTCTATGCGGTTCTCTGCGGCTTCTTCGGGGCCATGCTGGCCGTTTTCTACCAGACGCTGGACCCGAATTCACCAAAATGGCAGTTGGAAGGTTCGCTCATCGGCAACAATCCTGGCCTCGGTTTCCGCCCGATGCCGCCCGAGAGCAACGTCGAGAGCACCCTCATCTGGTACAAGTCCACCGACGAGGGAAACTACCTCCACTGGACGAAAGGCCTCGACCAGTTCCTTCAGTGTGAGTAAAAAGACCCCTTTCTACCCCTTTGTAATTGACGTAATCCCCAAAAATAATTCACAGTCTTAATAATAAAGAAAGAACGTACGTGCTTCAGAAAATGTAAACCCTTGAAAATGGATCAGGTAATTTCTTTGCAGAGATATCTTTGCTATATGGGCAACACAACAATTATTATCCGACTGAGGTATCAGAAATTATACTTATGGTTGCAATATTCCTTACTAGCGGTAGTAAAAGTTTCTTTTCTAAAGGAGGCTCTGCTATGGTTACATCCACGTCTGAAACAATTGTAAACGTTTTTACTGTTAAGGAGATAATCGCTGCAGTAAGGGATTATAATTTTAGATTAATTAATTCATTCGAAATGGCGAGAGCTACCTGGTCGTTTAGCGTAAAGGGATGGACTTCTTAAATTGTAAACCTTGATCTGTTCAGCATACGAGAAGACGGGAAATGCCCCGAACGGCGCCGAGACGAGAGTGATCTGCGACTATGAGAGACCACCGCCTCCGGGGAAGGTCTGCGACGTGGAGATCGACCAATGGCACCCTTGCACCAAGTCGAACAAGTACAACTACCACAAGGCAGCGCCCTGCATTTTCCTAAAATTGAACAAGGTGAGTCCGAAGGAAGAACCCAGCTGAGAAGACGGACTCAGAGATTAATTCCATAAAGAACATTCGGCTAAGAATTCTTGTAATTCTCTCTCGAGATAAGTTTCATAAATGATTGACACCTGCAATGCCACTTTCATATCGCCTTAAATTAACCTACCGAAGCTGCGTTACAATGTAATTGTCGGCTGAAGATGATCGATCCGAAGTGTTGGTCTGATGGAAACCGACATTTTTTCAGATCTTCGGGTGGAAGCCATTGTTCTTCAACGACACGGAGACCCTGCCCTCCAACATGCCCGACGACTTGAAGGCGCACATTGCGAACGAGAGGTCGCGAAACATTAAGGCCGTGGACACGGTCTGGGTCTCCTGCGAGGGCGAGAACCCTGCTGATGTCGAGAACATCGGACCTATCCAATACATACCACGTCGTGGATTCCCCGGATACTACTTCCCGTTCTCGAACACTCCGGGATACTTGAGCCCTCTCGTCGCGGTCTTCTTCGAGAAACCCAAGTGTGAGTTTTTGGAATTTTGGGACGCCTCCTCTAAGAGTACTTCAAGGCTGACTTTACTTCCTTGGTAATAAATCCAGAGACGAGTCAGACCTGACAGTCGAGTGACAATTCTGAAAAATGGAAAAGTTTAAGGCGAGGTGTACGAAACCCTGAAACCCAGGAGTAGGACAAGGGTATTCCATCAGTTTTTCAAACTGGTCGAAATTTCGGCACATAACTCGTGAGCATTTAAATAATGTCCTGACGCTTTCAAAATTTTGTCTGCTAAGAATCTCTCGTCGTAGCTTTAATTTTTTTTTTTTAATTGACATTTTTAAAGAGTCAGGATATTTTTTAGGTATTCACGAATCGTGTGCTAAAATTTCAACCAGTTTGATGGAATACTCTTAAAAAAAAAAGGGTTCTATTTGAATCACCTCGTTTCGACGGTTTCACATCACCTTAATATTTTATTTAAGACTGTGCTGTATGTACAAAAGGTCTTACATATCAATTATTTGAGAACGCACTAAAGCGACACGAGAAAGGTGAATAGATGTAAAAAAATGGACGTGACCCGTAGTGACCCGTTGGAAGCCGGTTTCGAGTTCTTGGAGAAATGACCGGGATTATCCTTGTAGGGTTTCCCCCTTCTAAGAACATTGCACGGTCTCCTAGTACTCGTTCAGTGAGAATGCATATCAGGGGAATTGGCTTAGGCGCGAAATAATACCATTGATGAGGTGTCAGGATTTCTCCAGGTTTAGTGACCTATCCTTTGTAGCAATGAATATTCATAATATATTGGTGTAATATTGGTTCAATATTATCAATTACTAGTATATTGAGTTAATATAATATTTCACGCCCCGGTAAACATTACATTCGATATATTTGTACAATATAGGATAAACATCGTCATGCACACGGTATTTTGTTCTGCAATAACGTATATATACATATATATTGCTTTTGAACATTTGATAAAATATTCTGCCAATACGGCAAAATGTTCACATTTCAATATTGAAGCAATATTTAACGTAAATATGAAGGCTATAAAGAAGGTCCACAGACCCATAAAATTTCATTTTTTATAAACAAAATTGTAAAAATATCTATATACATATTTTAAAAAATTAAAATTTCATAGCTGTCAGGATCTTCCTTATAGCCTCCATATTCACATTGTAAAGTTTGAAACAATTCGGTATACTCAGTTTTGAGAAATGTTTCATAAACGAGACCTCTTTGATGACACTTTTACGTCATCTTAATATTGCTACATGGGGTGGTTAATCGACATAGGGTGTTATATTTTATATAAGAAATAATTAATTCGCAAAAAGTGGACGAAAGAATGCTAATAAAGGTACCTTCTTGCAGACGGCGTGTTGATCAACATCGAATGCAAGGCCTGGGCGCACAACATCATTCACGACAGATTCGAGAGGCGCGGGTCCGTGCACTTCGAGCTGATGGTGGACTAAATCGGCAGAGCAGCCGAGCCCTCAAGACCACTACCAACCGTCTCGTATTCGTCATCTCCGAGAGAAGATCATCGTCAGCTTTGGCGAACGGAGCGATCGCGGCTACCCCCTGCACCTCGTCGATCCTTTCGCTGAATCGTCCTCATCGTCCGCGTTTCACCGCCGCGAAGCGTCGCCGCTTCGTCCTCGTCATCACTTCGTCGTTTGGTCCCTAAGATAATATATACATAACAGACAAAAAAATATATATTAATAACGAAGGCGCGCACGACCCCGAGGGTGATCCTGGTAGATCCTGGCCGCGAGAGGAAGGTCCTCGTCCGGATGAATCAGGGATTCCTCTCCAGGGTGTCCGAGGTGCTCTCGCAGGATGCGCGTCCACGGGACTCGACGATCAGTTTCGTTTCGCCCTTCGATCTCTTGGTTCTTAACTGGAAAAAAAAAACAACAACAAATCACCTTCCATTACGAGGCGAAAAAACGCGCGCTCCGAGCCGAGGGCCAGCTCGACGAGTCTCGTCCACGAGGGGAAGGTCCTCGAAAGGAGGTCTTTTCGCGGCGTTTCTCGATCCTTTCCATCGTGGACGTGCGTTTCGAAAAAAATCGGCCATCCACATAGTCACCTGGTCCGCGAGAGGACGCAACGAGGAAGGTAGCTGTCCCGCGTCTCCCACTTTTACCTGGTTTCGTTGTTTAATAAGTGTGCCGAGTTCCGTTCGTAAAATACGATTTCTTTCAATGCTACCGGACGACTGATGGATCGTGCGATCCTTCTCGTTGAGTTCTTTGCATCCCCACACGTTAGACGTCGGATATCCGACATCCTTCCGCCGGATATACGTGCGAACGTGGATGCATTTTCTCGTGAGCCTCGTGATTGGATATCCGATGCCGGATGCGTGATGGAAGCTAGCCGGTGACGAACCGAAGGGATGGAAGGACCTTCCTCGGAAGGACCTCGGAGGGAAGTCCTTGCAGGTTCGGGAATTGGCTTGGGCACCCGCAACACCTCGACACACCTCGGAAAGCACAAAATTCCCAGACCCAGAGGAAAGACCCGCACAAAGGAGCGTCGGGGTCGCCGTCATCGGGACGCAGGTCCCGAAGATGGCGACCTCCAAGAGGCTTCACCAGGAAAGGACCCCGTAAGCCTGGTTTCACCCGTGCAGGGAGAAGCCGCTGCATCGGGTATCCGATCGCTACCAAGCTGTTACGCGGCCTTTGACTTTTACCGGGTTTATCGTTTGAGGTGTGCGCTATGTATAGTTTTTAATCATTTCTTCGATGCGCCAAGTTAGTTCGACCGAGTCTACGGCGTTCAATGATGCCGGACGACTGACGGATGGATCGCGTGAGAGCTCTCGTTTGAGTTCTTACGTCTCTATACGGATATCCGAGGTCTACCGAACGCACGCGTGAACGCATCTATTGCGGTCTACGTATTAGTCCCATGTACCTCGCGATCAAATCTTCGATTCTTACGAAGCGTGCCAGTTAACTTCGTACCAATGAATTGTTCAATGCTGCCGCACGACTGATGGACGAATCGGGTAAACTCTCTCTCATTTGACTTCTTACATCTCGATACGGATATCCGGCGTCTATGGAACGTACGCGTAAACGCATCCGTGCGGTCCCGTGTACCTCGCGATCGGATATCCGACGCAGGGCGGATTCGTCCGGCAAGGGGGAAACCAGGCTAACACTCGCGGTTACCGCTGAAGCACTTTTTTTAGGCAGACCAGGGGGTAGGGATATTGGTGTCGGGATCGAGAGACACCCCGTAGATGTTCATGCCACGCGTAGGTTAGTCCTCTAGAGACGTTGCCCGGGTCGCTCGGGATTCGCTTGACCGGAGGAGGGCTGCGAGGGCGGGGATTGCGCGTCGAAACGAGGCAATGCCGAGAGGGAGAGCAAACGAATCAAGACGGTGAGAGTGAGAGCGAGATAAAAACGCGCGGTATATATGCGAGTGAATGAGAGACCGACCGGGAGCGAGCGAGAACGAGCGATGGAACGCATGGGAGAGCGAGAGGGACCGACCGATAGGCTGCGAGATTCGTAGATAACGAGCGAGCGAGAGATTCTCAGATGCACGCTGCTTGGCAGAAGATCAAACCACGTCGCGTAATGCGTACGCAATGTGTACGCGATGCACGTAATTTACGCGCTTAGTGATGTCTACGCAATGACGGCCGCGCTTGGCCGTGGGCGAGGGCGAGATTCTTCGGAGGGGACGAGACGCTGGAAGACTGATCCCCTTAAAAAATTCAGGATGGCGCCCGGGATACGGAAACGCGGTTTCCCGAAAGGGGCGAAGAAACGCCCCGAATGGGAATTTGAAAGGGCCTGGTAGCGTTCGTTACCGCGAATTCGGGTGCTTTTCTCTCGAATTGGTCCAGAGGGTTTTCGTATCTCGGAGTTGCGAGCTTTTTTCGAGGACGCACCTCCGGTGGGTGTCGTCTCGTCACCTCGAAGAGCGCTCCAGAGCGGTCGGCGCTGACTCGCCCGGGTGTTCGAGGCGTACTTAACTTAAGTTTTAAGAATTCATTCGAGGCTCGCACTTAAGGAGGAACGAGACGAAGCCTGCCTAGAAGAATATCCGTATGACGTTATACGAACTACTTACGATTGTACTGTACCGCATTACTATATATATAAATATATACATAGGGTGTATACTGGCGTACGTGCACGCGAATGTATACACGGGGTGTAAAGTTACAGGTGAAATGACTGGGGGAATCAGAGGCACTCGGGAGGTAAATGCAGGAAACGGGCGAGAGAGAAACAAAAACACCGACGACATGTTCGGGTACACGCGGCCACGCAGTCGTACTTATTATAGTCGGTAGGTAATTCCATTATGTGGCCTACGGGCTATGCGTGGTTCGTGATTCGCGATTCGTGGGGCGTCTTTGGAAAAGTTGAGGTACTCGAGGGGACATTACTTTTTCCATAGACATGACGCATGGGGTCATGGACTCGTCGTCCAGTTCATTGTGCTTCGGTTCGGCGCGAACTACTCATCGGCGATCGTGATCAATCGGCTTGCCATAAGTCGTCATAAATCGCCAGAAATCCCGAACCGTATAATGCCAGTTCAGCGGGAATTCATTCAAGAATCACAATTTACGAATCAGCGAGAAGCCAGTTCGTCGCATCGACGAACTCGCACGAACTGGCGTGCCACGAATTTCTAATCACAAGCTACGGATAGTCCGTAGCGGCCTTTAGAGGCGATTTTTCGAGGGGAGGAGAGCTCGCTCGACGCCGGGTTTCGGCGAGCGCCGCGACGTCGCCTCCTCGTCGGGTTCCGGAGAGCGGGTCGTCGGATCGATCAGCTGATCTCGCGCGATAGTACAAACGCCGGTCCCGGGGGTCGTCGGCCGGCTCCTCGTCGAGACCCGATCGATCGATACCCATCGATCGACGTAACGAGAACGATAATAATTCGATCCCGGCCATGCCTGGGGACATGTTAAACTTAAAGATTAGAAAGGATCACCGATGACACTAATAAAGAACACGCGTTAACGGCATAACGTGTACAGGCTGTCCCGGAACGACTCTGCCGCACCTCGGCGGTGCACTCTGCGATAGGTTATGAAAAACTAACATCGCTATCGTAACAACGTCATGCTCATCACTGACGGATTCGTTCCGACAAAGCGCTCTCGTGTTCATAAGTGTATAACGTTGTTCCCTCGTTTCCGGAAGTGGAGTGCGTTACCCAGGTCTGGCCGCCGCTTTCTGGGACGCCCTGTATAGATATATTATTATTAAAAATAAAAGGTATATATATATGCATATATATATACACATCTGTAACCTGTAACTAGAGCAAAGTGATTATATTCATCATTATAGATGAGCTGTTTCTATAATGGATATCTAATGTTGTTAAAGTGTGAAGTGCGAGGGAGGGAGAGAAAGGGTTAAACGGTGACTGCGACGAGAGAATGGACGGCTGTTTTGTGCGCGTGTAAGTGTGTGCGGGTGCCCGAGTGAAATGTACTTAACGACCGATTAATTAATAAATCGCCGATGCGATTCCGATGGTCGCGCTTAAAGCGTCGAACATGGCGAGACCCAATGCGCACCGTCGAGGAAACGGCTCGCCGACTTTGACGTTACGTATACGTTAATGTGCGGATTGACTGCGAAAATGACGCCGTAAAGACGGGCCGTAAGTGTGAACCAGGACTTTCGGTAACCGGGAGTCACTCAAAAGCTCCGATCACTGAACAAAGGGAATAAAGGACTTCGATGCGAAAAGCTGATGTGAACTTTTGCGCGGTCGAGGTAGCGAACGACGTTTCTTCGGGTGTGCAAAAGTTAAGTGGAAAATTCGCTGATGTCGAAGGATGCACGTTTTCTAGCGTAATTTGAGACTAGGAGGGTTTAACCACTTTTTTAATTATTTTCGAAGCACTTTTCCATGCCGGTCGAAAAGTCCTCTTGGGTGCCAAGGTGCCGCCATGTTTGAAGGAACAGTTTCATCGGAGCTTGTCGGTGGTACCTGGATGAGGAAGGTCCTGGGAGATCCTGCGGTGGGATCGCATTAATTGTACGTTCGATACCTCCTTGCTCGCCTTGATGCTCGAGCAAGGATTACGTCGAAGGACGAGCCGCGAGGTCCTCGGAGGAGCGCGAATAGTTTTCCTAGTCACACGAACCCACGCGAAGCGAGGAGTCCCGCGAAAAACCGCAAAAGTGGAATAGAAAGCGCACTAAGAGGTAAAAAGAGCTGGTCGTTGCGCCTCGAAACGCTTCAAGGAGGGACGACCAGCGAAAAATCTTACCAGGCGCTATATAACACCGCGTTATAGGGGATCGCGTTATAAGTCGTCGGGTTATAACGTGTAACGTAATAAAGTACCGCGTTATAAATCGTCGCGTTGTAGAACGGCGCGTTATCGAGCACCGCGTTATAAATCGTCGGGTTATAACGCGTAACGTAATAAAGCGCCGCGTTGTAGAACGTCGTGTCGTAGAGCGCCGCGTTGTAGAACGTCACGTTACAAAACGTCGTGTTATAGATCACCGCGTTGTAGAACGCCGCATTACAGAACGTCCCGTCATAGAGTGCCGCGTTACAGAACGTCGCATTATAAAACGTCGGGTTAAAAAAAAGAAAACAAAAAACGTTATGAAGCGCTGCGTTATGGAACGTCATTATATAGCACCGCGTTATAAAACGTCAAGTTATAGAGCGCCACGTTATAAAACGTCATATCGGAGATCGCCGCGTTACAGGACGTCACGTTATAAAACGCCGCATTACAGAACGTCGCGTTACAGACCGCCGCGTTATAAAACGTGTTATAGAACTATGCGTTAAAGGACGTCACGTTATAGAGCGCCGCGTTATACAACGTCTCGTTATCGGTCGCCGCGTTATCGGCCGTCGCGTATCGAAACGTGGCGTTATAGAGCGCCGCGTTATAAAACGTCGCGTTATCGGCCGCCGCGTATCGAAACGTGGCGTTATAGGTCGCCGCGTTATCGAGGTCGCGAGTGGACGTCGGGAAGGAAGTCCTTCGAGGCGATTCGCTCGTCTTTATTCCGCAGCCTCGGTCGCTCTACCCGAGGGCGTAGTTCCAGTTTCGATTTCGAGAGTCCAGTTTCGCTCAGGCGAGTCAACGCTACCGTAGACCTCGCTCGATCTCGCGGCCCGGATCGGACCGTTCGCGCGGGGCGCGACATCGCGCGAGGACACTTTATGCTGCCATTATTGTGTGTCCGCTTCAGTGGTGGGAGATATCCGGACGCGGTTCTCCGTATTTAGCGTTTGTATCTAGGCACTCCTTCGATCGTCGTCCGTCTCGCGCCTGTCGACACCGCACGCCGCCCCCTCGATCAAGTGAGGAGGGCAGCTCCCCCGTGGCGAGGCCCACCACCGAAGTACGTAGAAACTGCCAGGCGATATCGTAATCGACCCCCGGCGAGGCGCGACCGGCCCGGGTGGCGAGGCCAGTCCTCCTCGAGGCATCGCGCGAGGAGGTCGGGTCGCGCGCGTGCTGTCCGCACCCGAGCCAAACAATTCGAACGCTCTATAAAAGCCCAGATCATTTTTCTTCATTTATCCCGATCACTTGTAACACATACTAGAGGCGTCATTTCTGTCAAACTCTCTGCAAACGATGATTCGACGCAAACTAAACTTTTAGTGCGCCGATAGTACGCGTACTAAAAGATTCATTCCGAGAGTTTGATACGAAGTACCACTTTAGGACGCGTACCGAGTGATCGGTGTGTGCTAAGCGTATGTTGGCGTTTGATGCTTCATATGTTGGCAACCAGGATGGATCGGTATTAAGGTGTTCAATCTGAAATTGCGGACTTTACTGTCAAAGAAGACGATAAAATCCGCAAATTTGGTGAACTGGGGTTAACAAAATTGGTATCTTCGGTTTACATGGCGCTATCCTTGTTGACCCTGGAATGGAAAAATCTTATATACTAGTTTTACAGTGAATAATTTATCAGTAATAATACATTGAAATATAGACGAGCAGCGTTCGTTATCGGAACAAATACCGCGTACACGCGCACGATTTAACGGCGTGGTATTCGGCACGTGTTTCGCTAATTGTCTCACCTGATTGGTTGTATTTCAGTTGATTCTTACAGGAAAACCATGCACTGTAGACAAAAATGGTATGAGACCTTTCTACCCCATTTCCAGCAAGTCCGGGTAAATCGTGGCCACTGGTTTTGTAACACCCGGTAGAAGAACCTAATAAACAAGAGAACACATGTGTTATACAACGGAATCTCACTTATGAGAGAAAATCGTATTGAATAGTGGGTACCGCGAGTAAGACAAAGAGCACGTGCAACCTGTATGATTGTCGTAAGAGTGGGATGGAGAGACCATTGGAGCGTCGCCATTTGTTCATTGCTGTGCTAATTATCGAACTTGGTCTAACGTTCGCGTTTTCTTGGGCTTTTATGGAAATTTCCGAATTATTTGTTCGCCCAAGCGGGTGCGCCCTCGCACTTCGGGTCGGTTTCCTTTCGCGCGTCCACGTGGGCACACTGTTAAGCGTTATCTAACCCATCACTGATATCCGAGTGGAAAAGGCGATGCTTTCGACGCGTTTGCTCTGTGCGGAATCGTAGTCTGACTTAGTACTAGCTCCATTACCAATCACTGTTGGTATGACGAATAAACGATGTTTCCATCGAAACGAATCCAGCTCTGTATGTGCGACATACGTAGCACTCTAGTCCTTAATTAAATTGCGTACTTGTAGTACTTATACACGACCGGGAACACGCGCGCTTCGGCGAGCACAGCGTTTAAGGCGGTATGAAAGTGGTTGTTGAGAAGTCGATCAGATATGAATTTTCTCCAAACTGGACACGTAGAATAGTTTGAAACTTTACCACGTGAACATGGATGCCATAAGGAAGGTCTCGACACCCACGAGATTCCTCTTTTACATTTGCTTGTAGACATTTTCTTTTTAATTTTCGTAAAGAAAATGTAATTTCACGGGTATCGAGACCTTCCTTATTGCATCTATGCTCACGTGGTATGATTTCAAACGATTCGGCACATCCATGTTCAGGGATAAATGACAATTTGATACCTGAGATGCCACTTTCATATCATCTTTGAAGGGCCATCGGGTGTGATTAGGGAGGCTTAGCGATTCCGCTGCTTTCCGAGGATGCGAGCCGCGAATCGGTGGCCCTGACTTCGTTAGTTCCTCAGAACCGATTTTTCTGGTTACCGTTGTCAGCGTAGCGATTATTAATTCGTATACAGTCGATACTCTCGAAAGCCGCGTACTCTCACCCCGACGACATTGTCACGGGCACGACGGTGCCGAAAGACGTCACCGAACACACGATGTTGCTTCTCACGGAGTAAATAAGGTCAGCTTTAATTCTTGCCTCTCGCCAATTAATCACGACTCTCTCTCTCTCACCAATCTGTAAGTTAAGGCCGATTTTTAGCACGCCCCGACGAATCGAGCGATTCGTTACGCTCGGGGCTTATCGTTAGTTAAGGTGATATGAAAGGCGACGAGAAATTTAATCGACATTGGCTAAAAAATAATCTTCCTGATATGCCGGCTGAAATAAATTCCGGTCCTTACCCCTTTCGTAACGTCATTTCGGAAATTTCGGAATTAAACGCATTTATTGAGCACGCGTTGCTCACGGATAACCGATAATTTCAATGCACGTGTTTATAAGACTTTTCTTGATATTTTCTTAATTAATCTTTAATGTTCGGTTACTATAGAGTTCTAAATTGGTATGCCTAAGTCCTCAAAGTCTCCGTTTTTTATTCTGAGCTCGTAAAAAGTGTGAAATTTCAAAAATATGAGTTGGCAACGACATCTTGGTTTTAATATGGAAAGAAATAATAACATGGATGTTTTTAATGCAATTTCATGGGTGTAAGGACCTTTTTTAGGACTTACATTGGCACGTGGTAAAATTTCAAAGGATTTGAGTGTATCCGGGTTTTCTAGAAAAGTTTTATAAATAATTTTGACGCCTCAGATGCCACTTTCACATCACCTTAAGGCCTTTGCGGATAGCTCGAGTAACAGTAATCGTAAGTACAACAGTAAGTATAAAGGCGCAATAATAAGAACTGGCTAATCAAATTACCAAAATAGGACGGCATGTTAAATTTTATGCAATTTGATTGGCAGGTACTTATTATTATGTTTACGGTTACTGTTATGTGAGGTATCTGAGAAGACCTTTATCGTCAACGGTGAAATAATATCAACCAAGGTAATAGCCGCGCAAATTGATTGTACGCTGTTTGAATGAAAAATGTTCATTTGTCGAGTGTCGTTCCAATTTATGGACCACCTGAGGACGTTGAACCGTAAATCTCGATAATTCTTCCGCACCAAGTGCGAAGTTATATCGGAAGATGTCGATTTTAACGCGGCTTTGACGTCTTCGGGTCGATTTATGCTATCCGACCCGGTCCGACACGTACCGGGTCCGACACGTAATGGTGTCGATCTGACAAAACTTTGTAACATGCGTTTCAATGGCATTATTCACCTTACCATACACTGAGTAAAAAATTCACTTCCTATAAAAAATTGAGATCCTTGTAATAAAAATATCACTTTTATTAACAATATATATGTTACGAAATTTTGTTAGATCAACACCGGCACGTGACGGAACCGATTCGTGCCGGACCGTGTCGGATATGAGAATCGAATTTTCGTGTGTCCTTAAAAAATTCCCGTTGCTGAAGATAAACTGTTTTAACTAATTCTGGACGTATCGGGTCTTCGGGTAAAATACTCGCTGTTTGGCTGTTTCTTTTTAGAAGACTGCATCTTTCTCGGTCTAACAATGCATAGGATGCTGTCGAAGTTGAAAAGCAATCTGGACGTGGTTCGTGTCCAAAATTGGACCGATGTGTTTTCAAAGGACGATCGACGTCGTTACTTTTACGAAATATGTGGAATATTCGACTATTGGCTTGCAGTCGATCTGGTCGCTGGATTTTATACAGTTTACGCTTTGAATGCGAGTTCTTTTTAATTCTAACCCTTCTAAATCCACGGAATCTCGAACTACGCGAATTTAAAACGTTTCAAGCCACGATTAAGAACGCAAAGCATCGAAGTGAACCTTGATAATGATTTTGAAGGGCTTTTTGCAGGCTCTCGCACATTTATCGACACATCGGTCAGATCAGTGTAATGTTTTAGGTGTGAGGTTAAGATTTTCACTTAACAAATTTCGGCTGAGAATAAGAGGACTTTGGACATGTGCAACTGGACACTTTTCAAGATAGATCGAGTTATTTAATGATCGAGCGATGATTTTGAAGAGGCTGACCGAATTGATCCGAGATTGCTCCAGAGAGTTCCAGTTTGCTCCAGTCGCTCTTAATTTGCAATTTTCGAGGCTCTTTAAACCTAAAGTATTACTGACGCATGCCAAGTTCCGGTCATTGCGATCTATAAAGTAGCTGGGAGTTACTTTCGCCGTCTTAATTACTTAATGTCATTCCTCGAAGCGGACCTGTTACGTGCAACGTGTACAGGAAGTACTCCTCATAATTCAACAATGGAACGTCTAATAGTCAGCAACGCTGACAAACAAAAGTTCGTCATTTCCATATGAACTTTCTGAAATCCACGAGGATTTTCTATAATCGTTATTAATTTTTATTTCCAATGTATAAATTAAACGTTTTTCTAGGGGAATTCGAGGAATCGGTCGATATGTACTCATTACTCCATTAATGCGATATGAAATTTTATTTGGAAAATATTACAGTAATTCGCAATATAATTTTGTTAGGCAATGTCGCGAAAAAGTGGGTATAAATAAATGATACGGTAAAATGAAAGATATCCAAGATAAAAAGCTCTTTTCGAAAAGCAGAGGCAAGATCAAGTTCGTCGGAGCGAACAAAGCTGCTCTAAACTGCGTTAAATCTACCACGAAATGTCTCAATAAACACAAAGTGGTATAAATAAGACGAATTAAACGTTTTAACCGTGTATTACGGAATGTCCGCCTGTAGCTCGTCTACTGTCATTCGTATTTTTTGGTAATCTAAAGAACGTATACACCAAGGGAAGTGGGTACTGAATAGAAGGTAACTTTTTAAAAAAATTACTCTCAAGAAAATGTTTCATCTCCATTAATTAAAAAAAGAAAAAGGACCTCGATTGTCCTCCGTGATTTTTGTATCTATCTAAGGCTTATCGTGATGCAATGGCACGTCTGTTGACACGACTATACTTGTGTGTTATAAAACATAAACTAGAGTGTATAAAATTAATTGGGAGATTTTTCGGAGTAAATATCGACGTCATGTGCTTCGGTTATATCGATTATACTTCAGATCCGTGAGATGCGATAATTACGTCTCGACGCACTAATCGAGCCATAATCGAGACCGGTTCGATATACATCGACGATAAAATAAAACCGACTGTTTCGTCGGTTCGTCGCCTCGCCTCTAATTCACGCGAGATTAAATTGATCCGTCCGAAATCGTCAGCTGTATTTGTTTCGTGATAAGAAAGCGAAAAACAAGTGCAAACTGGTTTCTCGGAGAAAAGTTAATCCTACTAATTTCTGCAAAGATTGACATACCGTCGGGACGATTTTAAAACGACATTACGACGGATATACGTCCGCAATTAATATATAGCGTTCAAGAGGTAAAAAGGTACATACCCATGAAAGGAAAAAATAGGGAATAAGAATCACCGACTATCAAACATCATAATGGCTTATTTTCACATTTTTCGTTTTCGTTAGTAATTACAGCGAACGCTACACGTCTTTATGGTATCCAACTTGTGCTAGAAGATGTTTGTTAAGTCTTTAAAATACGCATGCAAACGACAGACAAGTAATAATAAAACGTTATACCATCTATTCTGGTGTACACGCGATGCAAGTGTATTCGGTGGTTTGGAAAGTCGCATTGTGAAAAAAGAAAAAGAAATGAAAAGCGTGATTTAAAGACGTGGAGAGTTGGAGTGGCGCTTTGGTAATCCGATTAGGTTTGGCTTAAGTAGATTCCGGATTTAATTAAATTTTTGACGTCAGATTTCATCGGATGACTGATAAACGTTGCACGAGTGGTTACGAGAGCATATTTGCGGTGTACATGAATGATGATATGTTTGCCCCTGAAGAGAGACACGTTTCAGACCCACGCGCAAGCTGATGTCGAGTTTCACAATGCCGAAGGCGTATTTAGCACCGAGTGACGAGACGTGTAAGTATTTTTACTTTTGCTTTTCAATTTGGTTAGCCCATAAAACCATCTCGGAATTCCTTTAAATTCTTGGATATCCCGAAATCTACCTAAGCAAATTAAGCAAGTTTTTCGAAGATTTCTCTAGCGCCCCTGAAGAATGACCTTTTTTATACACACATGTAACAGAATACAGCTCTTAATAGCATACTAGGAGCACAGTCCGCAGTTGTATCGTAGGGACTATCACATCAGCGTCCATTAATTCGCCCTGCTCCTCAATAGTGTAACAAGTAACAAGTTTTACAATAAGTAACGTAGCATCAATTTTATAGCTATCTAAGGACGACCCTGTAATTCAGGTTCTGCAGTAGAGAATAATTATCCTTCTTCCGTTCGCAGCGTCGATGTAACAGGTAAACGCAATGTGGAGGGTGAGCGCGTTTCCAGCGAATTTCCTGCAACTCGTAAGTTCGACTACGGTCCGGCCTCGAGAGCTGCGCGCGCCGGTGGCGGCTAATGGCCCTCCTAACCTGAAAAATCAAGGCCTCGCCGTCTCGCCGACTAAGATCTCCCGTGCGACGGACACTCTCTTCCGTCTCTTTCCCTACCTCCCGCCTACCGAACGCGGCAATGGCATTAATCCGGCGCGGCTTGGCGACACGAGGAACGGACGCGGACAGGATGTGGTCAATTCAGATCAGCGTCGCGTGTGACTCACATTATACACGCCAGCCATTCGGCCGCGGTGCCTCGCGCGGCCGCCGCCCGCGCCGCCACCGGCGGCCGAGCGGAGGCTAGGCCCGAATAGCGCCGAATAGGACAATCGCAGCAATCCGCACGCCAGATGGCGTAACTTTAAGGTCACTCCGGCCGACCTTAGCCCCCAATTTGTCCCGACGCCGACCTCCGACCTCCGACCGCCGATTCGCGACGTCTCTGCCCGCTGCAGCCGGAAAGACAGGTTCCCGAATTACCGACCCCACCGTTCGCAAGCAGGGTTGGGTAGATACGATACGTCTCGTAATATACGTGGTTTTCTACGTGTTATTACACATATAATACGTCCCTAGTTTTCTACGGGACCGCGAAGTATATTACGCCCTTCAATTCCTAAGTAGAAAATATTAAACCCACTTAGAAATTTGATATTAAACAGGGTTAAGTAAAAAGAATTTTAAACACAATACATATGTGCTAAAAGACGTTTATCAGTTAGCGGATACCGTATATCGTACATCTACGACAACCTCTACATTGGAAACGTAATTTACTGGTTTTCTACAATTGTCTGCTGTAAACTATACGGTTTACGCGATACACGTCAAAAACCTCGAAAACAGGATATTATACCACCATATTAAAATAGCATGTTGTCAAAGATTAATATAAAGTAGCTAATAAGTGCTTCGCGCATTTCCAAGATGGCGGGTCCTCTCTGCCGCCATCTTGAAAATACACGAAGAACCTAGAAGAACGTAAAATGAAAATAATTTCTGAAGAAAGAATTGTTTTATGTAGTAGGCACGATGAAATCGAGTGAAAAATAGCCCTGAATTCGTTGTGCAACGTGGACCTAGCTGCAAGCTCAATTTATTAACCGACTTATGTGGGTACGAACGACTTCTTTTCTCCATAGCAAGTACGATCCGCTGTTTGATACGTGGAAAATATTGACAATGTAATGTTAACAGTGTTCTCGGAGGTTTTATCCTGGCTTAAGTAATTCCATGGGAAGTACCCCGGAGCTGAGGGCTCGGATACTAATTGAGGATGTGTCTCTGAACGCACAGGATATGCGGAAACTGCCTCAAACCGGAATCTCTGTGTTCGCCCACGACGTGCCTAAAGACATCACGAGTTAGGGAGGGAAGGTGCCTTTATTGACATATCCATTCAGAGTGCTCAAACGGAATTAGCTCCCGTACCTAATATTATTTCACAACAAGGTCGACGTCCCGGATGTATGTGTTTCTACAAATTAAATGAATTGCATAAATGCGCCGGAAGAATCGGGCAAAAATGACCACCGTATATTAGAGCATCTACGGTACTTAAAGGTTTTGAAAAATGGTACAACTAATTTTCATGAAACCCTTTCGGTTCTTTTAAGCCGGTCATAAGGATTTGAAGCACCCGTTCAACTATACCATAGTATGGCACGGTGCATGTTGTCAATTCGCATTACGCCAGCTCGAAACTCAAGGCTGCGATGACGTTTTGATTTTCGTCACTGACGATTCAGCTTGACGGCAATTTAACATTTATCTCGTTAAGCAGGATCCCTAACTTTCCGATTTGGTCTCCTTTCAGCTGAGAGTCACGGGACGGTCGGAGTCTAGTTTGGAATTTCACAGGAAAGGCGATTCGTGTCCTTTCGTTGCCCAGAAAACAAAAGATTCTTATACCGAAAATCGCCTAGACTCTAAACCACTTTACGCGTAAGATCAATCCATCCATTATATCGGTATTAAAAATATTACAACGAATAGGCTAACATTTTTTTATTAAGAATTACGAAAGTCCTGTTTGTATACACAAATTGGAGTGACTTCCGCCACAATTTGTTGTAATTGGCCAAAAGTCATCAATCAAAGACTTTTGCCATGTCAACCGAATACATCTTCTATATAACAATCGTCCTATTGTTGAACTAAAAAAAAGTGTCTCGATTAAATCATCTTTCCACGTGTAGGAAAGGAGCATTGGAAGAAAAGGCAGGCGAGTCGGTGTGCGTGCGCAAGTCGAGCCGAATCAGCGTCCACACGTGGCCTGGCGAGCGGCGAGTAGCGAAGAGCAGCGGCCGAGTAGCGGCCCGGCGGTCGGGCGCGTCCGCTGGAGGGGGGTCGCCGGGCCGGGGGCCGGGGGGCTCGGAGGGGTCCCTAGGCTGACGCCTCCTGCGGGCCGCAGTTAACCTGGCGGTGCCGCGGCAGTCGGAGTAGAGTGCGTCATCCGCGAGGTTGGTCGCGTGCGCGAGTCCCGAGTTTTCGAGATCGCCGCGCCGAAGGAGTCCGCCAGGATGGTGGCGAAGGACCCGAAGTTGGCGGCCTCCGAGCTGATGAACCCCTACGAGAGGCCGCCCAGCATGTCGGTGCGCCAGTCCCTGCGCAACTTCCTGTACAACAGCGAGACCGGGGCCTTCATGGGCAGGACCGCCAGCAGTTGGGGTAAGCAAGAGCAGACCCAGTCAGGGAGTGCGAGCAGGTGGCTGCGCGGCTAGGCCTGCGCACTGGTCTGAACGCAACTACTTGCTCGCGCTCAGGTCGTCGTCCTGACTTCTTATCGGCGAGGATCGACCTTTTCGATCGAAGAAATCGACCGCTCGCCGATTCCCCTCTGCCGTTCACGGCGCAAGTAGTACCCTTTCCGAAAGCGTCGTTTCGTTGAAAATGCTTAAAATTACGGAATTCAAAAGGAAGGGAGAAGATGAGAGTATTCAATAGTGGTTTTCTTAACGGGGGGAGAATGGGCGAGCGATAGCGTACAGTGCGTTTCATTGTTTTCACGGAGAAGCGACTTAATGACTAGGCGTCGCCCGTCGCTGCGGCAGGTGAAGTCGCCTTTGGAGAGAGGCTCTCGAACCTCGACTGGGAGCGTCGGGGTGCGTTCGGAAACTCAGCGACGCCGGACCCTTTTTATGGCCATTGCTGTGAAAGAGGTTATGTCGATGGATTTCCGAGACACCCTCGCTGACGCGGGATCGGCCAATCGGCGCCAATTGCCGGGTAATAATCCCAACCCTCATGGAGACGAATTTCTTAGTCCTGGATTTACAGTTTCGAAGTATAACTGTCGCCCGTGAAGGCGGACCCAGCCCCGATAAATCAACGCCGACCCCCATGGCTAGCCCGGGTTAACGATGGTCGATTGCTCTCTTGCTAATGCGCCCCTCTTGACCTAACCTCTCTAACCCTAAACCTCACAATGGATCACCTTGAATTCGGTCCCTTTCTAAACTTCTTTTTCACGCAATGAAGGCGCCATTATTCCTAACACACTTTAATCGGGGCAGCCGTGAACGTTGGCGTCCCATGTGCGGATTAAGGCCACTGTCGAAGGGTTTGCCGATCACGATTTTCCTCGCGACCCCTCCCCTAGAAATGTCCTAAAGGAATGGCTTAAACTTGACTTCCGACGCACACCGCACGCTCCCGTAATCCGCTCAATTGATGATTCGTCTCGTCGGAAGTAGTAATTCCGACTTCCAACTACTCGTTTCCTTGAAATTCGATTCCTATTTGTTTTTCATCTCCCCGGGGACGCTACTAGTGTCTTGAGCTCTAGAGCTGCGCGCGTGTTGGGACACCTGCGCGCGCAGCCGCCATCTTTGCACGCGGCCGACGTCGAGTCGGTACATTGCTTGCGATCGGTGACCTGCATTTTTCTAACGTCACCTCGCCGGATGTTCCGCCGACGCTGGGGACGCTGCTCCGTCGCGACGGCGGCTGTCGTCGACGACTAATTAGTCGTTAAATTAGCGGTGTCTGACACGAACGTCGTCTTCGGACGAGCGCGTCGCTCGAGGATATAGTCTGCGCGTCACTCCCTCAGACTGGCTATAGTTCGTGCGCGGCGCATGCGCGCGCACTCGTCCGCAGCGCATTCCACTCGCATGCGACATCGGCTCTCCGGGAAAATACGATTAGAGACTTCGATGCGTCAGGAAAGCGCAACGGAAACCACCTGCCGTATTCTCGCTTCGATCGCACTTTTTTTTAAATTTATTTCGCAACTTTTCGCAATTTTTCGCAATTTTTCGCAACTTTTCGCCCTTGGCTCTTTTCCCTCACCTCTGCCCACGGGAGACATTGATATGCGATTAGAAGCGTACTCAAGGTTGTTGTTAAATATTTATACATCCAAAAGTAGATTTATTTTACACAGATGTTTTCTAGGAAACGTTCTCTTAAAAGAATGACTCGTAAAAATTGTACGGATACGAGAAAAATGATATAACCGGTGTTATTAAAAATGACTACGAATTTGTTATATGATAGCGGTGTATTTCAATAAATTGCGGGAAGAAACCATGGAATATGTACTTGGCACGAAACTCCACCGGGTTCTTTTTCTATTTTAGCTTTGTAAACCGTAATATCATGGAAGAATGTAGAATACGGAGGGACGTTTTTAATGAAAAAAATCGATACTCAGTTGTGGATTTAATAATGACGGATGTCGGGTATTATGGTTGTATTTTGTGTTATTTACCGTAATATTTCACGTAATCAATTAAACGTTTGTCGGTGAAGAGCAAAGAATTTTATCTTGTCAACCAAATATTTAATTGTCTATGTAACAATTATACTCCACGATTGAACCAACACAAATTTTACCGATTTAATTGAATCTTTTTTTTCGTGTAAACTCATGATTTCCATCTTTTCTTTTCGATGCTGCGTAATTTGGTTGAAAATGGTTGATATATCTTATTTCTCAATGTCGAGCAATTGCGAGCTTGATTTATTCTCGTTCTTTTTGCCCTCTTTTACGTTATTTGCGGACTCGATACGTTGGAAAGTTATACGAATATAAATTGTGAAAAAAATATGACAAAGGGTGCAACGCGTTCGCTGCTCTTGCACGAATCATTCGGATCGATCGCTCATGGGGTGTGGTTTGTGTACTCGGCTCAAACCTAAAAGAGTACAAGGTGTGGGTCACTTGTCCCATAATGGGGGAAATAATTTACATAGGCTTGGCCAAAGGTTACACCGAAATGGCGGAAGACAGGTGTATCTGTCGATATAGGAAACGTATATATAAGTGAACGCTCAAATGTTAACGACGGAAATTACGTACAATCGCGGTACCGGTAATGATTTCTACCCACCAGCGAGTTTGCAAGTCAATTGAAAGACTGCCGTTTGCGCTTTACTACCGGTCGTTCCTTATCTTCACGCACTTCTCGTTAATACAATTACTGATAGAAATTAGGAGTGACTCAACCGCATGCAATCAGCTGATCGGGTCAACAGTTGACCACTCGAGGAGAAATATTTATCACGACCAAGAGTACTCCGGTTTATATGATATTATTTATTTTTAATATTTCGTGAAAAATGAATGTGTAGGGATATTCAGCGAGAATGGTCCTGGTTGTTGTTAACAATTTACATATTACTTGATTAGGGTCGACTGGTAGGATTTTCCTGTTATCGCGATCCCTGGTCTGAAAGGCTTTTTTGTTTCTAGGGTAATCGGCTCATCCGATTTTCCCATCCTTGACACATTTATCGAGCGTCGATGTAAGGGTCAAATCGAAAGTTAAAAAATCGGATTGTCTCGTTTCCCACGAAGACCCGCAATATCGGCCCAACCGGCCAATTGTATATTTTCACCTGTAATCAGCTCAGAAGCCTGTCGTGAACCCAACTCTTTGCTCTGAATCTCATTTTGATGTCTGTCGAAATATTTTGACACCGTCCTTGCCTGATAGAGGAGATTGATATCGATTTGTTGTTGGCTCGTTTACTTGTTACTTTGTCCTTGTATGCAGAGAAATATTTGGTTAAATCAATAAAATTTGTTCTGTTGGTACAATCATATAATGTAATTACATGGTCAAACAAATACTTGATTGATATGATAAAGTTCTTCGGTTAAAGTTATTGGTTGGTTACGTCAAATATTCCAATGGATCGCAAGAAGTATTGAAGTAATTTGGTACGTTTAATCGAAATATTTGGTTTACCGAGGAAAATGTTTTCTCAAATTAACAAAACTACTTAACCAAAAAAAAACTCTGTTTCATCGGAATAAACGTGTCTGGTTAAATGAATAAAAATTTACCTTACTCAAGTAAAACGTTTTCTGAAATTAACGAAATTTGACCAATCAAAGGATTTCGATTAATGAACCAAATTTTGTTCTGTGAGTACCGGTGACGAGTGTACGCGTTAACGAGTGATAACTTGACAATTTATTTTTAAGGCGTACATTAAAATTATGATTTTCTTTGGGAGTTCATGAAAGAGCTCCTGAATTTTTTCCCTCGCGTGAAAATTCGCCATTTTTCGTGATTAACCAAACGCCCGATTTACTCCGATTTGGCAAATAATGAACTGGCGTAACTGGTGTGCGCAAAAGACGTGTCATACGATACATGTCAATGCAAAGCGGGAAGCTCATTACCGGACAGTTTTTCACTGCGTATGCAAGGATTTAAACGGATGACGTAACGAGCGCTAAATTTACTCCAACTGATACTTCCGGTGCGAGTGTACCGCGAACTGGTAGGATTTTGAACGGCTTTTCCCACAGGTTGCACCTCAAAATGTCCAAAATTGGATAAATTGAATCACCGAAACGAAAAGATACAAGCGACCATCAAGACAAGGACGTGAACATTAAATCAGAAGAACGGCATCACATAATCAATAGGGTGTACATTTTCGTAAGTTTTTATGATTCCTGTTTAGCAGTCGAAACTTTGTATGTATTCAAATTGCCGATTTCAAAAGATATTTTATATCACATTATTATGGATTTCGTGGCATCTTCTAGATAGTGGTACTTGAAGCTTCACGTGTCCATACATTTTGGAAGAAAAAGGGAAATATGTTGAAAAAAACGGCGTACACATTTTGGAGTAGCACGTGTTTCCACCTGATCGACGCCTATCGACATGGGAGGGCATCGGGGGAATAAAAAAAGAGAGAGAAGACGGAAGCGCATCGCACACGAGTCGTACATACAACGATGCGTCGCTGAATGGCAATTGTTGAACTTCCCTTAGCGCAAACGTGTACAACGAGGTCAATTGGCGATAAATGGAAGCATTATGGTATTACGTAACCTAGGGCCATTCCGAAGGGTACACCCACGCGACCATGCGGCTTTCATCTACGAGCTGCCATGTAGGACCATTTGAAATCGCGATCCGATCGTCGAGGAGGAAAAATACACGTCCACCTGCTATTTGTTTGTCACACTTGTCTAATAGCCATTGTGACAGATATTTCAATCCAAAAAAAATCACATCTCGCGGCGCTCATTCAGGGAAGAATGTTCGCCATTGAATACCGGTCTCATTTTTTTTTTACTCGATATTTGTAAATATTTGTTGTCAAACTAGATATTGCAACGTCCGTAGGTTCGCGTTTAGAATATTGCGAAATTATTGCGAATAGGCGGGTAGTCTGAGAGAACGATTACGTTAATTGTTGTGTAATTACATTAATTTGGCATATCGACATTCTGGGATATTAACGTAGAGACTAAAACAGCACTTTTTGCAAAATGGGTGATATGTCGTTTTGCTCTCCTTCGCACAAGGAGAAGCCGTGCACGTTTCTCAAATAACCAGCTTAAAGATATTTAATAGTAAAATGCCGTTAGTATGGCTTACACGGCTTTGGTGATTTGAATCTTGTTATGGTATCGGTAACGATTAACCGAAGGACGGATAGCTTGCGGCGCGGTTAAAGTAATTGTTTCAAATAGTCGTCACATTCGCTAAAACAGATTCAATACGAATATACAGTAAATAATGTTTCAGGAAAAGTCGCAATTTCTTCTAATAGAAGTGTTATTACATACTCGGTGGGTTTTTTACAATTGTAGAGTTACCGTTTGTTGTATTGAACGTTTATTGGCATATGTTCAACGAGAGTTTTTTTTTTCGTTCTTCTTCTATCTACATATTAGCAATGAATCCTCTTCTGTGTTTTCTTCAGATTATCTTCCTGGCATTACGATCGGCTGCCTTTCGAACGATGTCTGGTTTTTAGCCTTTCTAATGTAGCAGCTTAGCTTTTAAAAATGAAAGAAAGAAGGAGAATGTGCGTATTAAACATCCGACGTAGTGTTACAGTTTTCAATGTTGAAACTGAAACCGTCCCGAGAAATGCAAGGAAGAAAAGAACGACCTCTTTACCCTAATTGAAGAGGTGTAATTTAATTTCGACACCGAAGGCCGAGTTCAATTCATGGTCACTTGGGGAAGCGCAGTGGATGGGGTTTAATCCAACAATACGAAGCATCGAAGTTCAAGAGTAAATCTCGTTAACGAAATTTCCCAGTCGGCATTTTTCTTCTCAAATACTCGAAATGGAGTTAACGTTAATTACATTCACGTTGTTCTGAACATTTTTACAGGTGTAAAGAGAATTATCTTGAGAGCACTCGTGTTGGATGGATGAATAATGGAAAAACTCATGTTAGATAAATATATAGTTGCATGTCATGTGTCGACTGTTACATTATCCTTTCTTCCTGTATCCTTCTGAGGCGTTATCGATGAACGTAAACATGTACTGTATTTTCTTGGATATTCCTCACCAGCTGATTATGCGGAGGAGGTATCACTTTTAACCGCTGATTATCACGTGATTGTCTTTCCGGATTTTTCAATTGATATTGATTACGTCGCCGGTGTCACTTGTCACTCGTGTAAAACAATCCGCCACGGTCCATTACCTGAATTCTGGATATTGCGTTACCTCTAAGTGTCGCGATTCCTGTTTCTACCAGAATTCTCACGATCGCGTTACCTGCAAAAAAGATGCGATTCATGTGTTATTTAATTGTTGAACAACTGAACTTTATATATGTTTAAAGTAGAAGAGGAGACGAGTAGATTTATTTAAAAGGCAGATATTTCAAGCGCTCATAAATTTGAACTTGTTAATTTTTCGCACAACGTGTAGTGTTTGTTATTACATAATTATCTACATTTCAGGAAAGATCGGATTGTTTTATCTGATCTTCTACGGAGTCCTGGCAGCTCTGGTGGCGATATGTTTTTGGGGATTCTTCCAAACTTTGGACCCGAGGATACCAACGTGGCAGCTGGAGCGGTCTATAATCGGAACCAATCCTGGTAAGGATAATTAATAATAAAAACTATCCGTTTGATGCGTTTATTTATGAGTTATCCTCACCTCTCGCTTCTTCCCTTTGTAAACTTTTTCTAGGTTTGGGATTTCGGCCGATGCCACCCAGCGAAAACGTGGAGAGTACTCTGATTTGGTACAAAGGGACCGATCGGGAGAATTTCAGGCATTGGGTGCAATCTTTGGAACAATTTCTTGAAGGTAAGAGATCCACCGTCCGTTGATTCCTCTACAGGTTCAAATTTCAGAAAGCTTCTTCCGTGCATTTGCTTAATATATTTATTTTATTCCTTGCCACAGTGTACCGAAAACCTGGTTTAACGCCCGGTCGGGGAGCGAATATACACAACTGCGACTACAACCAGCTGCCGGCTCCAGGGCAAGTTTGCGACGTGGACGTGAAAAATTGGCATCCATGTATAATGGAAAACAGTTTCAATTACCACAGATCAGCTCCGTGTGTCTTCCTCAAGCTTAACAAGGTACATCCTTAATACTGATAGGTGAAGCACGAGATAAACGCGTTATCAGTTAATATTACTACGGTAGGAGATAGATCGCAATGTTAATGGTATGTAGCAGGGTTGAGATGACTTAAACCGTTTGACTAAGATCATCGATTTTATTTCCAAAAAAGAGTGACGATTTTTATGAACCCTGACACTGATTTAACCTAATCTTCGGAACGAGGTGTTTATTTCAGTAATTAAATTAATTCTAGAAATCCCTCTTTAAATCAACGATTTTTTATTCCTTACAAGAGATCATTATTTTTATCAACTCTGGCATACTGGCTGATAATATCATTTCAATTAACAGATTTACGGCTGGAGGCCAGATTTCTACAACGACACCAAGACTTTACCCGACAACATGCCGCGAGAGCTGAAAGAGCACATTGCCGGTCTCAAGGTGAAAGACCCTCGTCAGTTGAACACGATCTGGGTATCCTGCGAGGGCGAGAATCCTGCCGATCAGGAGAACATCGGCCCTGTCAATATTTTACCACGTAGAGGCTTTCCTGGGTACTTTTACCCCTACGAGAACTCGGAGGGTTACCTGAGTCCCCTCGTGGCGGTGCATTTCGAAAGGCCACGACGTGAGTATAGAATTCCTTTCCATCGGTTCAATAGACCCCTCTTCCTTTCACCATGTAGATTTCCTCACTAAAACAACAACGCTATGTCGCGAAAAACATTTCATTAATTTAAGGAAAATAATTTCTTTGAATAATGCTCATTCGGATCAAACAACACTGCCTCGATAGAAAGAACCGAAGAAACATTTGTTTTTCGTTCAAAGAAATGATAATCTACGAATCTCTTTCAAACTAACGTGTTTAGTTCCAACAGATGACTCGGTGGAATATTTTATTCGATCTATTGAATGAAATCGTTCCCTCGGGGTGAAAGCATATTTTATTTCATTGAACCGTGAAAATAAACCGTCTCGGAATAAAAAAGTTTTTTTTTTTCTTTCAAGGAAATCATTTCTTCAAATGGAATTAAAGGAATGAGCATTCGATCGATGTAATGTATCGGACAGTTAAACATTTGGCATTTTGTAGGGAAGACTTTTATTTTTTGGATACAGTTTCTTTAGCCCCATTCGGAGAAATAATTTTTCCTCAAAAGGGGATAACCTTTTTCCTCCGTGTACAAAGGATGTGCGATGTTTATATTTGTTCCCTTTTTAGGCGGGATCCTGATAAACGTCGAATGCAAGGCGTGGGCTCACAACATCAAGCACAGCCGCCATGACAAGCTGGGAGCTGTACACTTCGAACTTCTGATAGATTAGAGGATGTCCGCTTGTCGCGCTAGTTACCCGGAAAATTCTAAGTTATTGTCGACGCTTCGTCGATCGAGCACGGACCAAGAAACGCGGCGATTGTTAGGTGCGAAGGGTTTCGAGAGAAATCGTCAGGTCGCGAGGGTCCTGTCGGCATGAAATATCGGTGTCTACGCGGACTGAGTTAGCGAGCGCGTCGGTTCTTCGGGAACTAAGCGAGATTAGTTTCAGGGACGACGCGGTCGAGTTTAGTAGTTTGTCGAGGTATAAAATTACGAATCCGTACGATCTGAACTGAGTCCCGTTCGTCCCGGGATTCGCGATGAACGCCCGAGACGACGGACCGGATGAAATACTCTCTTTATCTCTGTTTGTCAAGTTCTCTCTCTTTGTCTGCATGTCCACGCGATTGGCGTTAAATCTTCACGTGATCATCCCTGATATTATCGAACTCGGGTGAGAAAGCTTGGCGAATGCACGAGGATCAACTGCCAGGCCGGAAATGGGCATCGGGGATTAGGATATAAATTTTCACACGAATTTTCACGCGATGTCGGTGCTGAATGTATGTTCTATCGTTCGGTCGCTAGGTTTCCTCTGGTAAATGCAATGTTTTCACGAACAGGATGCATTTAACGAAAGATTGGAATTTGCCCATTCCCGGTTATTATCTAAAAAGGGATCGGTAGTCTTATAATCGCATGATACGAGATACCGTGCTTTCCTCGTCCTTTCAAGTACAAAAGGTATATTTACACCACTTCCCGTGAGTGTTCATTTAAGTGTAACGCGGCGAGTTCCGTATTTACACGTCGTTGAATCTCTCGCGCTAGATTTCGAGTAGCCAGGGAGACGCAATCGATCGTTTGTCTCTAGTAAAATGCGGGAAAAAAAGGGGGGGGAAAAAAAGGAGAAGCGCGCGCGAGCCGTCAGGACGATTTCTGCCATTACTTTCCGAGGCTTCTCATAATGAGGATTTTCATGGCGAGGTCGCGCGCCCCATCGGGAAAATAGATCTCGTCAGGTAAGAAGTATATAATATATATTTTCATCCCATCGTATATATGTATATTTTCAGATGACTTTTAGCGCGAGTGCATTCCGAGCCTTTCCGGGCTTCACGTGACCACGCATGTGTCCACGATTGCATAGAGAAATGGGGAAACGCGGTCTTCCTCGGCACTTATGCATATATTTCTACATATTTATAAAATACATCTATAGAAAATATCTATAAATGCCGTGCAAGGTGACACGAAAGTGGCATCTGAAAGGTCTGTGAAACTTTTCTACAGCATGAGAATACCGAATTTGAAGTTTTACCATGCTAATGTATAGGTCCCTAGGAACGACCCGACACCTATGAAATTTCAATTTCACGACAGAATTGAAAAATGCGCGGTAACAAATTTACAGAGAAGGAAATTTAGTTTCGTCGATGTTAGGACCTTTGAAGCCGACATATCCACGCGGTGGAATTTCTAGCGATTCGGTACACCCAGCTGGGAGAAAAGTTTCATAAGCGAGACCCCTCGGACGGCATTTTCATATCGCCCTGAAAGGGACCGCGAGAAACGTTCGTCCAGTCGTGATTTCTTCATTTTTCACATAAAGTGTTGAAGCGACACGTTCGAAAGCGAACTGCCTTTTCTAGTAGCGTAAGACGTAGTATTTGATGTATTCTCGGCGAAATCTACGCGTCTTATCCCTGAACTATGGGTTGCACGCTTTGTCGAGAGATTTCCTGCAAGTCGGTTTTCGGCTCTGCTCGCGCGCATTTAAAGGATTCGTAGATTCAGTCTACGGCGTTACTCGTTTAGTGTATCACGCGCATCATTCCCACCTCTCCTTAAAACTACTATTTGTATAGTGATTAAGTTGTACACATTTATGATCGATAGTTTTACTGTACACCGCTGCATATCGTAATATATATATATATATATATGCATATATAATCCGACTCCGTGCGCGGACGTTTGTGCCTTACGTTTGTTTTAGAAGCGATCTAAATCTCGTTCGTAAAGGACGCCGAATAAATGTCGGCCACGCGGGATCAGCTGTATCGACAGTGCCTTATTATCGATGCTACCGATAATAATTTTCGCAATTAGTCCGGTCAATTTTTAGCGGCATACACAGTTGTTAACGGAGCAGCAGTATTTTTGTAAAGAGGATCGCACTCGGATGCGAGTGCGTCTTACTCTCGGAGGAATAGACCAAGCAAAATAAACACATTTCCACTAATTCGAACGTTTTCCCCTTAACTTTGTTAAATTCTCCCTTTAGTTATCAGTTTACATTAGCGAAGGTGGTAAAATGATCTAGTCTTGTACGACTTTGCCCCATTAATGTCGCGTAATAATTTAATTCAGTTTTCTCTATTGATTAAATCCCTGCTTGTGAGTGTTTACAAATGGTCTGAAGTCATTTCAACTCTTAATTGAGATGAAAAAGGAGGAGGGGTTAATTTACGCTAAGTGGAGGACTGTCGTTTAAATCGTATTCCGTCATCCTGTGTAAAAATGTTATTCATGCATAAATAAGGTAAGTGAAGGGTAAAGTCAAAAAGGGCGCCACGAGTGATTCCTTACCCTCAAAAGCGAGCAGTGTCGGTAAGCGTAGGTAAGCCACCACCGTCAACTGCCGCGTGGTATTGCCATCACGAGTACTTCAGCCGCCAACGGCGACTGGTAGATGGTACCGCCATCGCGAGTGCGCGAGCTCCTAATAGAAATTCGTTGCGCCGCCCTTGGGGGCAAAAAACGGTGAAAGCTTATCTACGAAACCAGAGGGCAGCACAGGATGCGATCACACGATCCTGCCCGTTAGCAATCTCCCAATTCATCTCTGTGACCGTAGCGACGAAAGTGAGTCTTATTCTATAATTTGTCGAAACTAATTGTAGTTCATTTAAGGCAAAAAAATTTCCTAGCCATGGATAAATTTTATTTGGTTGCCATCACGTCGTTTTGTGTTATGGAAATTAATTTCTTTATACCTTCAAGAAGATGCGGCTTTTGCAAAATATTGCTTTTTTCTTTTTAAACCCTTCAGGGGCTCTTGGAATATTAAGTATTGTAACAGAAAACATCTTCGCTACACGTCGTCACATCAATCGCGGTACTTCCAACGAATTGGTCGATTGATATCAATCGTTATTCTTATTACCAGAGATTGCTCATCTCTGTATTGTTATTACGTATAACACATCAAACGCTACTGCATGTATTAAAACCAACTCGTTAAGGGCTAGTTGACTTAAACTATCTATGGTTAAAAAATGTCCCCGAAAACGCTTCTGGGTGGGTCGCATAAAGTTTTCCTCTTTCATGGCTAAACCGACCGCGCGGCCGGTAAGTACAGATTCGGTTAAATTACATGTACACGAGTCGAGTAACATAATCGAGATATGCCATGTATGTATTTTCATGCACGCTTAAAATTACCATGTATATATACGTATAAATACGAATGAACGTTTGAAGTTACGGCACGTGCTAGCTGCGTCGGAATTGGGAAAACGATCGCGGGTTTAATGACTCGTCGATGATTCTTTTTAGTGATTTTAAACGAGCGCATCATCACAGACCGTCATGGGAGCAGATCCGACACGCGGTAATTTAACAAGAAAGTATTACGTAAGCAAAACGGATTTTTCGGTAAGCCTTGCGGCGGCAAAATGACCCCGTGAATTTCTTTTTGGTTACCTAATATTAACAGTACATTCTCATTTCCAGGATTCTCTGTGTCATTCACACCTGACAAGAAAACAATCAAATGCAAACATTCGGTTGGATTCTTTCCTACATTTGAGAGGAATCTTGTAGTACAAATTTTATATAGACTATTTGGCAGTATTTAACGTGCAAGGTTTCAACGTCACATCCTTTGTTCTTGATAAATTTTGACTGATGAATCTTATGAGTTATATAGAAACGAAAAAGATAAGTGTAGCGAAGACCAAAACGTACGAATTGTCATTTTCTAAGGCCCTATCCTTTCCTTTACTACTTATCACTTGTGACTGATAAAATTGTGCGTTCATTATGTCGGTTTAACCTTATAAAAATATAGCAGTTTCGGATTTGTTAAGAAAAATATATCTTTCTTTTATATATTCAGAGCAGTTTAAGTGTACGCAAGTCGTATTGGACTTCCCATGGCACGACTTTAAGCTTACGTGTGACTTTAACACCTATTCTATCGAAATCTAATACGATACATTTCTTCGTAATAAATTAACATTGAACAATAGACTTTTCCATAATGTATCTATAAGACGGCAGAAATACTTGTCAAATCTTGGCTCATCCGACAAATCCGACAAATAGAATCGCAAGAGAACGTCCGAAATTCTTCACGTCGCAATCTCACGTCCCAACGATCAAACCTGATGGGCGACCATTCGGGCCTGAAATTACGAGCACGATTAGCAGTAATTATACAAACTATAATACAATTCAGTGTCGTCACTGCGTACTGTACATTGACCGAGTAACTTACTATCTCTCTATAATCTGTCCTTACGTAATCAAGAGACAAGCTAGAAACGAATTTCTACCCGCCGAGTCTCGCCGAGAGACCGACTCATTTTGTACGTAGAACATTTAACGCTTAAAGGCAACCGTGAACGCGAGTAATCCTTCCTAAACATTCTCCCTCCTCGAAGGATGGCGTTATCGTGAAACCGAAAAGCTTGTCATGCGACTATCTAAAATTACTCCAAGGAAGGGAGTGTCGCTCCGTCGCAAATATCCCTATAATTTCTCCTGGTGCTTTTTCCCTCTCCGATGGGCAAGGGATCAGACGGCTCGATATCGATCACTCCTTTTACCGTCTTTTCGTAATTTCCTCCGCGAATTATCACTCGTCCTACTAAGTATAGCCACGATGATTAAGAAGTACTCGTGCAAGAGATCGGCCAGACACGACGACGCCTTTTAATCGTCTATCATCAGTTCGAAGTGAATCGCGCCTTTTTTCTCCATCTTGATGTTGCTGTAGACGATGTTCTTCGCCCAGGCTCGACACTCCACGTTGATTATTACGCTTCCTGGAACAAGAATATGCGTTATCTAACGAGTCCGGTGGTTATCATTCACCTGTACCGTAAACCATCGCGTTGCACAACGGCTGTTGATACTGAATAAATGAAACATCAAGTAATTCCCAGGTAAGTGTTAATAATTGTTCTTCTTTGTTAGGCACAGTCAAACGAGACACCTCGAGGACGTTATTCAAATTGCTAGACTGACTCTGGCAAATTCAAAGTTAACTTTACAAGGATATTTCGTGAAACTGTTCCTGTCCCTGGCGTTTAAGCATGAGAAGGATAATACATTCCGCGGTTAATCAATAAATAAGAATTACTTACTCTTGGGTCGAAGGAAGTGAACGGCTACAATGGGACTGAGGTATCCCGGCGTATTTACATACGGATAATAGAAACTAGGGAACCCTTGGCTTTTTGGATAGTATTCCAGTTCTCCGATGACTTCTCTGTCATGTGGGTTTTCACCTTGGCAAGACACCCATATCGTGTTCAGCTGTGAATAAAAAAAAACAGATATGTCAAACAGAGAATTCCCCAGCGACGTGGATCAGCGAAATCGACGCGTTGTGCGGTATAAAAATGAAAGAATAATTTAATGGATGGAGATTTCAAATACAGAGTCGAAGTCGACCAAGCTCTGTCGATCGGGCATCTCGATCGTTACGGTACCATTGTCAAAAGTTTATGTTAAATCAATAAATTAGAAATTGTTTTGATAACTCTGCCGTGCATGCGTAGCGTGGTAACGTTATCATTCAGAGGTATTTGCTCGCGATAGATAAGCAGTTTTTCCACTCGACGCGGAAATACTGTAGATGCCAGAAAAGTATTAAGCCACTTTGACGATTCAACTTCTTATTTGTACCGCGTGCGAGACAATGCGTACTTTTCCATCGCCATTCATATTCATTTACCGCTGCATGGAGTTAATCGTAAACACGTCACGTATTTATTCACGGCAATTTCATTTTAACAGTCTCGTTACGCAACTCGTGAAAGTATTGGCAAGAAATGTCATCGGTTAAATCATGATCCGATCTTCTCCCCGCACATTTATCCACGGATTATCAACACTCACTCACAGGGATAATAAAAAGACTCTAGCGTGTATCTCCTTCGACACAAGTTTACCGCAAAGTGTCGTTTCTCTTTGACGAGTACTCTACAAGGAATTTAACCAATGTATCCCAAATGGATAAAGAAAGTCATCATACGAGCGGAAATTGACGAACCGCTGTATCAATTTTCGATTTTCTTCCTACCAACGACGAACGTGACTTCGGCGAATTCAAAGACAATGGAAGAATGTGGTTCGATCGATTCCTTTGTACGTCAATTCGGATGAACGTCATGACTATCTTACCCATGATTTATCAGCCGTCTGAATGTGCCTTACGAGGCTCTCGGGCATTTCGCTCGGCAAGTCTTTACTATCGTTGTAACAATCCGGCTCCCATCCGTATATCTGGAAAGAGAGAGCGTTTAGATCTGGGTCCTCGTTATTCAATAAAAGCGAAATACACCTGGGATTTTCAAAATCACCATACTCGACTCACCCGATTCAACTTGACGAAGACACAGGGCGCGGAGTTGTTGTAGCCATACCCTTCCTGAGGAGAACAAGGGCCCCAGTCGTTAACATTTACTGCACAAACGTTTCCGGGTTTTGCCGCCTGTGTGTAGCTGCAGATCTGTTGGTTGCGACCACCGGTCGGTAGCCGGGTAGAATTTATATAATCTACGGGAAGAAAACAAGATACAAATGTCTGTCAAATGCCCATAAAAAAGAATCGGGAACAAAACGTGTTCTCTCCTTTTGGCCACGGTCAGAGATACGCCTACATACAGGGTGGCGCGTTTCGCAATTTGCTCGCTTGGCGGACCATATTTTACAATAAAATTGCACAATTTCGGACATTAGGAGCAGTCACCAGATATCGAAGTATTTGATAACTCGAATTCACAAAGGATAACCAAAACGGATGTCCGTTCGCATCTATGGATTGTGCCGGACTAATCAAGAGCCAATGACTAACCGCTGAGAAAGGTGTCCAGAAATCCCGTCCACCTCTGTACTTGGGTAGCGTTGGAGGCGCTGTACCATATCAGGGCTCCCTCTTTTTCGTTGTCGGATACCGGCCGGAAGCCCAGACCTGGAAAATATCAACAGCTGATTAATAATGAGAATTCAAGGGACGGGAAACGGCCATCGACGACACGTATAAGTACGCGTCCGTGTATGTACAGAAACGGACGTCTCGGTGGCTCGGTAATGCCTTCGACGGTCGGCCAATTGGTCCGAGTGAGCGGTCAGCTTCCACGGGTCAAAGTCCATTGGTCAACGGTCTTATTGCATTACTGTGCTTTGAGAACACGAGGGTCGAACGCTAACCAGCCGATGAATTAATGCCCTAGCGCCTGTTATCCGTTCTCGATACTCGCGAAATCGAGGAGACCTCATAATCGAAAAGAATTTCCATAATTTTCCGACATGAAAAAAAGTTTTTGACGAAGGGTAAACACAAGCCCTACTCCACGCTCAGCGGCGTCACGGAGAAATGTTACTTGTCGATTGTCTAATTACAGAAAATAAATAAATAAACGTCAACCGTCTTGCTTGACATTTTACCACGTGAAAAAGGAGGCCTTGGGGAAGGTCTTGCCAGACAAAAAATTTCATTTTGCTAATAAGAATTTAAGAAATTTGTATGAACAATATTTAAGAGAAATGAAATATACTGGCGCGTTTGGAAATATTAAAGCGTTTCAAAGGCGTATTTTTTTACGTGAATTTTGCGGTCCGATTGAAGATTCGACTCTGCGGACTTCGTTTTTCTTTGGAGGGAAGCCTTAGCTGCATCTGATGAATTATGGCATATATATAGGTGCACTATAATGCAGATTCTATTAAATAGGAAGATTCGGTAGAAATGCAGCGAATGAAAATAGAATTTATATAAGACGCTGTGAACGGAATCAGAGATTCAGCAGGTATATTCGTGGCTTCATCGCGATTGGAAATCTTATTCTGGATGTCACGATTGACCCTTGCCATGTGCTTCGTTCAGGCTTCCCAATCATTTTAATGAAGCGTATTAAATCCGTAGGGCTCATTTCACATCTCCCGACCTAAGATTCCCTTCTGAACAGATCTCGAGTGAATTGAGACAGTCGAGTCTCTCATCATCCTAGGTGTTACTTTCCTTCCTTTTAAATTTCCCGCGTTTCATCTCAGCAGTGGCATTCGGTGCTCGGGGTATCAATTCAACTGCTGATAGTGCGGAACCTTGACATTGAGTCATGTACTTCAAGTGCACTTCCGAGTGCCTGCAAATCATAAGGCCGCGATCCTCTTTTCTGCCGCAGGACTGCGGTTTAATAATAATAAAAAAAAAATCAAATATAGAGCAAAACTTGATCTCACATTCCTAATTAAATATTTCTTGATAATCGAACTCGCCCACCTGGATTAGTCCCTATGATGCTGCTGTCGAGGATCCATCTGGGTTTCTCCTCGTTGAGAGTTGCCAGGAGTCCCTTCATGCATATCGCGAAGAAGACGGCCAGGCAGCTGAAGAACACGCAGTAAAAAACGGCCGTGATACCTGAAAGAAAAAAAGAAATAATAAGAATTTGCAAGCGTCGGTCGCGAATCGCGAGGCGAGCGAGGCCACTTCGTCCTCGTTCGAGAAATGCATTTTGTTGCTCTCAAAATGCAAACGATTAAGGTGATCTAAAAGTGGTATCCGAGGGACCGATCGTTTATGACAATTGTTTTTGGCGAGCTGTACCGAACCGTTAAAAATTTTACTACGTCAATATGGAAGTCCTAAAGAAGGTCCGGATACCCGCGAAATTGCATTAAAAGAATGTCTTTTAAAAATGTCTATAAGGAAATTAAAAGGATTAAATGTTATGGATGGCAGGACCTTCTTTAGGGCCGCTGTATTTATGAGGTGAAGTTTCAAACAATCCAGTATATTCAGCTTGCAGAAAAGTTTCATAAATGATTGGTTTCTCGGACCCCACTTTCGTATCACCCTTAAGGCGCGTCTTTCACGGATTCTCAAGGATTTCTCTCCAAGCCTTCTCGGAAATCGTTTCGTGGCGAAATTTTACGTGGGTTTTGCGGTTGAACTCGAAATATTTAAGGTTCGGGCAGTACGCCAGTGCCTCCCCTAAATATAGACGCTTGTTTAAGAGTCTAAACCGCGAGGAGTAGACTCGAGCGTCATTATCATTCGTCATTATCGGTCCGAAGGAGTCTCAGCATCGCATGAAAGATACGTACTAAACGTTTTCTACATTCCTACCAACTGTGCCGATATCTTACAATGTCACGAGACCCTGAAAACGCAGCTCTACGTATGCATAAAAAGGAACCAAGAGTTCTGAAAACGCGAAAATATCCACTCTCAGAAAAAGAATTCGTAGTCATAACAAGAAATTTTACTTGCTGCGACAAACGTCAATCCTTGAAAATGGGTCAGCCACATTTTTGCCCAGAAACATTTTTGTTACATTGACAACAAAAAAAAACGATTACTTTATAGGGCAACACAAATTCCAGTCATATTTGCAATATTATTTTTAAGCAACAACAAACTATGGATCGCTCATTCGTTTGAGTCGGGACGATAATATTTTTCGAGGTTCGTATTTTTTGGTATACAAATTTTTTTTATCTAGAAAAATATACAACTCTGTCGGGAGTTATTTATTGCACGAATTTCGTATTAATTTCGGAGAATGGCTGCAATTTTTCGGTGGCCAACTGAAATTCTGGAAATTTTTTAATAATCTCTAATATTTCCAGATCCTTGCCGATTTTCTGGCAAGTTTTATATTTATTTGACTCACGACCCAGGAATGGGAGAGTTAATTCATTATCGAGCAGCTCACTCGCATTTCTGGCTTATGTAAGAGATTTTCGAATGATAACCTGCCAGAATATCGCACGAGTCTCTTATTTATCTTCACGATTTTGTCATAAGATCTTGTAGTTACTTGACCTTTATCGCTATGAGAAAAAAAAAGTTTCTCATTCCTCTGCGCTGAAAAGTGATCCTAAATAATACTTTAAGACGAAATAATAATCACGCTCGTGTCTTTGCCGACTTAAAAATACGCTTCCCAGTGAGTACAAATCTACTACCGAATTGATACAACTGTCGTCGTAAAATTGCGCAACCATTATTTTTATCTAGGGAGATATTCTTAATTCCCAACAATAATTTTTCTCACGGTTTCGTCAAAGAATCCTACGCCCCAATTTTGCCAGTAAAACCGTTCGCTGCCAAAAACATACGGAGTGCTAAAAATACGAATCGCCTCCGCCTTACTTCACGGATCTTCGCAAACTTCCTGGACGCGATAATTATAACAAGTTGGTCCTCGCGAACATTTTTCAAAATGCAAAATAGCTCCCAATTATTTGAAAATCTCGAACCGGACACTTATTATCCACTATGATTGGAATATTTCTTTCTAGCGACAACAAATTGTATATCGCTCATTTGATCGAGCAGTGACAATGATATTCCTTTTCGCTGTTACTACAAATTCATTTGTTAATTTAGCAAAAACGGTATCTCCAATGGTTGCATCTACGCTCGATATAATTGCAAAGATTTTATATAATGTTACGATTATTCTTACAGTAAGGGCAAAACTTTATCGCTAATACTCCTTTGCTAAAGGTGTAGATGTCTTTTTTCCCGTGCAGAAAGCAAAAATAATCTGGCTCTAAAAAACATCCCGTGCACAGTTCCACCAATTTAAATGATTTATTTATTGTGAGTTAATTTCGCAGAAGTGATTCCAAATGTTTAGACTGTCGTTCAGAGAGAATCTGAGACGAGATTATCCGAGTCCTCTGAGACTTATCATCTCGTCAGAGCTTAGTGTTAAATATTTTCAAAATATAGCCCTCAAGGCTGTCTGAAGAAAAAAAATGTCGCAGTATGTTATCGTAATTTAAAAAAAATATCTTTTTGCAAACTGCAGTAGTTTAGCAAGGAGTTATAATTTGGAACTGATCTCTTCTGTTGTGTAACTATTAAATTTGTTCGTTAATGTAGACACTGGTATTCCTTCAGCCGCGAGTGTGAGACGTTCGATCGGGAATTGATTATTTTCGTTTCTCGCTGGTTCTTAACCTCGCCTTCAAGGATACATACTCGATTCCGTAATCCGAAAGACGGATCAGAACTAGGTCGTGCGTTTCCACTAAAAGGGGATCTACCGATGAGGGCCATATGTGACGTTGACGTGTTATCGACCATTATCATTAACGGAGCTCCGATGACGTCTACGACGAATAGGCGTTGGCTCTCGTTCTCCTTTTGTGATTTCCTCTTCTCGATTAAATTACCAACGGATGAGAAATCCGCTAATCACTGATTCAAAACGATTTAATAGAAAGATTTTTGGCCCCCTTTTGGTATTACAAAGAAATTCAACTTAAAATATGAGATGACGAATACATGGTAGATTTTACGGATCGATACTTTCACGAGATACCGAACGACACGTGGACACGGTCTGATAAAAACCAGTAATCCTTTTATCAGTTAAATCATTTTACGTACGAGAAGTGCCCTCAATGATCATCTGCAAGTAATCCCCAGTGACGTCTATCGCAATCAGTCTTATCTAAGTTTATTCATCATTCTGGATATTATCGATGAAAATCTACCAAAATAAGGAGTAAAAAAACTCGCCCACTGCTTTACAAATTATTGACAATGGTGTAAAATATTAAACTGGTGCAAGAAAACATCGCGATTTTCACCCGATGTCAGTGCTTAAAAGTCGTATTTTTATACCGACCTAATAAATTAATCTAATTTTTCGCATACTTTCGAATTTTCTTCTAGTATGTGATTGATATTCTTAACTCTAGCATCTACCTTCGATTAATTATTGTACGGTCATACATCTCTTCCTCCTTATTACTTAGATTTTAATTATCATTCCTGCAGATTTCGGAGCAATTATATATGTAACAGAAAAAATTATCATCATTCTTGGGTGACATCGAGAAGAAGCGGAACATTCCCACGTCCCCTTCCTGGGATTCGTATCCGTTTGTCGCGTCGACACTCGAATCATTATTGCTCTTTAAATGAAATTCTGTAACATTATCGCCCTTAAATGAAATGCTGTAACATTATCGCCCTTAAATGAAATGCTGTAACGTAAATCGAGAAGCGATGCGAAGGCTTCGAAGGCACGAGGAACTCGCGTGGTTCTCCTTCGAAGAAGCGAACAGGAAACATTTGACACGTCACGTGTGCCGATACCCGAGGAGGAAGCCGAGGTCCAGAGAAGGCGAGATCAGGCCTTGTTCAAGGCCGATTATCTTCTGAAAAGAAGAAAGCCAATTCCTGATTTTCAATCAAGAATAATGGTCCTTTTTACCCTTTCGCGATGTTCACTTTTCTGCAAATTCTCCGCTTTAATTATTAAGTACACATTTGTACTATCCGTATGAATCCACGTTCGAGTGAACATGTTACACTTAAAAAGAAACAAAAAAAAATGCATTAAACCAATGAAATATTTCTTTGAACAGTACCAAATATATCGTTACTCCGAAGAATAATTATTTGACTCGAATAAACTGAAATAAATTGTCGCAATTCGTCGATAAAAATTATTTATCTTGCATGCCTGACGTGTCGGTTTTCCCCATACGTGCATCGAAGCTGTCGCCCACTTTTTGGACCTCTTTAAACCCCATCCAACGATAAAAACCGAGTTCCCTCAGCTCCAGCCAGCTTATCATTCATAAAAATGACGAACGAAACGTTTGAACTGTAACGTCCCTCCCAGGCAGCTTACTCATCGAGGACTATTACCCATTTGAAAAACTTTTGTCACCCCACTTCCCGCAGATTGAATTATTTCAAAGCGCTCGATCATTTTTTTCCTGAAGTTTGCAATTTCAAATGTCGAGGCGTTATCAGTAAAATGTGCTCGTGGCGTCGCGTTTTCCTCCTCGATGGCAAATGGACTCGACGGGAATAAAACATTCGCACCGCCATGGAGGTTACACGTTTCCGCTCCCGGCGACACTTATTAATCAGTTTAATTATTTGGTCATTCCCACGCACCTCGCGTGTCAGAGAGCTGCGAGAAATATCGCGACCACGTGGCCGCACCATAGATCGGCGTGTACACCGACGAGCGTTAACTCTTAAATGGCGCAATGACACTTTTAGGTGCGTCCTTTAAAATTTCACGCGCGTTCATTACGGAGCGCCCGACAGCCGTTCGCCTTCGCGCGTACCGTGACCTGGATGTATTTTCGTATCTCGTGACGTTACTCGGGAAGTTCGTCAAGTGCGTGCACGCGATATCAAAAATATCGGGCCTGGAAGAAAGTTACTTCGAGGTCCTACCGAGATAACAAAGAGCGCCGTGAGGAGCGTCAAAGTCTGCGAAGTCGGCCCTGGGACCTTATTCTCGACTTTATACGATATTTACCAAATTAAAGTATCGAACATTGACGTTAAATATTCGGTGCCGTTCGCGCATCCTATTTAATGTATTTGGAGCGAAACTCCACTGAGTTTCTGGATCAACTTTCGTATGCGAAATTGACACTTTCATCTCAACCTTGACCAATAACGCGACGTCGCAACAATGCACAATTTTTCATGCGAATCTATTTGTACGTGAAAAAATCCCGTGGTGGTAAATATCGAAAGGAAATTCTGTAAATGATTCCATAAAATCTGAGAGTTCTCGACATTCTTTTTCTTCCATTCCGGGTCTGTAAGGACGCGGATGTAATAATGTGATATTATTCCAAGGGAGAATAAAACGGATGAAGGAACTTTATTTGAGATCCAAGCATTATATTCATTTGAAAGAAAGTTAATTCACGGTGTAAGGAGTGAAGCATGTAATAATGGAATGTATTACTAACGAATGAAATAATGAAGTGGCACAGCCAACGCCGAATAAGTTATTTGGCCCTAGGACTCGCGAGTTCCACTTTCATCAAGCTTATGACACTAAATATTGACGTTTTTCTTTTTCTCTTCGATTTCGAATCTGTAACCGTGGGACTGAAACATCATAGAATTATTCCAGAAGCAAATAAAGTGCATTCATCGAATTGATTCGATAACACTAGCCTAATATCAATTTGAAATTTAATTCGAGGTCGAACGACTCTCACGAAAATGAAAAAGCGTAGCCAACGCTGATTAAGTCATACGGCCCTTGAAATTTCCAAGGTCCACTATGTCTATTTGACATTTACAGCGATATCCGCGGTGCTTATTAAATGTCGAGAAAAAATTCTTCAAGGAATTCCACACAGCCGAGGAATACATGACACCGTCTCGGTCCTTTCCTTCGCCATCCCAGTTCCTTCGCAGCCCTGAAACCGCACGGCCATAAACGTCCATTCGGTCCTCTAGCCTACTGTCGAATTGTTAACCTTCATTATTATAAATTGTCTCCGCGCAAAGCTTGCCACTAAATGGAAGTAACTCCGTAATTCGCTAACGAGAACACCGATCGGGACATCCGGTCTTCGAGGCCGTTATCGTACTTTCGGCGTCTTCCTAATCGTTTTCCTTCTCAGCCTCCGGATTCCTTGAAAAGATTAACCCGTATTACCGGACACGCACCTACGCACGAAGCTTCGAACCAGAAGAATTGAGATATTTAATTATCGCATCCGTATCTACTTTGGAAATAACGTTATAATTCCGAGTTCAGGAAAGAATGACGTTACTACTCGAGAGACCTCGAAATCAACATTTTCAGCTGACCCCTTGAAACGATCCTACACCGTCAAGTGTCTGGAAGGACATTGCATCGCTTGACAATATTCGACAAATGGAGTTTGCATAAAAAAAATTGTGAAACGCAGAACGGAATCTTTCAAAATGACAATATTTCATGCCATTTGGAATGGACGATTATCTCCCGTTTGTGGATAAATCGACCGATGATATTTCTAACATCTGGTTCGAGGAAATCCCGAGTTATTTTTCGAAACCCGGATTTCCGTTGGATCCTTGACTTTTCGCCAATGGCACGTCGGCATCAATGGAAACCACGCAACGCAATTGGCGCGGATAAAGCGTCACGTGTCACGGCTCCGGCAATTCGAGGGTTGAGAGGCGAAGCTGAATTAAATTCATGTGTATTTATTAGAGCACGAGGCTGGTGGGAAAAAAAGAAATTATCGTTGGTGTAAACACAATCATGTACTATACGCCAATATTCGCATGTGGAATTGAACAGTGACGACATTTAAAGCCAAGAATCAATAGAATTTTTTTCGTGAAGAATTTCAGCGAAACGTTGATATTTATTGTAACAAAATATCGGTTTTAAAGATCGAGTTAATCAGTACTTTCGTTAAGAAAGTGATAAAAATAACAAAATAACTGCGAGTTTGTACAGTGTCGCGAGTGGTTTCAGGAGACATTCGGAACGCCGGTTCAAGGCCATGCTGCAGACGGCATTCCGATATTGCTTCTCGCATATTTGCAGGGCTGAAACGCGCACAAGATGGAAATTAAACCGCCTTGTACCGTACCCCTACTTTGTTGGTCGGCCAGAAAATCCACTTCCTTCCCTCACAAGTGCGAAAGCAACCGCCATTTTGGAAGGAAAATTACGAGAAAAAAAGAAACTCGCCGCGTCACGTTAAAAAAAAAAGAACACTCAAGACCAGGCCGTCCCGGTTTTCCGTGCGATCTTATTACCAATCGAGTTTCCAAGAGTGAAGAATACCGCGAACGCGTAATTTTCAGAGCCGAGGACGCCCGATACCGGTATACATAATCTCACTTCAAGGGAAAAAGATTGGAAGAAATAAATGTCTGAAAGGGGAAACGTCGGATGGCACGCGATGGTACTCCGGCGCACCGAGCACCATCCGATGAACCGGACTCGAAGTCCTTGAGAACGTTCACTGAGAGTATTATTAAAATGGAAAAAAAAAAAACGATGGCACGTGGTACGGAGGGCTCCGTTCGTTACCCCATTGCTTGCCGCTGCGGCCGCAGTAGGTCCCCTCCTTCTTGTTGTAGAGTGCGTCCTGCAAGATCTCCCAGCGATTCCTGGAGTCGGGTGCTCGCATGTAATCGTTGAACTCGTAGGTGCCGTTTTTCACCTCCTTGCCGGGGACGCTCATGGCGCCGACGACGAGGGGCGCCGCGAAGAGGTTAGGTCTCGGTCAGCGCTTGGCGCGCGGATCCGTCTCGCGTCGCGGCCGCGCTCTCTCTGACGCGCGAGTGCCGGTGCTCGCTGCTATATCGGTACCTCGGCCGGTGCGCGGAGGTAGAGCACGAGAGAGGACCCAAGATACCGGGAACTCGACGGAAAAGGAGAGAAGGTCCGTCGGCCGCGGACGCCGGGGACTCACTGGCAGTCGTTAGCGGCGGTCGGGCGGCCTCTGCCCCGGATGGGAGAGCGTTCGACGGCGATCGCCGCACTGACCGCGACCGGTCGGCACGCTGCACCGATACCGCTCGCTACCAGCGACCAATCCGATCGCGCGACGTCACGGCCCTTTCCTATCGACGCCCTCGCGGAAGGCATCACGTGCGCGAGGGCCCCGCAAGGACGCGGAGGGGGGCGGACCTCCTCAAGGTCGATCAACGGCCATTTTTCCCTCCCCCTCGACTTGTGAATATCGATGATTTTTGTTACGGGGCTCTGCAATTACCGATCGATAATTCGCCCGGAGTGGTATAATTGAGACGCTTCAACCTGTTGAGTCTATCAAAATGTGCATGAGTATATTTGGCGCGAAACTCTACCGAATTTCCTGATCTATTCCACCTCCGGGTTGTATATTCGAAATCTGTACCGCAGTGTCTGTCTTAAGTTCATCTATTGCCGAGATGGAGTTATTTTCTTCTTGCCCGATTTTGGGTTTCTTCGATTCACTTCCGTCTTCGGACGCCAAGTGGTTTGGGGCTTATTTTTCAGTTTTCGAGTTCTGGGGGTCTCATTTCAAAATGTTCAATTTTTCAACCATTGGCCTGGTATCCAATACACCTCGGTATCAATAAATTCGTTCGCGAAGAAAAAATTTCCTGCGTCATGTGTCAATCAGATTAGCAGCCGATACATACAAGTAGCAATAAGGTTATCATTCCTGTAATTGCAGACGGCAGTTTGGACTCAACCGTGTTTTTATAAATGGAACACCAGAACGAGATTAAGTACTCTGCACGTAGTGATACGTCTTTGTATATTTATATTGGTGACAGATATTTACCTAATACTCGACTTCTTAGATGAACTGTATTCCTGACGCCTTTTTCTGGGATAATTGCAACGTTACGTGTCGTAACGTACGGCTGTTGCAACATTTCGTTGTTAAAACTTAATTAATATCAATCTCTTGAAGGGATCTTGTTAAATTATTGTTACATTTCCTTTGGTTCTCATTGCTCAGTTCCTTCGTCAGGCCAACTGAAAGGGACTGCCGTGAATAGCGGACAAGCATCGTTGAGCTGATAAGTCTAACATGCTGCATATTGCTACTTTGTTGTCCGCAGCTGCTCTTATCAATTCATCGTGACAGCGCGATACCATTGATCGCGACTGTGGGAGGGACTAATTTACAGGGAAGCTCAAGTGAAGTCGTCCTTTGCGATTAGTCGTAACCTGTGTCATTGTGCAGCCTCCAACGGTACTCTCAATTATTATATCGGACTGGCGCAAATGTCGACACCCCCGAAACGCATCAAATTCGTCCCACATCTAAGCCCAAAATTTGTGTCATCCACTACAAGTTAAAGGTAAGGTATAAAACACGTGTATCAAGAACAATTAATTTCTCTAGAATTTCTAGAAAACGCCAGTGCGAATCATAAACTTATAAATTGAAGAAGACAGTACTGCACTATGTGTATATATTCAAATATACGGAAATACGTGTTACGAATCTTTTAATAATCCGTTTAGTTAAGCCGAAGCTATAGCGTGAATGATAAAGAAAAATGGACGAAGAAATTCGTTTCTTTAATGGGAAATTTATCCATTTTGAAGCACCTTTCTTTCACAAAATAGTGAAATACGCATTTAGAAGTACTGTTAAGCGTTTTGCACATTCTAATGTCCGCCATTTCTATAGCAACGGTGATATTGCGACTATTTTACAACTTGCAAAATCAACGTTTCTTACGGATATATATTTAATGTAATATGTAATTACATTATCTTTCCACTAAATTTACGCATAGAATTCGTGCTTTTCACTATTTTGTGTTCATTGAGAAATTGCATAGTAAGAATTTCTGGAAAAGTTTAGAGACGGAAGGTATCTGTCTGTCTGACCAGTACACACTTTTTTCACATGCATTAGCTCGGAGGTTTAAATCACGCTGACATTAGTTTCACTCGGGATTGTTAATTAAGATCTAATTAACGACTGCGAAATATCTCCATTTTCTCTCACAGAAGCGACCATTTTATCTCTCTTGACATATTAATTTGCGCAATTCAAGTGTCCTCCTCCTGCGTATCGCATTAGCGGCACGAGTACCTTTGCGTAGGCAAAAAAGTTTCTTGTATGTGCACGTGGAGATGGAGTATTATGATCACAAGAACAAACAAGGTCCGAGTAAAAGCTCGACCTACAGACTATGGGTAGTCTAGCGGTCAAACAGAAAACTTTAGTCTCCGCATCGATCCGGCATTAACCAGCACGAACTGGATTCATCTGGTTCCGGATTGGGAAATGTAATGTATTCTGTAAACCTTGTTACTAACTATAGATGCGCTTTTCACTTTGGTCGCCTATTTGTCTAGGATATTTTTGAGGGTTTCTTAATTGCTAGGTTCTACATTGACGAAAGCATTTTAATGAACACGTGAGACGTTTACACCTTTGCATGATTTCGAATGAGAATTCACGCGAGTATATTAAATGGATGAATATAAAATTAATTGTTTGGAAAGTTAAAAATGTTGTCCTTTTCAGACCTCGTTCACCTACAGCGCAATCAGTCAAATGCGATATCGTTAAAAGAGACTTCAAACAAAGTTCAGGCAAATGTCGCTTTACGATCAAGTCTTTTAATTTTTAATTGGGTGCGGCAAACTTTACATATTCTCAGTTTATAAATGGTCGCCAGGAGCCAATTAATTTGTTAAGGTGAGAGCTACCTGTAAAACGATTTTAATTCATGGACAAAATGATAACTAATAGCATTAACATAAGTGTAATTATTTTGTTACACACCGATTGGATGAAACTAGAAAAGAATATCGTTAAAAGAAACCGAAAGATAGTGAACGGTTCTTACTTCATACATTTTTTTATCGGAATTTTTATTTTAAACCGTACGCGGGATACTTGACGTATTTTTGATCTACAAACGCTCCTCAGGAACCGATTAATTCATAAAGGAGAGAAATACCTGTATAACGATTTTCAATTAGCAGGTGAACTTTTCAAACTGCCGTTAATTTAAATCTAATAATTTTGTTACACATTGATATCCAGATGCGGATGAAACTAGAAAAGTTTATCGTTACGAGGTCCATACCGCGTGGGTCATATTTCGCTCCAAATATATTAACGCGCTGAATAAAGATTTAACGACTAACTTCCGCTTTCTTCACCTTCGAACGAATTCATACGAATTATTGTACTCGGAGTGTCATGACACGATAACCTACGTACTGACGTTACGAAGGGGCCAAAAGATTGACTGCGATCTCATCGCAGGTTTCCTGTTTATTTCACGTCCGCTCCGTTTCTGCGATTAAAAATTTGTCCCTTTAGCTTATTCGCGTGCTATCAATATTATTAACTCATATTTTGTATTTACTTTCACTATATCTCGCAGGAGCATATAACGCATAATAAATCGATTAACATCCAATTTTTATATCTATCCCAACAATTATATTTAATAGTGCACATCTCTCATGGAATTTCTAATAATTGACATAATAAAAGAACAGTACCACGGCGAATGAATAACAATTCGAGTGAAACTAATCTCACGTTATTATAGCTAAACATAAATTCATTAACTCCTAGAAATTATATGGATGGCTTCTAGATTTTTTTAAATTCAAATACAATTTGTTTTACAGAACTTTGCGGCCAAAGAATCACGAAATGCGACTGCTTGGAATAGAATTTGATGACAATTGTCAAAATTCTGACCACGTGGTGACGTTGCGAAAGCTGATCGCGTACAAAGAAATTCTCGTATTTTTGGAACGTGACTAATTGAAGCAGAAGTAATGTGGTTGGCTTCTTTTATTGTGGCCTGCTGTACCGCTGGCTGCTTACGTTCTTCACTCTGATATCCACTCATGAGATGAGAACATGTAGATGAAACAATCTCGGTCGATAAAGCTGCATTTCCTGCTGCCGAAAGTGTTCAGCTTCCTATATAAAGCTGCAGAGTGTGCCACTAAGCAAGAGTCCTGATAAGTCGGTAACTCTTATCGGCATTATACACCTGAAGAATGAAATGCATTTATTAATATAAATTTATAGAAAATATAAATACAGCGAACTTAGAACCATCAAAGACAAATTACTTTGTACCAATTAGGTGGTTATTTGCAATTATTCGGTAAGGATAACGTTACGAAACGAGCGCGTGAATAAATTTTCATGATCTAGGTAATCTATTCTAGCAAATCTTGAAAAAATTAATCTTTGATGCTTCCGATCATAAAATGATAAATTGGAGCTTCTTATCATTCGCTTTTAGCAAGGTTAATAAGAGTTAGTTACGTTGGAAGATCGCAGAACTTGGTGATTGAAATTGTCGTAACTGGCAGTAAGGAAAGATTGAATATGGATCCGAGACGAATTCATGTGATAAGAGAACGGTGATTATCAGATTCTTTTGAGCAATTACAACGCCTCCAGTCGTTTCGTCACATTGATGGGATTGTCTGACAACGTACGGATTAAAAGGTAACTGACGTAAGTGATGCTATCAGATGATCGTATCCATTATGGGATTATTAGAGTTTACCTTTAATCTCGCTCTTCTCGACTATGATCTGGAAATCCAAAGCGTTTTCCTTGCTCGAATCAATGTTCTTCGCCCACGCGGTACATTCGACCGTAACGAGTTTGTTAGCTGAAAAACATGAAAAGGTATTTATAATATATTTCTAATAAATCATATAACAAATCTGGCTCAGTCTATTTGGTAATATTTTCAAATAGTGATTTCAACACTTATAATGGATTATTTTTCTTGGGTTCTAGGTGAATCTATTTGCTTAAAATGTGATAAATAAAAACGGTTCAGTTTATTTTAACTCACCGGTTATGTTTTTGAAGTGCAACGCAACAATTGGGGTGAGATACCCAATTTGTCCACGAAATGGGAAATAGTCTACGGAAAATCCGGGGTAGGGAAGGTACTCGATTTCGCCCAAATTGTCATTATCAAAACCATGTGCACCAGTACAGGAAATCCAAAGATACCCCTGTTCGAAATTAATGCATGAATAAACAGGTAATATTTTTGCCGATTCTCTATTTTTATCCAGTTGTATAAAAATAATATTCACCTTTTTTACAGATTTTATAAGTCTTTGTAAATCATGAGGCATATCAGGAGGTAAGGAAGAATTTTGATTGTAGTATTGCGGAATCCACTCAAAGACCTATAGTAAAGTGAATGTTTATGAGAACTATCGTCACTAGTTTAACATTATCGATAATTACCTTATTATATCTAAGAAAAATACATGGATGGTAGGGGCTGTCATAACCGTAAGGCGATTTTCCACAAACTCCAAGTTTTTTCGTATCGAAAAAGCATGCCTTCTCATCGATGATTTTCCGTGATTCTCCCTCTACACAATTCGAACTATACTGGGAAACATTTTTATTATAGTCTGAAAAGTTAATGGTACAAGGAATTAAATATTGAAATGAAATTAATTTCTCTCGAGTCTGATGGTAATTGTTTCATTTTTATTTTATGGTAATAGAGGTTTTGAAAAGTTTATACCTTTTAGAACGTTATCCAATCTCTGAATGTACAGTTCAGGGTTGCCTTTACCTTTGGATGTGCTGATCCAGATAATTGGAGATGTTGTCGGCGTCAGGACATTAGGTTGAAATCCTAAACCTGAGCATACATTTTCGCTTACTTCCGCATTAATTGGTACGCAATCGTCAACATTCCGATATTACACTCGTTTTAAGAATTCCATTCCGTAATGCTTTATGAGAAAATATTGCTTCCGTGGCGACGATATAAATGGTTATAGATATCAACTTACAAAGGACTATTTTTACATAACGTCATTTACCAATAACGTGATATCGCCTTTCAGTGTCTCAATAAAACTGCATATAATTTATTTAGAATGTAATAACAGTCGAATTCATATTTATTTACAGAGGGCCACAAAAAGCAAGACTTTTCCTATTCTTATTGAAATTGCTTTTTTAATTTAATACATTCTTCTTTTCAATGAACCATTTGTTATTGTATTATAAATGTATACCTGGACTACTTCTTCCAGCCGAAGTTATAATTGGGAAGGATTTGAGAACTCCTGCCGACATTCCATAATATTGCACGTACGGCTTATCAAGCGGAGATAAATACAGCAATGTTACACACATCTTTATGGCCCACATACAGGCGAGCGTCCCGAAGAAGAATGTGTAAAAAATTGTGACCTGAACTGCAGGAATACAAGTAATTATTATAAAAACATAATTTGGCGAGCTGAATTACAGGAATACAAGTAATTATCACATAAGCATAATTTGGAAATTTTTCCGTAAAAGTAGATTTTTTCGCTTTTGGCACTTCTTACGCCATTCTTGGGCGGTTCTGTCAAGGAAGGCTCTCCTGTCACCGTCCCAAACGAAGCGACGAAAATTCCCGATACATCCTAAATCCTCCTGCGGTCGTCGACTCTCATAGTACAAGTCGTCATGCAAAATCATTTTGACATTGACAGCTGATATTTTCAAAGGAGAGGTCAGAGAAAAAAGTGTGCTCAATCGTGCGTGTAACCTAGTTGTGACTTTTTAACGTACATAAGGGACGTCACCTCTTTGTGCCAACCTTACACCTAATAATCGTAATTTACTACACTTTTTATATCATGTACAATGTGTACATTATTTCCAGTTTACACGGGTCGTTATAACGGGCGGAGGACACTGGAATATACCACCATTATATACACTACAATATTTATCATATACGTTTTCATGATTCATTTACTCGATAACCTGGAATTCTTTTGGTAGAAAAAACGGAACAGGTAGATATAAGGTTGATGATTAATTTTCCACGTATATGATACTCATCGAGTAAATATTTGGTGGAAATGTTTCCCCGAATCGCACGCATTGCCAATTCACAAGACGAGTTGCTTGAAAATTTAGGGGTCGGTAGAAGAGCGCTATACATCTACTATCATGGAATACTAATGTGCCAAAAAGTGTCATCCTCATAAAACGTGGAATTCGTGGTGTGTCATCGCGAATGCATGTACATACATCGGGTATATATTATATATACACACGTTACATGCATTTATATATACATTATACTTGTCGCAGCTGGCATCAAGAAGCATTCTTGTCGGCGTAACGCGAAGGAGTAAATATACGGTTATACGTTTACTCGGTATCAATCATTCAATGGGTCAGTAAGTACGCTCTCGACAATATCTGCCATATCAATTTGTTACGAGAAATCAAAGCTATAATCGCTCGATACATCTTTGATAGTAATGTGAGATTTGATTTATGGACCGACTTATTACAATACAAATAGGGGAGTAAATTTTGTGATCGCGTGTTGCAGATAAATTATTATTCAAAGCGGTAAATGTCCCTTTGCTGATGTATGTGCGTACATATATGCATAAATATATACATACTATGTTAACGAAATATTAATTTATCGTAAAACATAGTGCAGTCATAAATTATGTCATGAAAGGAATTCTCATTCCCAAGCTGCGGATATGTAATTACATAGTTTTGCGCGGATGTTGTATAAAACATTCTCCAGGTCGATAAGAGTGTTCCTGGCGAACGTATCTGACATGTTAATTTGTCATGCTTCACATCAGCTTCGTTTTTATTCTATGTATCATTCGTAGTAATGGGAGGAGTACTTCAAAATAGGTTTATTCTCAGTTTCAGCGATAGTTCCATTAACGCGATCTCAAGAGAAAGATCCTCAAATCTGTAATAAAATCCGCAGTTGTTAAATGTCTTAAAAATTGTTTAAACAATTAACTCGCCATGAAATCATTCTGAAAGTTGAGTTAATCGAGGAAAAAGAAATTCCGAAGGACATCTGACTTCGACAAATTTCCCGATTAAACAAGGGTAAGTATGCAGTTTCGCGAATTTCCATTAGGTCTTAAATATAGTTAATATAAAATATAATTTAATGTGGTTCCACAAATTAAGTAAAGGCTGGTGCTTAATTTGATTCGAAAGAGGTGATTGGTCGAAACTGAAAAAATAAGAAAGAACAAAGCCGTGACTCCTGGCCAATATCATTGACTTGCAACCGCGCCATAAGATACGCCGTGTTTTGAAATTCCGGAAAGCGACCAGATCTACTCTTTACATAAATCTCCAAGATCCCAGGTGTATACATGTACAGGACTTTTGTCTAATTCGTCTCCTCCATGCTTTCGTAATCATCCCGCGTTTCGCCTCTTTCCACATATTTATGTTTACGAGATACGGTTTTGGAACGGCGCCAGTTTAGCTTTCAGTCCGACACCGGATTGAAGATCCGAGGTGGCACGATTCCGCGTTTCGATCATCAGTACGGTGCAATCTTCACTTGAAATAAATGGTAATCAAATATCACAGCTTGCAAATGCCTTTGGTGTATTTTTGTAACATAATCACGTGTCGAATTAAATTCAAAACGACAGCGTTAGCGCGGATTAATGCGCACCTAACTCGAGCGATAACAGCAACATCGAGAAGTTCCCTGCATTATCGATTCTAAAACCTACCCTCGCAATATTCGCACAAATTTCACGGTCTCCTTAAACATCCAATATTCAACCACTTCCAGGTTTAAGAAGAAACCGCATAAAAATAAGGGTCACCTGTCAAAATTCCTGTATTTCACAAATGACACAATACCGACGAAACAAACGGAGATAAATCTTAATACGTTATCATCTCTGTAAATTCTGAGGACCCTGACGCCATCTTGCATCCGGAGAGGTAACTATCATTAAAACCGATCGGAATCCCTATTTTTCGCACACCAATGGGTGGATGACTTCCTTGAAATAATTTGCAGTTGCACTAGTTCTCCGAACTTAAAATCATTCAATGCATCCCCGAATTTCCCCGCTGTGGAACTTGTAAAATATAGAACATATTTCCAAGTAGATGCATATATTTTCCACTCGCAGGGTTAGGTTCGTTCCTCGCTGTAGAAGTATAAAACCGCGGAGAACCTCAGGGGACGATCAGTGCGCCTGCGTGCGTCGAGCCGGTACATCAGGGCGGGTGAGCAGGAAATCCTCGATAGAGCCTCCAGAGCGCACCACTGGCGCGGAGGTCGTACGAAAGCGGCCGTGCCGCTCTGGGGCCTCGGCTGTGCGCCAAGATCTGCGGCGGAGCTCGGTCTGTGTTTGTCTCGCGATTCGGCGCGCTCGCTCGTGCAGGGGTTCCCACCAGCTCCTCGGGTGTGCGATATATCCTGGGTTTTCCGGTGTCCATCGTCGCGATCTCGGTCGGCACGACCGCGGCGGGGGTCTGCGTCTCGACGTGCCGCGCGTTCGGCCAGGTCCAGTAATGCGTGTCAGTGGTGGCAGTGGCGAGCACTCGGGTTGTCTGCGGCGCAGCCGAGCCGCGGGACGTCGCCGAGGCTGTGGGAAATCGAAGTAGCTCCTCGGAGTCCGAGATTACGAGAGCGGTGAGTGCGCGAGTGCTGCCCCGAGGGTCGGAGCCGCTGCGTTCCCGGAGGGAAGTCGTCCGGGTGGTCGCGTCGCGACCGCCTCCGGCCCCAACGGACGTCTTCCTCCCCGGACGCGAAGGTCGGCGGGAGGTCCGGAGAACGCCCCGTGTGCCGGCGACACGCCGACCGGCCTCGAGGAAAGGCCGTTTCCCGGGCACGTATTAATATCGATCAGGGCCTCGCACGGAGAAGCGGCGGAGGCGGCAGCGGAGGCGGCGGTGGTTCCGGACCGGGAGGCGCTTCCGAGAGTTCCAGGCTCCGCCCTGTCAATTTTGCCTCGTTAATCGCGAAACCGCGATTTCATCCGCATTAACGCCAATGTCAGCGGCACGCACGAGAGCGGCCGAGCGACTTGGAGGATGCGAGACCGGCCAAGGAACTTGCGAGCGCCGTGGCTTTAACGAAGAGCCTCGTCGACGGAGTCTTCCCGGTTACTGGAGATAGCGGAGGGTGGGAAGCTTCTATTGACGGGCTTTTCAAAACTTTCTTTGTTTATCGTTCGGTTTTCTGTGGGGCTAGATATTTTGACTCGGACTCATACCTCATTGTTAGTATTAAATATTGTCTTTGTCCTATTCGTGGATTTCATATAAATGGCGCTTTTTAATACTAAAAATCAGGCTCGATATGGATATTTGCATTTATCGCTGAGGAGAGTGGATTAGCTTGCGACTGTTCAACCGGCATGGATTTAATTCAGGGGGATTGTCCCGTCGAATGTAAAAAAGAATCACTGGAGTCGAGCCATTTAGGGAGTAACGTTGGCACGACCAATTTGCGAAATGTACTGCGTATGGGTGGTTTTACTTTTAAATCGTTCCTTGTGGCTGTTAGTTTTTTGGGATGTACTTGCTCAGGTGTTCCTGGTGACTAAATCATTTTTTATGAAACGGGGCGTTCGGGAATCGAGACCTAGTTTCTAAATTAGAGAGAACGGCGGTGAGATTCTATTGCAGGGTTTGTATCTTGGAATTTAAGTAGCAGGGTGTTAAATCATTGTTCTTTCTTCTCTGTTTATTTTGCGATTAACTTGAGCGAATCCGATCGCACAATAATTCTGTGAGATCGCAGATGCTGCAGGGATGCAACTAAAATTGGAACACCGATATCGTACAAGATACAATTATAAATAGAGTTAATGCAGATCCGAGAGCGTGCAATTTGCTGACACGGAAGGTGTGATTCGCAAAAAAGTTAGGCAAATACCTTTGGCACGTCAATTAAGGAGTTCCGAATAACAGGGACAAATATAACGGAGAGATATACCTCATTGAAATAGCTGCTTAGCGCGAAAAAATACTTTGCCGTAACGCGTATATAGAGGATCATGTGATTTGGAATAATGCCACCAGTGCACCTAACCGCTCGTAATGCAGGAAAGGCTCTGCATTTGTTTAGTGTCAAAGCAAAGTGCCACTTTTTATAGCGCAGCATCTTCCCATGGTTTCAATTCAAGTCTTTAATTCACTCCTATGCCATTGAAGCGAGAAAAATCCATTGCCAATATTATTAGAAATCTTTAAGCAACATAGCCACTTTTATGCCTTTACCTTTGCACGGTTATATTTATACCGTCAAGTGGTTTGAGAGGTTCCAAGCTGTAATAATATTTATCTATAGTAGCGAGTAGAAATCTGTACCTCCTACCATACTCCTCTCTGACGAGTCATGAAAAATCTCTCCACAGCTATGAGCAATGGAACTAGGTGCCCATAAGTGTAAACAAATTAGTCCTTAACTCTAGATTTATGGAACCCGTCAATTTGATAGATTTTGAATGTCACAAACAAAATTACAAATACTATTATCATCTATTTCTAGTAATTTTTCTTTGTTTTTATTATTGGAGTGATATGAACATACATCCAAACTAAATTTATAAGTTAATAGGGTATCGTTAAGTTATTTCTAAATTATATAAACCTTGTTTTATTTGGCGAAATGTCAGTAAACCTAGTGTTAAAATAATGAAGAATCTATGCGATGCGTATGCTTATGTTAAATTGGAATGACATCCCAGTTAATGGAATTTTATGTCGGTGCTGTCATAGAAATTGCATCGAGACCAATGAGTAATTCTTGACTGGGAGTGCTCGGTCCTCCCTCGACGCGTTTCTATCTTGAGAATGTTCGCAATAAATACCGAGGGTCTGCATGCTCGGTTGATAAGAGCCGTAAGGTATCTGCGATCGAACTCATTCCTTTTTACCAAGACACTAAATATAATGCGATTACTCTTGCGCTGGCGAGATTACACGGCCGTTCCCTGATAACGCCGCTGCATCTGGCGGCATATTATTAGTAACGTATTAGCTGTGTTTTCGCCCTCTACTCTTTATCGCGAGCTCGTCTACTATTATAGCGAGCGGCGCATCCACCTTGTGTACCCTGTGTCGACGATAAGGCAGAAGTCAATGTCTTCTTCCCCGGCGATTCCGATCGAGTCCACCTACTTTTTCCTACGAGTTTATTTCGATTAAATACCATCGACCGACCGACCGCCTCCTTCAATTGAATAGGTTGTTTCACCATTACGACTCTTGTAGTAGTCGATCGCTATCCGATATGTCTTGCGGTCGATAGGAATCTATCAATCTCGGCACGTGATATCGACCACCTTTAACGGAGATAACGTATCGGGCGTGATGGCTCTCGTTACCTCATCCGAATAACTGCTTTTCGAATAACGTAACATCTTCCTCCCGTGTAGACCGATTTTCTTAACCTCTTCCTTGCCTAAGGAGAACGTAAATTAATTACACTGATCGGAAGATTTCATCCTTACGAGTCTTGTTACAAATATGACGGACATGGGTCAAGACTACAAATTAATTGGCTCTGGACGACCGTTCGTAAATCGAGAATTCGTAAAATTTTGTACGTCCATTGTTTAAAATAAAGATTTAAAAGGAAAAATCGTAACGGCGTGGACTATGCGTGGATGCATTATTTGGACGTACACTTGGGGGTCCTTTTAAAGATTTCATCCTTTTTAAACTCGAATAATCTCTTTATTTTCTTCTTTATTAATTTTGATGAAATCTTAAATATAGCATATTGATGTCGTATGGTTCTGTTTCTTGACAAAATGACATCATTCTGACATCATTTTGGATATCATGCTGGAGAGGAAAGGTTATATCGTCCGATTGGCATGAAGTTCAGAACGCGGATGGATAAGTTTTAAACAAAAGCATAAAGTGGAAACCGTAGTCTTGTTCAAAATGGTCGTAGGTAATTTTAGACTCATTCAGTGAAATCCTACTCGTGAAATTCTAATCACGACCGGTGTATCACTTTAAAGTGATGTAACATCGTGATGTCAAAATGACGTCAGTATGATATCATTTTGTCAGGAATAATAATATGACGCCAATGTGCATATTTAAAAATTTCATCAACATCGGCTGAAAAATAGTAAGTTGTTCGAGTTCAAAAAGGGAATCTTAAAAAAGACATTCTGTACGTCGTACTGACGTATTTATCGCACATTCGTAATCTCTACTCTGAAAGAAATTCGGGCGGTAATTCGCTTCAAATGTACTTGGCGCGTAGTTCGATCGAGTTCCTTGATGTTTACCGCCGTATGATCCAGTTCTATTAATAACGAGTAAAACTATGTTTACTTATGATTCGTAGCTTTTGTTCTACAAGTCGAGACTGACGTACTCTACCAAATAGTAATATTAAACTTTTTCGGTAATATTTAATTTCAGATCGTTGCTCGATAATGCGTTACCGAAAGAAAAAAAATCTGCAAAATCCATCTCCTTTTCAGTGAAGGGAAAAGTGTCGATTAAAGGGATTTCTGCGGGAATTAGTTAATATGAATTAATATAGCATAGCGTAAGACGTGTTTAGATTGCCGCAAGTAATTAATTTCGCCTAGATATTAAAATTGTCGAGTAACGCGTTCTTCTTCGGTGTCTGTTGCAGATGAAAATTGAGACTTTGCAGGACATGACATAAAGGGGCTCCCAGCGGGATGGCGATCGCAGGAGGGTCGGGGCCGTAGCTCTCTTGCCATGTTACTAACGCGGACCCCCTCGCCCTCGAAGACTCCGCCGAAGATGTTGTCGTCGGTGCTCGAGGAGGAGGCCACCGTGGACATCGACGAGGTGTTCCCGCCCCACGTCGACACCTCAAACATCGTCGTCCAGCCCGAGTCGCCGACCAGCAAGAAGCAGGTCCTGAAGACGTTCAACGAGGTGAACGCGCTCCTGCAGGCAGGACGGAAGCGGGAGGCCAAGCTAATCATCCGCGAGAATGCCTGGCCTCTTAACAACGGCATCAGGGCGCAGCTCTGGCCCGCCCTCTGCGACCAGCACGCTCCTGGCAAGAGCATGCTCGACGGCTTCTACTGGGACATGGTCAATCAGGTCTTCGGGACGACAGGTATCGTCTTGTCTTTCGAGTTCCCTAAGCTTTTTCTACCTTCCGCAGATATTTCTACAGGTTTCCGCAGCAACCGGGAGTCTGGCGAAACGTTCCGCACTCCACCAAAGACGGGGGACGTGATTTGCCCCTCTCTCTACTGGGGGCTCTTTTAGAGCATTTTTTAATCATTTTCGTGAATCGGTAGTTTCCACCTTTATGAATTATTTGGCTACCGGCGATCGTTCGTAAATGGAGAACTAGTAAAGTTTGCTGCGCACGATTTAAAATGAAAATATTTATTAAAGAGATATCCGTAAAGTGAGAATCACATGTACAGGTAGTTCGCGCCTTTGCGAATTAATTGGCTACTGGCGACCGATCACGAATAAAGAATTCGTGAGGTTCGAGGCGCATGATTTAGAATAAAAATACCTTTCAAAGAAACCCGTAATGGGGGGGGCCATCTGTACAAGTTGGCACCCTTACAAATTAATTGGCGACCGGCGGCCGATCGAAAAAGGAGAATTCGTAATGTTCGCAGTACACGATTGAAAATAAAAATACCTGTTAAAAAAATCCGTAATCTCATATTTATTTTTTGAGAGTTCTTTGACCTTTTATGATAGATACCACGAGGAATCAATTATTTTTAACGACGACTCGGTCTTCGCTGCATAAAACGCAGCTCGTATATTTTTATATGTCGTTTTTTAAATAAGAAGTTATTATTTAAACATTATGAATTATAAAAGTCGGATAACGATTCAAGAATCAGTAGAAAATAGGTATTATGCACGAAATTTTGTATGAAGATGACGTTAATACGTGTCCTTTTTTAATTAAAAAAAAAAAAGTACCGATTTAAAAGATTAGAGCCAAAACTATCGATGTAGTTTTTGTAACTGGTGAGAGAATTTCAAACAGCAATGCTATAGTATGATTTGTTAAAATTCGATAGATTGGGAGGTCCGATTACCTCTGTACCGCGGAAATGCAATTTTGGGGGAGCGAAGAGTATACCGAGGGTATTGATGCATCCATGACGAGCTCCTTGAAGTTATGCGCGCTATGGTATTATTTTTAGTAAATTGTTCAGGAGGTGGGGGGCGAAATTCCGCGAAGGCCCGGTTTGCTCGACTTTTTGGTTAAATTGTAGGCCAACCAAGCCGATGCGTTATCCGAACTCAATGTACATCCTTAAGATCGACCAGCTGATGGAGATCAGCTGTTTTCTGCGAGATCAGCTGATTACGAGTCGGGGGAATGCAATGATGCTCGTCGGTACACTTAAGATTTAACGCGGGCAATTTCAAGATCACTTTCCATCGAAATGAAATTCAAGCTGAAACCACTCTAAATAGGATTGGATAATCGCAATACTATTATTAGGTTAAATAATTCTTCGTGAATTTGTTATGCACGTTCTGCAGTTTGCGCGCATCTGCGGATTCGAAGTGAAAATTAAAATTTGAATCGCTTTCCACCAAAATGAAAATCCAGTTAAAATTAGTCTAAATAGGATTGGAAAACAATCCAATGGTTACGTAATATTTCAGCGCGATTTTGTCATGCATGTTCGGCAGTCTTCGCCCGTCTACGTACTCGAAGTGAAAATTAAAGCACGTTCCGGGAATTATTTTTCATAATTTACCTCCACGAGGCTCCCTTTGTACAGGTGCACCTAGGTCGCCTCTAGTGTCGGCATTTTCACCTCTAGGTGGAACATGAATTAATCAATAAAGGTGAATTCGCCCATCTAGTGGAAGAGGCGAATGAAAACCGGGTCGATTTTCCCGAGGGTGGAAATATCTGGTCTGGCCGAGTTTAGCACTCGGTCAAGTGGAGCTCATTTTTTATTTGGTTCACCCTGGATTTTAAACCCCCCTATTCCCCTCGTGCACCCGGTAGCGAAGGTCGAGTGTAGAGTTCCTACGCCGTCGTGCGACCCTTGTAAATTTATTTACTATACTTCAAAGTGGAGGAGAAATTCAATTCATTCCCTCGTAAAATTTTCTTCCCGCGATTTTAGAATTTCAAATTTTCCCGCATGTCGGGAAATTCAAAATATTTCCGGAAATGTATGTAGGCTATTCTTGTGGAAGATTTTTTCCGGGAAGAGTGCAGATTCTCGAGAGTCCAATTCGGAATTGTGGAACGTTAAAATGTGGAAGAGCTTTGATGACATTTCACGGCTGGGCTTTAGAACAGGCTCGAACAACTGGGAGGCAATCGGATTGAACAATGCCGAGCAAAGAAGGTTTTCTACGTCGCGCCGGGTCTCATTTACAAGTTCACCTAGTCAGCTGTTCTTCGTTCCCACGAAAGGAAAGGCGCGAAGAGGCTCGAACAGTGTAGTACCTAATCGCACTTTTTAAGTGTGACTTCTTATGTCACGGTAGTCATGTATATATTTGCATGTTAAGGGGAGGAGACTGATGTAATAGATTGAAAAAATGGATTTTCTCTGCTTAACAAATCAATACTAGCACCTATAAGATAGGAGGAATATAATTGTAACATTTGTTTTTTGGTAAATACTTGTTATGCTACAACGAAGATGCGCCTTGATTCCTGCTTGTTAAAAATACATTTTGCATCGGGAACGACTTTTATTAATCGTTAAAATATACGGAAGGATTTAGTGAAGGTTTCAAACAGTTGCGGGAACTCCTTTCTTCGTATAAGAAAAGTCATAGTGCCTTGAGAAAATATGGGATGAAATTGAATGTAAGAATTTCTGTAATAACAGCTAATCAGTCATGTCAAGTGGTTGGGAAATCTAGTGTTAAACCTGGACAGATGAGAAATTAGCATAAGTTTTTACGTACCTCCGTCGAACGTGGAAGTGGAAAAGGAAATCACTTCTTCACTTCTGAATTTGACTTCCATCTTCTATTTTTCTGCTCAATAGCCTAACATTTAATCTCTCTCGTTACCGAGTTCCGCAAGACTTGTTGGCACGGAAAGGGAGATTTATTTATATTTTCATTTACCTCGAGATGTTACACGTTCTTACGTTTTGCGCCGAGGCTGAAAGAATTTATATCGCGGGTAAAGGAACCATTTTCATAATGAAATTAGGCCCAGAGTGACTTTTCGAGCCCAAATTTTGAGATACGTGTGTACGAATGTTGAACGCCTTTTAGACCAAGGCGACTCGGTTGTTGAGCAGCCTCGTTGTTTGCCAAATAAACGGCGATTATCGCAAGCCAAAGGTAAACGCCTGGAGATAATTGCACGTGTTAAAAGCCTAGAGAGGCGAATCGCGGATAGGTATTTTCCGATCGACCGGATAACTCGAAGGCAACCTTTTTCCTTACCCGTGAATCTCTCCTCGGGGATTTAAAACGGTGACGCAACTAAGTCGGAAGACTCTCGTTTTAATAAAAACTGCTCGGTGCATTACGCCGACTTCCTAGGGAATATATTCTGATCGTTTACCGATATTTCTCTCCCCAGGGAATTTTTATAATTTATAACTGATTAATATTATCGCACGATTACAGGTGGCGAACGCTCGGAGAATTTTCACAACTGCGAAGTTTAACGCCAAGTATATCAAACCATTTGTTCATCTCTATGAAAATGCCGGGGAACGGTTTATATGGGAAACATGAAACATTCTGATATATAATCGAATGGTAATAATTTAAACTTCCGGCATTAAGTGGAGATTTTCAAATGGAACGCGATATTTTTCATTGCAGCTTCAGATTCTACGTCAAGGAATTAAGTTTCGTTTCAAACAATTTTTATTTTAATGTTATCACTAAGATTCAAATGATCTGGAGAGAGTGACTTATGAATAGGAGAGCTAGCTAGGAAATTATCTATTCGAATTAGAAGTTCAATTTCTCGAATGAAAAATCACGAATCATACTTTCAGGATTATTTCAAGCTTAATGTCCCATTTTTGTTTAGTACCTAAAGTTGAAATTATTATCATTCGATTTGCTTATCAGAATTCTTCGGGTGTTTCGCATAAGCCATTCCCTTCCATTTTAATAAGGGCGGTCGGATTGTCTGGAACAGTTTGTACATATGTATATATATACTTTTTTTTTTATACACACGAATGAATTTTTTTCCCCGAAAACATCGACTCTAAAATCGTCGAGACTTCGGAATTTTTCCATCGCTCGTTTTCCTCACTTTCGGGGAGAAATCTTTCTTTCACTTGAGCTGAAGAGCTCTGACTGTAAATCGTGACTAAGTCGGGAGATTCTTGGCTTGAGAAAAGATGCAGAGTGAACCATGCCATGCATAACGGTTGATTGTCGGGAAAAACTCGTATTAGATGATAGGCGTGAGTAACGGAGGAAATATTCTCGCACGGAAGCTTTTCCTAGCCAAGAGGAAAGAAATCGGAGCTAGACCCTAAGATCGGACAGAGTTTCGCGCCAAATACGTTGCAAGGCACGGCTTAATTCAGACTCTAACTCGACTGAGGCTCTGGCGAGAAAATAGGCGGAATTAACGCCGACTGGAACGAACCTCCGACGTACGATTTGGCGGCTGGTCGTTCCATTTCAGAGGCAATTATTTGTCATTATCGCCGGTTTCGGATTTCACGTGTACCCAGCACGTTGTGCGACTCGCGGTTAATGTTTAACGTTCCTGACGACCTGCGAGATACTCGGCTATTTTTAATGCCTTTGGCTGCGGGAGAGCCGCGCTGATACCTCTCCGCATTTTAAATCGGATCATTAGAATGCGCGTCATCTTAACGCCAATAAAGCCATAAAATTAGCCCGACCGTCGGCTTTGTTGGAATCTATTTAATCGTCGGAAAAGCCTGACGTCGGATACTGCGAGCGTTCATGAAGAAAAACACCGAGGTACGTGGAATATATTTAAAGAACGTGGAAATTTACTCATAATTTCGCGGGGAAAATCTCGGAGATTCTAGGATATTTTTTTCCTTGATGTAGAAATGCATCAGAGAATAATCGTCCCCGCCTTTATACGCTTTGATTTCATTTGATATATTTAAATAGTTAAGAAACCAACAGTTAAAAGAGCCGTTTCCGAAACAGGAAAGTACATGGAATATATTTGAAGTATATGTTCTTGGTCTTGTGATAAATGATCTCTTTTAAATTCCTGAAAATCGACATTTATCTCCTTAATGGTAGAGTACACAATGAAATCATCACATATTAATTTATATTTCACTTTAAATGTCAACGATTAACTGAGAGAATGACGCACCGATGCTACCGCAAACGTTTACGCAAATTGTGATAATACTCAAACACAAATATCAATGTAAATAGTAATTAACTGTAAGAAAGGCGTATTATTTTTCAGAACGGAGCCCTTTCTTAACATGTGCAGTAACGCGCACATATGAAATTCCATGAAATAAACATGAATATTTCCCAAGAGAACGAAATCTCGCAATTTTTATGAATACCTAATATCAAGGGAGGAGAATTGCTTTTTTTACTGCCCCTTAATTGTCGTAGCGCGAGCTTGACTAATTCTCCGGAATCGTTTGTTCCCAGAGCTGCCAGAAAAGTCAATCATGTTACCGCCATTCGTCGATAGCACTCATTGTCTGTCCTACAACTTGACGCGAAAAGGCAGGAGCGTCGCCGACAGAGTCGTGTCCGTCCTCGGATATGCCTGTCCCGACATAACGTACAGCCCGTCCCTGTATCCAATTACGGCGCTGCTGCTTCATTTTATGCCAGGTGAGAAAAACATTAGTTCTTCCCCGAGGCTTGTAGCCAGGAACCAATACTCAAACGCGCGCCTCCACCTCGTGACGACTGCAACGACTTCAAAGCGAGTTAACAACTTTTTGCCAAGACAATTGCATTTCGTACTAGTTCGAAAGGTGAGGTAGGTCAGGCTCGAAAGCTGGCCTTGAAGTTTACAGGTTTTATAACCCGGTGCGATGATAACTGCACCGAAAATAGAAATTCGGCCCTGATGGTTCAATTATCTTATACACCGATGGCGGACATCTTCATTTTATGGGAAGCCGTGGTTTATAAATTTCAGCTCGAGTCTTTTGATTTGCTTTGCAAATGGAGAAATCGAGGTTGTATTTTTCGTGATTTCTCCACTCCACGGAAATCTGAACTGGTGTCTGGCTAATCCTTTTCTTCCGTGTGAAGTTGATGTTAAAGATTGAACGATTGCTGTGGATTGGTTCTTTCGAGTCGAGGTTTTCCTGGTTAGAGATTTGCGAGGGATTCGGGAATTCTGGTTAATGCAGCGACTGTAGATTCTGCCCGTTTTCTAGAGGAGGAGTGCTATCACTGTATGGCCACGTTGGTGGCGGCGAAAGAGAAGATGTTCATCACGCAAACGAAGCTCCTCTACGAAGTCACCTGGAAGACTGTAGAGCAGATCACGAAGAAGCACGTGGTAGGTAGAACGACCTTGCTAATGGTCGGACGTTGTTAACGATCGCGCCCTTCGTCGTGTATTGAGCGAAACGCTCGGCTCATGATCGGCAGCTTCCGCAGCTTAATTGCTGTTAATTGCTGAATCCTCTCGTTTCGCATGATTTAAGAAATCGGCTGCGGTGCACTTGGCGAGGCATTGTTCCGGCTCGAGGGCGGAAAGGATCTACATGGACTGGATCTGGTGGATTCTTCAGCTATTACCATTTCAACATCTAGTCAGAGTTATGGACTGTTTCCTGCACGAAGGCATCAAGGTGAGGCCGGACTCGTGCGCGCGATGCGCGCACATCTACGACCCGTTACGGGAAATGCATTATTCAGTGTCCAGGATCATTGTTTTCTTCGTCCTTACAGGTCTTCTACCGGGTAGCCATGGCTATAGTCTTATTATTCTACAAACATTCGTCGTCGCAAAACTCCGAATGGCTCAACGAAATTTCGAAGAACGGCATCGACGCGGCTCTCTCGAAATTTTGCCGACAGATACCAGTGAGTATGTCCTTGGAAGCTACAAGCGGACTTTTCAGCGGGTATATTCCCCTTTGGAGGTCTGAAAAAACTTAAGGCGATATTAATGTGATATCCGAGGGGTCAATGGATAGAAACTTTTTCGCGAACTGGGTGTATAGGATTGTTAGAAATTTTACCACGTGAATGTGGAGGTCCTAAAGACGGTCCCGATACCCATGGATTACATTTTTACAAACAAGATGTAAGAAATTATAATACGCAAGTTTGAAAGAAACGAAGTTTCACGGGTGTCAGGACCTTCCTTATAGCCTCTATATTCACGTGGTAAAGTTTTGACCGATATGGTGTACCTGGTTTGGAAATAAGTTCTATAAACGAGACCCCTCAGACGCCACTTTCTTATCACCTTAATAACAGATTTAAGGGATTGGTCGGAAAGTGTTTAGATTTCTGCCTTGTAACGGAGTGTGCAAGTTAAAAGCACTTTTGCATTACACCTGTACAGCGGATACACTCCATGTTTTTATGGAACAGGTTTATACATGAAAATATCGATATGTCGAAGGATCGAAAAAATCAGCGGACCGTTCTCGTCCGACGACGGGATTTTTCTTCGAGGTCCAAAGTGGATCCTTTGGTCGAGACTTATGGACGCGCTTGCATTAATGTTTCGCAGGTGACGCCGGCAAAATTTTTACGCACTGCCTTTGGGATACGCGGACTCAGCTCGGCTTACATATCAAGAGTATTTTTACGCACCGAGATGGCTCTCAAGAGTAGAAGTGTACTGACAGGGTCTAAATCTCTCGCTAGGTCACGATCGACGGACAACCTGCCTACGAGTCAATCCCAAGTCAATATTCAAATGATGTCTCACACCCTCACCATAAGAGAGGTAAGTCGTTCTCGTGTACCCTGGGTTATCGAGTTACTTTTATCGGGTAAAATCGACGCAACAAGTAGTTTACGAGGAGTTTAAGTATGACGAGCATCCCTCGCGGTAAATCTGGGGTTTTAGGACGGAAATAGGTAAACGAGAATGCGTCGACGTGTTGTCTTAGGCTGAGGTTCAGGTCAAACAAGGTGGGATTTGGCCCAGTATTTTTATCGGAATTATTCCGCCGACGTAGATGCTAATTCTGCCACTTTGCATTTTGCCGAACGCTCGGGATCTCGCGAGATCGGAATGGCGAATTGAAGCAGTCGAACGGATGTTGAATTCAAGTGTACTACGTATGCAAGTGGTTCGGCATTATTCAAGCAATGTGAATAATTCGAGCCTCTTATAATTGAACCGCTACTGCTGTTTAAGACGCTGATTTATTCGCCCCGCGGCGTAGGTTGAATTACGAATTGTCGGATAGGATTAAAAAAGTCGACGTTTCCGAAGATCAAGTTCGCCTCTGTGCCGTCTAGTCAGCGAAATGATCATTGCCGGCTCGGTATTTGTACCATCGATACCAATAACTTGGTTTTAAGTGTATTGTGCTTGGTGAATTACGGGTACTGGTATTTGGGACATTGATTGTATAAACCGAGGTGGAAAAAAAAAGAATTATCCAAATCCGCTAACGACGTAAATGTTTTATGTATACTTTTATCTATACGTATCCTGGTAGTTTAAGGTGGTATAAACTGTACTAACCATATGTTTCTGGGTGTCTGTCCTTTATTATTATATTAGGGCCGTTTTACATGATCCAATATCGCAAAAAACAGTATTATATTTTTAAAAATTCGAACCTGGCGCGTTTTGTTCCTTTCCATAGATTATAATATTGTCGTTTTCTAGGGCAGTTCTTGTTTGAAAATAAAGTATGAAATGTTCACTGGATGTTGTGTCATGTAAAATGAGTTTCCCGGAAAAAAAAAAAGTATTTTTCGGGCTTGTCGCTAAGGTGGTGAAAACTCCTAGGATTACGTATCCCCCCCCTCCCCCCAGACAATATCTCGAGGTACTCTCGCGTGAATTCCTGGCGTATAATCGCTTCTGGGTCATTTATATAAAATCAATAAAGTGGAGTCGTTGCACCTTATACACGCTATCTCAAGGTGAGCCGAACACCGTTGACAAAGAATCCTACCACGAAAAAGGTATTACCTTTGAAGGCGAATTATGCTCTAAAAAGAGTTAATTCCTTTTTTCCAACCCAGCAGGAAAAAATTACATCGCGCAGAACGACACAACGAGTACGTTTCTTATTTATCAATTACTGCTTCGTAGGATAACGTCCGGCCTTGGCATTCGATTCCCAGGATTAGCCAAAGAGACGGAATTGAGTCGCCTTTTAATCGCGCAATTAATTGTGCGATTTCTCGTTGACGGGGGAGTCTCGTAGTACGGTATCGCGTTTGATAAGCTCCACTAATTGGTCCTCTAATATTTTTTCGAGTGTAGCGATAGACCAGGAGGAAGGGAAAAAGAAAATTAACGTGACGTTTTAGACTCTCCTTAGCGGACATAGAAGAGCCGGCCGAGCGCAAGTTTTTTCAATGATTCACTTTGTTTTCAGAAAGAGTGCGAAGACACGTACAAAGACAGGGTATCGTATGATTATCTTTTTGGAAAATGTGTCGTTATAGTTTCATGTGCTCTGACCTCTGTCCCTGAACTACTACCTACTGTACTCACATGTACTCACTCATTGTTACACTACTGCGTCGGCTTTGTCGCTGTACCATACATCTGCAGCTGCGGCATTTTTTCTTCGAGTGAATTCACCCATTGGAAAAGAAATCGAAACGAAATCTTAGAAGAACGCGCGAAACCGCCAGCAAGCGACAGGACTGTTCGGCTTTCAATGTGATAACGCATTTTTTTATTTTTTTTTTATTTTTTTTCCTTCATCCAATTCGCAGGGCTGATAACTTGCGATCACTCGTCGCCCGATAGAAAATCCCACGTTAGACGATTTCGCCTACTCTCATCGTCTTTCGTTTTAGTAGCGCTTTAGCAGTATGTGCTACTACTTGAGCTACGGCTTCGAAGCCTAATTTTTTTTTCCGACTCCCGTTGAAATTGAAACCCTGATAAGGCAAGGGATGTTTCAATTTTAATGCGAGCCGAGGAAAAAATCGACCGCCATCAACCTCTTGCCCGAGGAGTCTCGAACTAACTCAACGCTTCTGGGGTCTTCTTCTTCTTCTTTTTTTTTTTTTTTTTTTGAAAATGCACATGTCAACCGCAATTCAATGAGGCGGAATAATCCGACTTTAAAGTATGTTTAAGTTTGAAGAGTATGACGGTAGTGATTATAAATTAATGAAAAAATCGGGTGGGTCAATATTGGCTTTTAGCGGTCTAGCGGTACTCGCTTGAATGTCGAATTGAAATTAATCGTGGTACATGTTTATGGGTGGATATGGATCTTTGCACGTGATTTAATATCTCCATCGCGGTACCTTGAAGTAAGAAATTCCTCAAGCGCGAGGAGCTTATTTTCAGGCTTAAAACTGGAATTTTCGCATCAATCAAGTCGCGTGCTCTTAGCGATCTATTCTCAGAAGTTATGGTATCGTTTATGCTGGACGTTCCCTAGATGTGCGAGAGGATGAAAGTGTTAACAGTCTTGCTTCGGTTTGAGATAATTAAGCCGTGCCTGTGTTGAGAAACAATTAACTTTCTGCGCGATGTCTTCTCATTGCCACGTAGGACCATTAGCCTGGATTAACGTTTTCCTGCATTGTTAATCATTTTTTCGCTACGACTGCAGCCATTCCAGAAACCCGAGACCCAGATAAAAACATGATCTGATTTGAGGTGAAGTGAAATTTTGTTTTAAAAGATTATTACATTGGATTCAGAACTGTCTGAAACCTTAGCACATGAATCATAAGTACGTAAAGAGTGTGCAGACACTTTGAAAATTTGATTTTCAGAAAAGATCTGTTTTATTTAGCCTACATCAGTTACACGATATTTGTTCTTATTGGCAACATTAAGTTTCTCGGCGGGTTTCACTTCACCTTAAAAAACAAGAACAGACACGACAGTACACTGAGACACTCTTCGACACGTGAAATCGATATTCAATTTGACCTTTTCTCATACAATGGTCCCTGAAAATGCGAAGTGTAAACACCTTATTCACACGCCACATCTGTCATTAATCTAGGATTAATTATTAAGGGGGTATTATTGCACGATTTTCGCAAACTTTTTTTTCCCCTCGTTCGCCTGACCGACTTCCGGTATCTGCATTTGTCCGTACATTGAAACGTCACTCGTTCTTGTGGATTTTCTCTCGTCTCTCCACTCTGACTCACGGTGTTTTTTCTTCCCTTTTTTTTATGCCATGAAGTACCACCATTTCACCTTGGAATATGCATAGACTGTAGCGCCCGTTTAGGACGATCGAGCTATTAGCGTTAATTCTGGAAAAAGAAATTGAAACGATTCAAAATGACTCGAGGCGCCGTTAAGAAGGTCATTAAAAATGGAAAGGGACAAAAAAAGGAGAAACGCACGGGACGTTTATAAAAAATATGTACAGGTCGTTATTGCATAGATCCCGTCGTGGTGGATGCATTTTTTTGTCTCTCGGTACGGTACATTTTATGTCCACCTTAAGGAACCTGAGTCAGTTTCTTTTTTTTTTTTGTTTTGCTGTAGTGATACATTTCAGAACACTGTTGCGTGCTTTTCTCTTAGGTGATTCAACCATATTTATTTGCAAGAAATAATATTATCACCTGTGTGACATAACATGGCTTATTTCCAGAATAATTTAAATCGCGAATTTTGTGGTTTAAAACGTCGCACCGCGCCTGGTGAAGATATTGAACAGTGATTAATTCAGTATTAGCAATTAACCATGTAAAGAGGAATTGAGTCGGTTCAATTTTTAGAATGTATTATCGTCAATATTTACTGATAATCCTCCCAGAGACGGCACACTGAGAATAGTCGAATCACCATAGAAATTCTACGAATTATGTCTCAGCCATTCCGCATGGTTTGCATTTTCCATCTTAACACTTTACGTATCGAAAGATTATTAATTCGATTCGCAATACCAGCGATCGCCATTTATTCCCAAATTTGCCGGTAGGTAAAGTGTTAACAGTTCACTTCCCCAATTCGGTTTCCTTTTACAGGGAAGCCTGTCCACCCTGTATAACCATCGTCGCCCTTAATTTTTCTCGAATCCTAGGACCCTCCCCAATCCATAAAAAAGATATATACTCTAGATCATTGTACCCTCCAGGGATCAAAAAGTCCGATCGAGCGTGACCGAACATCAGCCCTGTAAAAGGAAATTGGATCGGTTCAACGTTTCGAACAGCCCTGAATAATTTATAGCCACTTACCGATCCGTCGATGCACTGTTAAAAAAAAAAAGTATCGTAGTACACTGTTAGAAAAAGAAGAGATATACTAATTTTATAACATATTTTCTATGAAAATTTCCAACACAATGTACACAACGTAGAACGCAAATGTGTCGATTTTCCTGCACAATTTCCCAGAATCCCGACATCATGTTATAAATGTATAAATTACCTTAGAAATCTGAAATAATCGTACTCTAATCCACTTTTGAAACATCGAATTTATAACTTTAGCACAACCTTGTGATAGAACCATTTATGACGTCTAAAAATTGAACCAGTCTACATTTATTATAAATTTCTGAATAGATGTATAATCTTATAATGTCGCGTTAGAATTCCGTGAAATTGTGTAGTAAAAATTAATACACTTACGTTCAAAATTTATAATACACGTATAAAATTAGTACATCATGTCTGAGTAAAACTTTCGATAAGGAAATAAAATTACAATATTTTTTTTTTAACAGTGTAGGGTCGTTGCGTGTGACTTCTCTCGGGGGTGGTGCAGCCACCTTAGAAAGAAACGCCTTTGAATGCGAGCGAGCCGGGGATTATTATTGAGGGTTCTATTACACATATATGAGCGATCACCCTGTGATGTCTTGTGTTGTGCTGCGTCGTCCGGACGGCTGTGGGGGATGGATTTAAAACGACGTCGATGGGGATGACGGGGTCTAGGGTGCGCACAGTCCTGGACCGCGCGCTCTCTCGATGGGCGTTTACCCCATACAGAGCATTTGCTCGCAGATCCTTGACGTGCCCGACGTAAGTACCGACCGAAGATGTACAAAATTGGCCACCCGGGGACAACCCGGGGCCGATCCCTGTATGGCAGAACCCTGGCATGTCAATATTTATATTTACATTTTGTTGTCGCTCTCGGTGTACTCGCTGGCTCGCATAGATGTACCTTTCGACGCCGACAACTCGTCCGGCAACGGTAGCTTGGTTGTCCTCGGTTTTACCATGGAATTTTGAAAAGGATGAATTACAAAAGAAAGGTGGTGACGTTCAAGGCCACCTCGCTGAATTTTAGGGAATTTGGATCTTGGAAGAAATTCGTTACAAGGTTCTTTTTTACGCGAAACTTCTGAAGTCGCGGTAGTGCACGTAAGTTCACACGTTAAAAAGGGGGAGCGTATCGAAAAGTAAATGATTTATTTATTTATTATTTTTTTACCGATCATTACTATTTTTAGTTATCTCTGTCTGAAATAACTGGTATCGAAAGTGGAAGGGTACTATTTGAAAGAATAATTAGGAATAATGAATTATCTCATTTAACTTGAAAGTTTCATTTTTATCGCGCATAGTGGCCGTGCATCAGTTTTTAATTAATTATTTGAAGTGGAGATAATTTGAGCAGGATCCATGAATTGCATATTGATAAGTGTAAGATAATACAGATTTTTATTTCTTTAAGATTCATAATTTATTATTGATATTGAAAGTGGTATGAAAGGTTTGGGAAGGTCAGGGTCTAGGAAAGAAGGGTATTCGTGGGGATGTTAAATATAAAACACTGCGGAAGTGAATAAGGAATTTGAGGTGTTGATAAATTGTGATGGATTGGGCGATCTTTTTTTTTCCAAGGTGTTTCAGAGGTTTTGGTTATTTTGGGGTGATCGAGTGGCCTCGAGATTGGATATCGGGGACGAAGAGATGTTTGTGTAAATGTTTCTTCGCGGTAAGACGTGGGTTTTTGTGGGTAGGATTTTATAGAGTGTGAAAAAAAGGGATGTGGAGATGATTTGTCAGGAGGGAAGAAGGTCCAAATTCTCCAAAGGGCAGCTCTGGCTTATTACGTCACCTTAAAGCGATGTAAACTTGCGATCGATTTGACAAGAATTTTAAAATAAATTAGATTCAATAATCATACTAGATATTAGATTACGAATGAAACGTATCTGATAATTTACGAGTAGGTTCACGTCAATACAAACCGAGGACAAAACATTTGGTGTAATTTTAGTATCTGTTTTGTGTACGAGGAAAATTATTATTCGAGTCCGTTCAAATGATTTTATTTCTCGTTGCAAGGTTACGGCAATATTTTGCTTCTCTTCAACAATGCCAGCAGATGTCCATGACAAATGATTCGGATTAGTGTCGTCTCCAAATATTTTGACGTTCTATTTTTTTTTTTTCTTTCTTTCCGTGGAGAATGTCGCATTGAAATTACATTTCACATGTCCGCGTTTTGCCCCAGCCAATTTTAGTTCTTAACTCTTATAATTTAAAGTTTTAAGTACATAAAGTTATGCAAATCCATCCTCGTTACTTTCTTCGGTAAAGCGTAGAGTAGAAAACTCGGAAAGACCGTAAGAAATAGCCGATATAAGTAATTAAGTTGAATAGTTGTACCTGTAAAAATAGTTTTCAGTAAGTTCTTTTAATACTGCCTGCTCTATCCATTCCCACTGTATATAGCAAAAAAAAATGGTAGAAACATATTTCACGCAATATCTACGATTTCATCGTGAGTTTTCTCTTTACTTTTTACGCTCCCCCACGTGGAGCGGTTTGCAGGATATTCTTGTCTCGATATATTTCCAGTTGAAAGGTCGAAGTCATTTCGTGCCTCCTACAGAGTTGCCAACCCCCGTCGCCTTGTTTGTACAATTTGCCCTGTTATATCACGGCCAGGATCGGCGAAAACCACTCCAAAATCGTATTTCCGTAACACGAGAACCACGAGGATGATTTCCTTACTGCCTGCGGTATTTCTCCCGTTATTTACCCTACTTTTACCATTTCCGTTAGTTCTCCACCGTTTACATTAATTACATTCTTCACGATTATATTCTATTACTAACTCACAATTTGTTTTTAATATTATAAAAGAAGAAAGAGAAAAGAGTGTCCTGCCATATTTCCTCATGCGAAGTGCTTCCGGCGCAGCTTTCATCGCGCACCCTTCCTGCAATTGCGACCGTCAGAGCTATCCGTTCATTAACGTCATTAACGTCATTAACATCACTAATACCGCGGTTATTCACTCCAGACTTTCGTGAAATTGTGTTCCACCTTGTGCTCGCTGCACGTTTGCTCGTTGTTGCATGCCGAACGTTTTCTGGGTTTATGACGAACGAATCAGCCAGCATGACGGCTTCTACCTCTGAGTGCGGCTTGACTTTTGGTTTGCAAAGTGTTGTTTCTCCTTTCTTTCTTTCTTTTTTTAATTCTTAATACGTAGCCTTTAGTTGTATTTACATTTGGCTCCATTCAGCTCGTTTGGTCTGTGGTGTTGGTAGAAAAGGATTAATCAACGAAAAAAGCGCCTCGAGAGCTCACCTGTAAATTAGGTAGGACTTCGCAGCGGCGGATCTTTTCCGTAATCACGCAAGAATGATCGAGGTGCTTCTTTCCTGAAATTCAAAATACTGGTTTAGACGAACATCTTTTTTTATTCTTATATTCATAGTAAGAAGTCAATCTCTTATCGCCGATGTAGCATAGAGTACAGAAAATCCGCCTCGAAGGTACGTCGATTGAAAGTCGCATCTTTTTTTTTTCCTTTTTTTTTGTCCCCCATAAAATTTGTTTCGGAAATTGATTGTCTCGGGTTATCTCGTGAGGATCACCACGGTGATGGCGAAAACGTAAGGAGAGCGGCGGCTTTTTATGATTTTTATTTTATTTCTATTTCTCCTTTTAAGGCCCGAACGCCTCACTCTCGGACCTTGCGCTTCCACACGTTTTTTTATCGTTGACTCTTTTTATTTTCCTTTCAGCCAGGTCTTGATCGAATTTTCGCAGCCAAGCGCATGATCTGTCGCTCGTTGTGAATTACTCTATAAAGCGCGTACTTGACGCGAACTTTGGCAAATAAGCGGCGTTGACGAGTGCGATGGCTGTCCATCGTACGAATCAGCTGGAGAATCGCCGCCCGACGAGATATCTCTACTAATTTCCGTCGTCCTCGTTCCACAGTTGTTCACGCTGTGGTCGTGGTTACCGGTGAGGATCACGATGTACCAGCCGATTCTGCTTTACACCACGGAGGAGCACGGATGTTCCCTCACCACGTTCTACGTGCGCGTGGAACAGCACGAGCCGACTCTCCTCATGATCAAAACCTGCAACAACGAGGTATCTTATCTATTTATATATTATTCTACACTTATTGCTAGAATTACTGCAAAAAAGAGATCGCTATAGAGATAGAGCTTAAATTTATACGCATACACAACCGCTCTTACATTCTGGGACACCTCTTGACCGTACAAGACGGCCATAAAATGTATCAATTGTTCAATTTGTGAAGTAACTTATTTATTAACATATTTACTAGTTTACCAAGTTTTGACGAATTTGGTCAAGTATCCTGAAGTGTATGAGCGGTGTGTATATATATATTTTTTTTAATTATGTGGATACGAAGTTTTGGTTGCATTAAAGAAGTTATACCCATTGTTATTCGTTGGTTTTTAAGGTGTTTGGTGCTTACTGCTCGACGAGGTGGTGCGAGCGCAATTTGAAGGACGACAAGGGCCAAAGGCAGGCGTATTTCGGTACGGGAGAAACATTCCTGTTTAGCTTGTATCCCGAACGAGCCAAATATCCGTGGGTTGGCATGGACTCGTCGCACAATGATCCCAGAGTACATCACTCTGCTGAGCTCTTCATGGCCGCTGACGCTAAGATGATCACCATCGGTGGCGGGTACGCCCTTTCGGGTTTCCGTTCACCTCTAAGTAACAAAACCCCAAAAAAACATGTGTCCATAAGTCCTTGCCAGGTTGCCACTTCTTATTTTTATGTCAACAATTTATGCCGAACGAATCAATTCGAACAAGGACCGATGGACCAAGTTAGAGAGATGGGTGACTATGTTAAGACCTCTATTTTGCCTTGTTTCGTTAAAACGCGTTTCTTTTATAGGGATGGTCAAGCGATTTGGATGGACGAGAACATAAGGTTCGGCAAGACGGATCGATGCTCGACATTCAACAATCCGCCGCTGTGTGCGAGCGGTGACTTTGAGATTAGGGTACTGGAGGTATACGGTTTCGCCGGTGCTTAAGGAACGCGGTGTCCCGTGGCCTTAATCAGATTCCCTTACTGCCATTAAGCAACTCTCTGTATACCTTCTCGTCTCGTCGTCGTGATGTGTCGTTGACGCGGGCGCGAGTACCCCGTGTGGTACCCCCGCCCGCTTAAGAATAATAAGTATTACTGTGCGTGACCGTTCGCTGTTTGTTAATATCGTTATAATGCTTTACATATATGGATACGTGTCGTAGAGATTTGCATTAGAGTGCCGACGGTGATCCGTGTGATGTCATGCCTACGGACGGATATCTCGAGGTCGCTCTGTTAGGCCGCACCCGTTGCTTCAAGGGGTGAACCTAACGTTACTGGATCCAGGTGGTTCCTTACTGTATCAGGAAATGTTTCACACACGTGATTAATATTTAGAGTGCAAAGCGAACCGAAGAAATTCAGTTACCTAGAATGTTCTGCAATCTCCTTAACCCTCTATAACAAGACATGACTTTGAAGTCGCATACCCATGTATCAACATTTTTTTCTTAAGTCTGACCGTTCCGGTATAATGTACCACTTTATTATCATACTTCTCCTTTGTAACCAGGGAATCTGTTTACAAATCATAGATTTATATACATTGACTTATAAACATATATATAAGTGGTCAATTTATAAACGAGGAGTCAATGTCAGAAAGTGAATATTAGCGAATTTCACGTTTTATCGTTTTTTTTTTTTCTTGTAAAGGGTTTGGAGAAGATATTGGGTTACAAAGGGTTAGGTCGCACAACTTTCGCTCGAAACATTTCCTGTCGCGAATATTAGAGGAGCCGTTTGGAGTGGTGACGATAAACGATCCACCCTGTACATTTCGTTATCACCGGGTATGGACACCGGACGCATTGCAAGCATTCTATACATTGTGCGCAAGTGGACTTTGGTTCTTTCCATCTAGAGTTATGCTCGGAGAAAATTTCAATTGGCACCACTTTTGCTGCGGCCAATCGGCGTCTTCGCTCCGTGACGTCACGCGGCGCTGAATGGCCGACGGCGAAGTCGCGAAAAATTGTGCCAACCGAATTTTCTCCTGGCCAATTTCACACCGAGGAAGAAGTCAATGACCACTTGCACACGCGTCGCACGCATTGCACGAGGAACTAGACATGACAGATCTTGCGTTGACTTTACGATTCACAATCCGTAATCATGATTATCCTGTGTTGTTACTGCGTTGCTACGAACGATAACCGTGCGGTAACAATATCGCGAATCCAGTCAGTCGGGTGTCTCGACTGTGGGAGTTATTTGCCTGTTGAATTATCTTATCGTAATTTGGCTTCGGTTTCGACCGATATACCAGGGAGAAGTATGTTTACGTTTGATTATGTCGAGTACCCTTGGGGACGGTGTTCATTTTGCAATGGAACGGGCAACTGAATCAGTGACGGCCATTTTCTTCTTTTTCCTTTCCGAAGAACGCTGACATTTCACTTGGAACGTGAAATTGTTTAGGAAGGGTGGAAGCTACGATACTTTTCAATGTAAAGAAATTATGTTCCTTTTCTGAGAGTCCATGACGGATATTGGTAATGTCTCGATGCGAGCCATTAGTTATAAATCTTGACATGCAATAATTTGCCACATTGTCAGTCGAACTTTGTTTCTTTTATTTTTTTCTTTTCTTTTAAGGTGTCAGCGCACTTTACGATATAACATTCATGACACCTAATATATGTTACATCCTCAGGACGAATTTTTACATACGCTCAGTGTTGATGAAAAATGAAGACACACCGAAGACTTGGTTATATTAATTAACATGACGAATTGCGGGTGCACCGTAGCTGCATGTACTAATACTTTCTTTTACATCGAATAATTCAGTTTACAAATTATTCATTACGGAACCTTGCCAGTAATCTTGCGGCATAAAATGAATTATGTCTAAACTGGAGAGGAACTCTTTGCGAATAGCTCCCTTCGAATTGTTGACGAAACTTTGTCTCGTATAACAATGAGAGATGCCCTTTCCTTTGCGGAAGTTTTTACGATCGAACAGCACGTATTCTCGCACGGCACATCATTCATAGGGCGACAAGAAGAACAAAACATTGACAATAAACACGAGCCGCTTAAATCATACAAAAAGTTCGGTAGTAGCATACATCGAAGGAAAAACAGAGAATTCAGATTCACATGAATACTTAATATTCATTGGACCGAGAATGACGTGTTATACAATTGTACATAATTGTTTCACCTTGTGTATCGTTACTTTGCGATTATCTTTAACGTTTGTATAAACGTGTTGCCTCGTTACATTTATTTAATTTAGCGCCGTTACGTATAGTTTTAATCCGTTAGACGATTTGCGTTATCGCGGTGTCGTACACATAGGTACGTACACCTCACATGTACACATATTTATGTCTACGTACGTATGTGTATGCACCAGCAGAAGTATATATATATATAGATGCATATATATATATACACGTATACATATTCACACGCACGTACGTGCTTTATATATTTATGTACCGGTTCTTGTATATATTATAAATATTGCTCTTGGGTAAGTAGTTAGTACAATCGGATACATTGTGATCTATGGCCAATGACGCGGTTAAGTACGAGAGATTCTAGAGTTCGGTAATAAACGAGACACTAGGCAAACGATGGGATATTTAGGAGTCGATAAGCATATTCGTTTTTATCAACGCCGGTTTTTATAACACATCGGCAGGACGCAATGTAGTCGCATTGAGCAATTCCATGTTATTTGAAAATATCCGTCGACGTCGGTGCAGAAAATGATTCACCTTAATTTCGTTTAGCACTCGTAAAAGATTGTGCAAGCTGAAACAAAGATAAGACCTGCATTTGGCGCAGTTGATAATAATAAAGAGACGAGGAGCGTCTCAGACAAGTTGATGATTTTTTTTTTTTATTAACCATTGTCTAAAATGTGGGAGAACACAAAGTCACGTCTTATCCATGAGCAAATTTATCACTAATTAAAATTTGGTTTGTTCTCCTTGATTGTTAATCTTGATTTCGCTTAACAACTTACATATCAATTGTTCAACGTGTTCTATGAGAATACAACCATGAGCTTTCAGTTGAATTGACTTTCAGGGTGAATATGTTTAGCGGCTCTAAATAGTCAGGGCAATAATGTAATAAATGTAATAGTGGGATGCGAAGAGTCATACGCTTCGATACTTTATGCAATAGTGGCTGCAAACGTTAGTATTTTCCTTTCCTTCTTCTTCATTTTTTTTATTTTGCACGGTTTAACCGATTGCCAAGCAACGCAGGTTTTTTTCTCGGCTATCGGACGAGACTCGACCGTAGCTTTCGATTACGATTTTACTTTCATTGTCGTTATGCCCCATCTTGCATGGTGTATCGTTATGTGTCGAATTTTGCGTTCAATATTGTTAACACATCACATGCGGGTGGCTGGCACCACTATTTTTCATTTAGACGGCAGTACGAGCTGTTTAAATAATATTCGAGTTAAATTCTACTTCTTCCCCCGGAAGATAAAAAAAAATCCAAAAGTGGGAACAATATCGATATCGCGTAGTCGCGAGAAAAATCCGGTGTTAAAGGCGCTGAAAGATTATTTCACCCTTTCCCAGAAAGGTGGACACGCAACATGTACAATTTGCATCGTTAGATACCCGTGCTACTAGGTTTTATTATTACGTTTACCGATTTGTTCGTGCCATTATTTACTTTAAATGCCTCTCCACGCTACTCTGAAAGACTTTGAAGAACACGGACATCGGAGAGAAAATGGATTTGATGCAGAATGAGTCTTATGTTGCCCTTTGCTAAGACATTAACAAAAAAAACTTTCCTGTTGTATCACATCTGATGTTATGAGTACCATTAAATGTAATATATATATATATATATATGGCATGTTTTATATAAAATATCAGGTTATATTAAAAAAAAAAAAAAAGTAAAAGTAAAGGAAGAAAAACACCCTGTGAAACTGATTGTGACCTTAGAGTTTGTTTTTATTAAATTGATGTTATTAGTTGCCCTCAGGACATTCAAATAGTTTGGTGTATCTCGCATTCTTGCCTCGAAACGTTTCTTTTGAGCAACATGAAACTCTGGGTGGAAGTCTGTCAATCTTTTCTCAAAGAAATCGATCCGGTTCGTACGTTACTTTTAACGGCCATCGTCGAGACGATTGCGAAGAACGAAATGATCGTCTAGTGGCCTATGCGAATTTCTATTAACCAAACTAAAGCGGATCGTGGTGCTTTAATTTCTATTGTAAATAGGCAAACGTCTGTAGACGCACGTCGAATAAACGCGGCTCCTCGTCACATTAGATATTCTCGCAAGATTAATACAGAAGAAAATTCTAACGATAAATTCTGACGACCAATCTTTCCTATTCAATAAACAAATCACACATTATGTCGATGGTTCTGTAATGACATTTAATTGATACATTAGTTCTTGCCACTTAAAAGTCATTAACACTAGCGACATAAATATAGAGTAAGATTCCATTTAAAAAAAAAAGAAAAAAAAAACGAAATACCAATTTCAAACCTAAATTTAGTAATGTTAAAGTAGCAAACGTAGCGTCTAAATTAGACATATTGAAACACCTTTCAGAGTACGTACAGAAATGATTTATTATTAGGAGTTCTTGAGAATTTCTGGCAGTAATATCTAACCGACACTTCATAAAATATTTCTCCGTAAGTGGTGTCCATTGTTTCATTAGACAATTTTTTTTTCCGTATCTAGTCTTCCAATTTCGAGATGTAATCCCATGGGCTGAGGGAGTGGAATGGAAATACAGCTCCTGGAAATTAATATACACGATGAAAATCGGGGAAAAGTGAGAATTCGTGTGGCGAGGAGTCGCGGGATACATATATACGTACCTGGAAAAAGCGAACGTTCGAAGTGGTCTAACGAACAAAAGTGCCCGAAAATCGGGCACGCTTAGCTCTTTCGTCCTCTCCTGTTTGTATCTCCTCAGTTTGTAGGTCGGTTTAAGTTGTACCTCCTTCCTCGATACGGAAAATACTTCTTTCTGGTCGTGCGATCGGGTCACTCGCCTCGCTGCCGTAGCATGCTGCGCTCTTACGTTATAAGTCACGTTTGGTTACAAGATAATACGAAATTTCCCGATACTATTGTTGGATCGATGTCCGATGGTGCTTAGGGCTCCAGGCGGTACAAGTGGAAACTCGAAAACATACCTAATCAGGTTAAAGTTGCGCGCATGGTGAATGACATTTGCCGCTTCGTGCGCGGAGGGAAATTCCTGACAAAGGTCCTTGCCAAAGTTTGTATCAATGGTCGTTTGTATGACAGTCACGACTCGTACTATCGATACGCCGCTCCAAGAGCGGAATCGAATTTTAAACCGAAAAGTAACTTGCGAATGCGCTCCGAATATGTATTGAATGATGAATAGGCTAAGATCTAGTTATGATCTTTTTGTTATCAATTTTTCTCTGCGCACGAGAAGCTTTTCGGCCGCGCGATCGCCGAGCCACGTAAACGGGCGTTGTAAGACAACGTTAAACCAATAGCCTTTTCTAATTGTTAATTGAAAGGAGGGAGAGATTGTGTAATTATTTCTCAATTGGATGGCGGTAAGCAATAATAAGAGGGAGTGTTGAGGAAATGCGGGGAACTTGACCCTTGCTTGCGATTGTTAGCGTTAAATTAAAATCGAGTACAGAGCAAATTCGGTAGCTACTAATTGTTTATATGAAAACCGCAGGGACTATATTCTTTTTTTCTTTCTCTCCTGTAAATGGAATATACGTTTAATCGCGCTGCCGGTGTTTGCTGGATTGAGTTCATACTGAAAAATGAAACGTGCCGAGATTTAACCGCATTTTCACGGGAGATTTTTCAAACTCATATGTCAGGTGATCGTTAATTACAGTGATTAAATGTACCAGTTAGGACCTTTTTGCGGTAAAGCGACAATGACAATGGAATTACGATTTGCCAGTATTATCAGAGAACCGAGACAATCATTTTCGATCACTACCTAGAACGAGTTTCGCATAAAGTCACACTTTTTGTGGTAATTCTAGCTTGTAATTTAGCTGCTTATCGCGGTTATTAGGCAACCGAGAGGTGAGATGCAAAAACGCTTTAAAGGCCTTTATGTTGACACCGAATACGACTTTGTGAATGTTTCTGGGAACTGATCCATCATTTTCTTATTTTGCGACGTGCTTTCATAGGGAGTCAATGAAATTCTTGCCGGATGGTGTTTGGTTTGTAGAGAAAATGCAACGTGAAAGATACATTTTAATAATATCATCCTCTTCATCGATATTCTGGTCTAGCAGGACGATTTCACTTTTCAATATTGTCGTGGGAGGATATTTTTGTCGGAAGTTTCGCCAAGACATTCGGAAGATTAACGATAATACCGATAAGGCCCGTTTTAACGGCTCAGCTTTGGCGATTTCGGCCGAACGACAGGCTCGAAAAACGAAATTACCTGCGAGCTTACTTGTACGCATGATCTCATACGGCAGTGACTATCGAAAAGTATTATATTATATACATATATACGAGTACATTCGATTTTTACCGATATATACCCCCCACATAGGTGAGCTCTTCGAAGCCACGACCGCAGTGAAACGAAACCGCAGATGAATCCGCTTCTCAGCTCCTTGCCTGACTTTTAAGTGGCCCGAATGTTTCTTGCAGGCGTTAACGTCCTAACAATACTCCATAGAAAAACAAAAAAAATTGAAAAAAAAAATGTAAAACTCGGTCGAGACGATCGCTCGAAGGTGCGAGGTTTCTTTTTCGTGTACTAGCAGCTTTCTCGGTCCTCCCGAGGGATAGTACGCAGCAACGCTTATTAAGGAAGTCGTGTACCTTTAGCTCATAATCAATAAGGACTAAGTTATGTTTCGCTGTTGACAATGGAATGTTATAGTCATAGAGTAACTAAGAAGCCAACACGAGGCACGCTATTTCGTATAACGAAGGAAGGATATATTCGATTTCTGAACGTAACGTGGAGTACGTCCGAACACCAATGATGGGCAAACCATCGTCCTAATCTAAAGAAAAATGTCGAATTTTGTACAAGTATTTTTGACTCATTTATGACACAGGACACTTCTATGCATAAATGAATTACTCTAAGGATGATTGAAAGTATCGCTTGTACTCTAAACACGATTTTTTTTTCTGGCGCGGAGGAAACCATGACTTAAAATAGCCGATTCTATGAGATTCAATTATGAATACGATAAGTAAATATTTGCGTTACAATTAATATGCAAAATGCCGCCTTAAGCGGTTTCGTTTCAAGGAGTGCCCAGCATTGGGGACGACGTACACACGATACGTTTTATATACATAAATATATATATACCATTTAAATATAGATACGTATGCACATATACGTAGACACGAAACGTAGGTTACGGAGGCGCGTTATCACTCCTCAATTGTTATATCGTAGGTCGTGTATGATGTCTGCATGAGTGTGCAAGCGTGTATGTGCGTGCGGTCGGATTTCTCGAAATAACTCGCGAGCCGGCCCGATGGCTCTCTGTGGTTCCCTTCGGATTTTGTACATATATTATATATATGTTATATATATATGCGTGTATATATATATATACATGCGACGTACGAGCCTCGGCGATTATTTATCTACCTTGCAGATGTACCAAAATACCTTGGATATAGGATTCCGATGTACTCGGAAAGTATTAACGTCGAAAGTTTGTTACATATAGCCGGTCGAAGTAGCTTGATAGCGCACGCGGAAATAATATATATTATATATTATATTAAATATATATAGCGAGGAAGAGAGTGATGAGCACGCGAGAGGGAGAGAGATAATAAACGTAATCAAATGGAATGTTGCCCGGCTTTTTTTGTTTTTTTCGTTCTCGACGCCTCTCGGGCGTCGTATACCGTTGCACGCTAATGCGAGACTGCGCTCGTCAATTTATTGTTGTTGTCGTTGGTAGATTTATTATCGCGCGTACGTCCCGTTGTTTTAACCTCGGTGCGCTTACGACTGTACAAATACGACTCCGTGCGTAGACCCTGTAACCTGTAACGCGTTTCGCCGAGGAACGCCTCGGGCCTCCGGGAGCGAAACCTCCCTCGGAGGGTCTCCCTTAGCTTTGCAAATAAATAATCGCTCTTCTGAGGGAGAAAGACAGATCGCTGGTGGCTCTTATTCCGTGTGTTGGGTTTTGGACGGAGATTACAATTTTGGGGCGGGTTTGTTGAGTCTCGGGCTCCCTCGGTGGTGAGGTAGTAACTGAAAATTCGGACATGTTAGTGTTAAGTTTAGGGGGTGCCATAATCCGTATATTTTCTTTCATTTCAAGATACTTATTATTTTACATCGTATTTTATTATGTACTATTATATTTATCATGCTGGGGGGCCTTTTATTTGTTCCATGTCCATTTTTGAGTTACCCTTCGCTCCGTATTCGACATTTAAGAAGCTCTTTTTTGAGTGAATACTGAGTTTATACTACATTTAGTGTGATAGTTTCTCCAATAAAATGTATCCTTAACATGGACATTTTCAGTGGAAGTAAAAAGTAGGAAAAAACACTTTCTTGAAGGGTGCGTATGAACCTGAAATTAAAAAGAAGAATGACATTCGTAGATGTTGAACTTTCGATTAATAAAAAAAAGGGTTTTGAATTTGGAGCACGGAGTAAAAAGTTATTCAGGAAATGAGTCTTGAACAAAAGGTGCATCCTGTTATTTGAAATGTTTCGTATGGGTGGGATTTCTCGACATGAACTAATTTATATACATTGCAAGAGGTGAATTGCACGATGTCAGTTATTAAATCCATTTTATTACACTTCTCGCTAATCCGAAAAATTGAACGCCTCTTGTTGGACTAGAGCGCGTCACTCTATCGTTGTAAAATAATTTATTACAGTCGCCGAGCCGTCGGTACTTTTTAATTTCGCCCGAGGTTCGCTTACTTCTGACGAGTGGAAATTTATAGTAAACACGTCGGTCATCGATAATTAACGGTTCATTTCTTGCGGATGAATTTACGGACATTGATATTTATTATCTCTGCTCATACGCAGTACAAACACCCGAGGGAATTTTACTGTGCTAGACTTGCAATATTGGAAAACCATTTCACGTATTGCCTGAATACCATTAAATGAATATTCATTCAATGCGAGTATTCTGGCTATTGAAGTAATTCAATCGAAAACGGTAATTATATGGAATGCTCGAATTTCCAAAAAAAGCCTCGTTAACTTTGTTCTCGTTTATTCCTGTTATTTGATCCCGCTGTGCCTTCGGGATATAAAACCATTATAAATCCTGTAACTTTCCAAAATGTATAAGTATTTAGTTCAAGCATCGTTGAGCATGCATATAAATTAATATAAGTAATAATTACGGAACTACGAGTCACATGTGAAGGGCAAAAAAGTAATTAATTAATCTTATAATTTCTAGTTCAGGGGAAGTGACGCCAAACGTGGGAACAAAAATGACGGCCATGACACTTTCAGGGAATTCTTCCCGCTGGTCTCTTGAGAGACACCTTTAAACGCCGTACTTTCATGAAACACCTCGCGGCGATTTGTGCTCGAACTACAGAAAATCGAAGGTGTTGGCATCACTGAGAGTAATTTACCAATGGCGCGAGTGGTACATAATTAATAATTACATATACAATTCCTATTGCCGGTAAAGTGAGGCCGAGCGCGGGAACCAAAATGGCGGCCATGACACTTTCAGAGAATTCTTCATATGGAGCTCTCTTCGAAGACTCGTTTAAACGCCGTAATTCCATGGAATTCCTCACGGCGATTCGGGCTCAAACTGCAGAAAGTCGAAGGTGTTGGCACCACTGAGAGCGATTAACCAAAGGCGCGAGTGGCATATAATTAACGAAGCGGCGACTTTGGTACCTTCCGGCCTCTGTCAGGTCTCGCGGGACGCTCGACTCGCCACGTCGGCCGATCGTCCCTGCGTTTCCAAATGACTTATGACTCGCAGTCTCTCGTTAAAACCCCACGCGAGCGGTATTCCTGCTACGCAGGTAAACCCCCTGAGGAACTTGACACAAGATTTGACAAAAAAATATCCTCCGTGCGATATCTACGTACACGACTGGGAAAGCCCTCTAGATATCTCAACATGTTAGTTGAAAAGTTTCAACGAGAGTTTTTGAATAAACCTCTTGGAACGAGCAATCGCGCCTGGAAGACCAACTTATAAAATGACTGCAAACCCCAGGAAAAATTCAGGTGAGAATTAAAATCTAAGCGTTATTTAATCAGCGATAGTTCGTATTCCAAAACACGCTTTTTTATTTGCTCTGTATTAAGAAGGTTTTAATACAAATTAATATACATTTCGGTACGAAGTAGTTTAGATTCCAGAGAAAACTTGAAAATATTTTCTCATGATTTTCATGGACTTTGCACGATAGTCGTCGATAACTGTACATGATTGATGCCGTATTTCTTCCACATTGGGAGAAATTTTAACGGCACGTTTCATTCATAATTAGATAATGAAATAGTAAAATTGATATCCGGAACAACGCGCACATTTCACCACCCCAACGATAAGACCCACTACCGCTTCCGTTCCGATATCGAATAATCAATGGCTGAAGCGTCCGGAAAGTGAATACGTAAAGCAAGGTTCGCGTTTCGTTCCAATTGCACTTAATTCGAGAAAACGAAGCAGATATCGTCAAGAGTGACGTTTCAACAGGACAAGGTTCGAGGCCTGATGGAACGTAATTGCCCAGCTTGTAATCTTCACAAAGATCACATTAAAGGGTAGATCGAACTATTAATAATCATTTCTTAGAGGTTCCGAATTAGAAGGCAGATTCTTGAAGAATATAAATTATCGCAACTGGTTTAATGAAAATACTTTCTAAAGTGAAACTTCTTATGGCAACGTAGTACGTGTAAGTTCGAATTTTATGAAAAGCGCCAAATCCGAAAAGTGAGACGCTTTTTTTACGGTTAATTATTATTTACATCTTTGTGTTCTAAATTTGAGACAATTAGCGCAATCGTTTACGTTAGTGCTATTTAATTTTAATCTGTTGTCTAAGAAGTCAATCAACGGTTGAATTTTTGACTCGACAAAATTGACATAAAAATCGCTCATTATTATTAGTATCTCATCCCCATTCGTTTCTTTATAATTACTATGTATATTTTTGCGTTAGTATGTCATTCTCTCACTTAATTATTAACACTCAGAGTTAAATGAAATATGTACAAACAAAACGATTTCATTTAATATAAATTTTGTAGTACATGCGTCCTCGTCAGACAGACTGAAAAGAAACAGGGGATGTTGCAAGGAGAACGAAATTTTGCCATTACCCCAATTACGGTAACTGTAACAGCAATCACAGGAATATAAAAAGTCGTCGGAGTTATGATTACTCTTCCAAGAACTTCATACATACAGTCGGATTCAAGTAGAAAGTACTGTACCGAGCAAGATCGGTGTTAAGGTTCGCACTTCGATTTTACGAGCGCATTTTTTGCTATCCAAAAGCAATGGTAATATTTTAACGTAGTTTTACGCCGTATAAAGATAACTTTTAAAAATATCAAATAATCATCGCGACCCAAATGTTACCATTTTAACCGCTATAGAAAAATCAACGGCAATCGTGTGGATAACAATAATTTTACAGAGAAATGCACGTGGCGAATAGGATATTCTTTTTCTGGAGCACGTAGCATTCTCTATAAAAGTTTCGTCCTTACTCGTAGGACGGGTTTTCCGTTTACCAAGTTCAGTGATAACATCTGTTAACGTCAAGGTAGGAAAAAGCGAGAGGAAAGTCGACTAGGCTCGAATCGCCTTTGCTAAATCGCGTAATAGAACGGGTATCCATCTTTGGATCGAAGTCTTGTTTACAGTCTTTCTTGCTCGCAATGCTGTTCGACGACTCGACAACGTGACATTAAATAAAAAATATCGTCAATAATTAATCAAGCCACTGCTGAGATGAATCTTCGCATAACGAACTACAGACATGCGCTAAATTCGTCACTTATCGCCACCTATTTCATTATAATTAATTTTTCTCGAAAATTCGGGTCAAAGTTTATGGTCTTTCTTGCCCGCGATTCTGTTTAACGACTCTATGACGCGACATTAAATAAAAAATTGCGTCAATAATTAATCAAGCCACTGCCAAGATGAATCCTCGGACGTGCTGCAAACATGTGCTAAAATTCGCTGCCACTTATCGCTACTTATATTATTATGTATAATTTTTTCTTTAACAATTCATAGAGAACGTTAATTCTCGAATTTTAATTTCCCGGCCTAATTAAGCCCCGATTGTTAAATGTGCACGTACATCTTTGGGTTTACGTGTCGAAGAAGGCCTCGGGGAAACAATGCCCGCGATACGTGCTGAGAATAATAAAAGACCGATATTCTCGTAGCAGTCCTTCGGACTTTCGATCGCATTCGACAATGCAAGGCGATTCGTTACAACGAAAAATATAGCTTGGCTCGTTGCATTTCGGTTACTTTTAAAAGACACGGCTTTCTGAAGAATTTGTCTTAAAACTATTCTTAATGGAAACATTTGTCTTAATAATATTCTCAATGCAAGAATTTCTCTTAATAATATTCTGAATGCTCCCAACGTGATTGCCACAGTGCGAGGCTACATTTTCTCCAGACATTCTACAAATCGCGCGGTTAAAATGACTCACAAGTTATCTCAAAGAACGTGTCATTAACAGGAGTTCTTGTACGGTTAATAATTTTTTTCGAAACGCGTATAGAATTGTTACACTAAGAAGAAATCTTGGATCGAAGTTGCAAGGTGACCCTCGAGTGCACTATCTCGCACCGTGCTTCTTTCCTTCGAGTTTTGTGACAAGACTGGAATGCGCGCTTAAATTTCATACACTAAGTAAAAAGCGTTGAAACTGCCATGTCAATGTTAACGCGATAAATTAACAACACGGGTATTCGGAGAAATTATTAATTATTTTGTGCCATCTAATAATTCCTTTCTTTCAGAAAACCACTCGTAAATGCAGCGACGAAGAGCCGGCGATCATCGCTCTTTCCGATCCTGGAGATTTCAACGATGGCGAATCAAGGCGTTATCCGGAACCAGAATGATGGTCTTCTGCAACCGACGCAGCCCTACCGGAGGAACAGCTTCGCTGCGGCATTCCACGCCAATTTCGCTGGTTTGGGGTCAACAATGTCCTCCGAAGGCTCTGCTTTCCAAGTAGTGGGATCGGCTCGAAGAAGATTCAGCAACGTCGGCATCGTCGTTTCCAGGAAGCTCTCTCACACCATAGGTTGGAGATCAGCCTCAGTTTCGACGGAATTGATAGTCTCTCAGGTGATGTAGCAGGAAGAAAAAGCATTAGAATTGCATGTATTGAAATAATTGGCAACAGTGATAACGAATAATGTGTCTATACCACAATATTTTATGTAATTAAACAAAAATGACTGAGAAAGAATTTGGTCATGGCTGCAAAAGTCGTTCATATCCTATGGTTGAACCAACGAAAGTTTTACTGCTGCGACCAAATATTTTCCTGCGTGTAAATATAGCTACGGATTTTCTAGGATTTTCCTTTCATCCTTGAAAATGTCTAACACAGATTTACTCGTTTTTCAGGGTTCCTTGTTATGTGGGCAATATATTCGCAATCGACTGAAGCGTTCCGGTATCTTCAACCGCAAATTAGGTTTAAAACGCATGAGGAGTGCCAAGGTACTTCCTGGAGGAGGCATCGTCGCCGAAGTATATCCCGTTCTGACGAGAATCGGAGTTGAGCTCGAGAAGATGCATCCGACTCTGTTCGTCAGGGTAGGGAGGCAAATCGGGTGCAGAGCCTTCACCACAGAACAATCCGCCTGCGAGGCGTTGACAGATGTCTCGAGAGAGATGCTGAGAAACGGGGAGATGACCTGGAGCAAAATCATTGCCCTGTATGCAGTCGCCGGTGGTATAGCCGACGACTGCGTTCGTCAAGGCAAACCAGAATTTCTGCCCGCGATTCAGCGAGGGATGACTGAAGTGTTGGAAGACGACCTAGCAACATGGATCCATGCCAACGGCGGATGGGTAAACATTGTTTCGTCACGATACAATCGAAAGATTAACAAAAATGAAATAATTCCCGCAATTATAAAGGTGATCTAAGCAAAAAAATCTAAAATAAATGAATTTATTCCATATTGCATATATTTTAAATTACAATAATGTGAATGTACTATGTTAGTGTTTCAACAAAAGAAATGACTTGGATCACTTTCATAATTAGGCACACATTTAAGGAATGATTTTCATGTTTAGGTATTAAATAGATTATGCTTACTCTGTGTAGATCATAGAAAGTTAAAATGTTCGGACTCTGACAAGATTTATATTTGGATATTTTCTTACAAAACAATCGTTGCCCTTGGTTCATCGAGGAGAGCCTAATGGAGGGCAGTGTTAATCAAACGTGCGCGTTATTGGTCCGAAGAGTCAGTTCCTCTTTGTCAAGGTATAAACTTAATGCTTAACGTTTCGTTTGCAGGGGGCATTGATAACGCGATACAGGCCCACCCCTACGAAGGCACCAACAAGGCAAACATTTCATGTCGTCCTGCTGCTCGTAGCAACGACGATATTCGTCGGAGCGATGTCCGTCGTCGTCAGATTGTTGATAACCTGGCGCTTATTGTCGTAAGAATCGCATTGTTAAGTTATTTATTTAACGACTCGGCCGCTCGACACTTTATCACTTCGCATGTCGGAATTAGTCACGGTGTCAGGAATGCAACGAAGGACCTGCTTAGGCGACCAATGTCACCGTGCCATTGCGTAATGACATTTTATCAGTTCTTGCAGTTGTAAAGTACCGCGCTCGTTTCCTTTGTATCTCGTGAATCTTCCACGTCGACTCGCTGTTACATTTCGCAAAATAGAAATACCGTATTGTCAGACAAGCGGATGTTCCTCGTTAAGACGGTACCAACTTCTCCGTTTCGGTGTCCGCTTTTTCTTGTTCCTCGTTTACGCGTAACTCCTCAGCAGACTCCTGACAATAAAAAAGACCAATAATCATTGCAAGCCTGCATAACGAGATAACTTAATTTTCGAATAGCCACAACTTCGTGAAATATCTTTACCTGTACTTTTTTCATGTTCGTTATCAGGGTGAGATAACTCTGGTTCGTCTCTTTTTTGTCAAGGACTCGCAGATATTCCTTCCTTGCAGCCAAGACCTCTTCCAATAGTTTCTTATGTCTAATCGCTAATTCCAATGCCCTATCGGTATAGATGGAACATTTCGAACCATGTAGACAGTGACGCAAAGCGTAACTTCATTAATGGTTTTTTTTTTATATATATATTTTATGGACTTACCTATTCCAGTTGTACATTTTTATATTCGTATTTATCGCCTCGGATACGAGACCATTCTGTAAGAGAATTCCTTCAGCGGCTAACAAGTCACCGGCCAGTAATGCCATCTCTGCCAACTTCTCCACTTTGTTGGGCAATCGCTAAGTAAATAATTCATGTAACAGTCGAGTGACAAGTCAAGGACCAACGTGATCTAATTCGTATGTTAACGGTTACCTTAATGTACTGTATGTAATCTACTTTATCGAATCTGTCTATAGCTGCGTACGCCTCTTCTGCAGCATTCAGGTCTTTGGCGTCCGTTGCCATAACAGCCATACATGTCCACAGAATTTCGTTCTGGAAATGTCAATTGCTATATTTAATTGTCTTAATTCCTCCTTATAAAATTTCACCGCATCATTTTGTACACATCTTATTTAACGATATGTATACGTATATTGTAATGACACATTTCCCGCCTTGTGGTAAAATCAAAAGTTATTGCTTTCTTACCTGTGCGATTCTGCAAACTGAAAGGGCCTCTTTCCATCTGTTGTTAATTATATGTTGATGCAGACTCGTGAAAAATGTATAAAAGGAGGAAACCACCAAGGCACCATCTCCTCTACGAACTGTGACCATACCATTGTAAACACTAATTACGCTCGGTTGCTTACCAAATTCGCTAAATAATTAATGTCGAATTAGTTTCAAACGAAAAATATGTTAAACGTGTTATTTCCACGTACCTATTTTCCTTATCAATTCTCGTTTTGCGTATCACTTTTCGATCACTGTAATGAACGCAATTTGGACACAACCAGACTGATAGCGTGGCATCCAACATCGCTGCCAAAACATTCGAATCGGTTGCCCAGGCAATGCTCTGTGCCATTACAGCTTAAACGATTAAAGGCATTATTAATTAATAAAAATAGGAAATCTTAGTAGTTTTATACAATATAATTATATACCTATTTTGCATACTCGACCAAATCCGCTGGTACGAATGGAAACCAAAAACAAATCCCTGTTCACATCAATCAGAGCTAATTGGCGATCGGTCACATTTCCAATATGGTTTAGTGCCAGACTTGTAACACTTTCTAAATGTGAATGCGAGTGTCCCTCCACGATGGGTTTATTATGAGATAATTCTAACACGTGCAGTACTGTAAAAACCAAAATGATACAGAATGGACATAAGAAATATTTGATTAAAAAAATATATAGTAAAGGTATACATTCTCCGTACACTTTTCGTTGCTCTGACTTCTGATAACCAGAGAATCTGAACACAGGGATATACAAGGAGGGTACAATGGTTCCTGTGTCATTCCCTTCCACCTTGGAGATCCCAAAAGACGGCCCTGATAATTGTACAAAGTAACAACATTCCATTCAACCAATAAAAAATGTCTGTAAATTGTTTATATATCATTAATAATAATCTTGGAAATTTGGATCCTTTTATAGAACATGATTATAATTCATCAGTACATACTTGTCAGCTAGAATGACAGCTGATACAAATCCATTTTTTAAATCAAATATAGCTGGTGTATTCCAGTTTGTTACAGAATAAACGTGACACTGTGACGGGGTGACAACTACCAAATGGTCAAAACCAAATTCAAACTGTACCACTCGATCAGATATCTCTAAAGTTTCATGCCCCTCGCTACCAACTTCTCTTACTTCTATGGTTTTGCGTCTAACTAATGTTGCTTCGTAATTATTCCACTCCAATCGTCTGTTCAGGAAATAAAATGTTTATGTATTTTACTAATATTAATGGTAAAAAATATTTAGTAGACATTTGGTTGCTATTACCTATCAATCACATGTGCTGTGAGAACAGTACCACTGCCACATGCCATTGCTACTTGAGTACTATCACTTGACCATGCTATACTGTAAATACTACCTGTATTCACTTTTTCTAAAGAATGTGACCACTGGAATAGTTATAGTGAGCCATTAGTGAATGTTGAAATAATAAGCACACTAATTATATCTGGATGATTTGTACTTAACCTACGCCTGTCTTATCACACAGCTTAATCGTGTTGAAAGATCCCACTGCAAAATAATCCCCAGAGTAACACCAACCAACTGCAGTTATGGGATGGTCTCCTTCACTGCTGCTGTATAGTGGATTTCCAGTTGAATCCCATACCTTATAACGAAGAATATTTTTTAAGTCCTTACAGTGAAACTAATGCAGCTTTATGGGTACTGTGATCTTTCTTTCTATTATTTTCATAAAAGTAGGTTTACCTTGTATCGACAGTCTTCACCTCCGGATAATATAAGCCCTTGATTATGATTCCACGAAGAGACTAGAATGAGGCCATCATGTGCGAGCCACTGAAATTATATTTATCATTCTAAGTCAGTATTGCAAGTATTGCGATGTGTTTAAATGTGTGCACCTTATGAGGTTTTGAATTAGAATTTAATGACTGCAATAGAAAGTGCGGCCCCTGACTGCATAATACACTGCAACAATCAGGACTCCAGGCAGCGGTCAAAATTGGCTGATTTCCTCGGACAACAGTTGAACGAAGCATTCCACTACGTGACCAAATCTTTACAGAACCATCTTCCCCGGCTAAAATAATAATTCACATTCATTGGCCTGGGAATGACATAAAGTAGTGATAATTTAAGTATACGCACCTGTTAGTAAAGCTGTACCATCGTAACTCCACTTTCCTACCAATGTCGCACCTTTGTGAGCTTCGACACTCTTCTCGATTCTGCCACTTCTGTTTACTAAATGAAATTTCCCTACAAAGTAACAATTTTTTCTTAGAACCTGATTCATAGACCTAGAGGATAATACAAATCGTAATGTAAATATTACCATCGGCCGATGTGATCAGAAGAACGTCAAGTGATTGCATTTTAGTAGTTACTGCACTGGGCTGCATTGGTCGAGGATGCCATTGCATATCCGTTGGATAGAAATCATCGGAGAACTTAGTGACAATAGTGGAATGAGCAGTTCCACCCTCCAGATGCCAGCATATCAACAAATGATCCTCGCTACAAGTTTAACTTCTATAATATCATAACTTATAGTCGATATATAATACTAACCTACACGAGTAAATTTCTTCTGTAGAATTCCAAGCGACGCACGTAACCATACGTTGGTGTCCATTACTATTTTTTAGGGATATTTTTAACCTCATTTCATTAACCTAACTTTGCGCGTGATCATGAAAAATATACTTCTGAAATATAGCGTGTATCATAAAGTAAGAGGTATGAAATATAAAGTTTGACATTTGGTTCCATGCGTTTCCGTTGTCATAGCAACGAGTCCAAAACATTGCATCATCTATATCTCCTCAAAAGACACCTCCAGTGTAAAAAACTTCGCCAAATACATTCTTGTTTCTTTCTTGAATTGCAAAAATAATTCAATGTGTTCATGAGTTTGAGCCAACTCATCTCTGTTACTTGACACAGAGATGCTTGACGTATTATACCAGAGATGAGTTGGGAGATTGCTCACGGGCAGAAT